>NC_080850.1:35514735-35886578 GCF_030435755.1 Ochotona princeps
CTTTTTCTTTTTTTTTTTTTAAAGATTTATTCAGTTTATTACAAAGTCAGATATACAGAGAGGAGAGACAGAGAGGAAGATCTTCCATCCGATGATTCACTCCCCAAGTGAGCCACAACGGCCAGTGCTGTGCCAATCCAAAGCCGGGAACCAGGAACCTCTTCCGGGTCTCCCACACGAGTGCAGGTTCCCAAAGTCTTGGCCCGTCCTTGACTGCTTTCCCAGGCCACAAGCAGGGAGCTGGATGGGAAGTGGAGCTGCCGGGATTAGAACCAGCGCCAATATGTGATCCTGGTGCGTTCAAGGCGAGGACTTTAGTCGCTAGGCCATGCCGCCGGGCTCTATTTGTTTATTTATTCTTTATTTTTATTTTGTTGATAATCTTACATAGTTGATTAGGGTTCAAAGAGTCAAGAGCTAGAGGAAAGTGGATAGCGTCACAGTTATCACATTCTCTTTTTTCCTTCTTGTATCTAGGGGACCAATGATGCACTTGTTACCAGACTTGGAATCCAAAGGTCCAGAGAGCTTGGGGCAGAGAAGCTGTCCCCTCTGTGCCCTTCCTGAATTCCTGACCCAGAGAATCTGTGAGGACAATAGATTGATTGTCATAGTTCATTACAGAGTAACTAAAAGGCTCTCTTTATCTTCAACAACACCAAAAAAAAAAAAAGTAAATAAAAAACGTTTATAGGGCCCGGTGGCGTGGCCTAGCAGCTAAAGTCCTCGCCTTGAATGCCCCAGGATCCCATATGGGCGCTGGTTCTAATCCTGGCAGCTCCACTTCCCATCCAGCTTCCTGCTTGTGGCCTGGGAAAGCAGTTGAGGACGGCCCAATGCATTGGGACCCTGCACCCGCGTGGGAGACCCGTAAGAGGTTCTTGGTTCCCGGCTTTGGATCGGCGCACACCGGCCTGTTGTGGCTCACTTGGGGAGTGAATCATCGGACGGAAGATCTTCCTCTCTGTCTCTCCTCCTCTGTGTATATTTTAGCTTATAGACATAAAAGAAATGCCAATAAATGCAAGTGATTTAGTTTTTTTTTTAATTTATTATTTTTAAGTGATTTAGTTTTGCTTCTTATTAGAATTAATACAGTTAGGAAACTGAGGATTTTAACTCCTGAATAGCATGCTAGATGACATTAAGGAAATTCTATGAATTTTTTTTTTTAATTTATTTTATTTTTTTATTACAAAGTCAGATATACACAGAGGAGGAGAGACAGGTGAGCCACAACGGCCGGAGCTGCGCCGAACCGAAGCCGGGAAACAGGAACCTCTTCTGGGTCTCCCACGTGGGTGCAGGGTCCCAAAGCTTTGGTCCGTCCTCGACTGCTTTTCCCAGGCCAGAATCAGGGAGCTGGATGGGAAGTGGAGCTGCCGGGATTAGAACCGGCACCCATATGGGAATCCGGCACGTTCAAGGCGAGGACTTTAGCCACTAGGCCATGCCACCGGGCCCCAATTCTATGAATTCTTTAGACATGATATGGTGGTGCTTGGGCATTGTGGCACAGCATGCTAAGAATCCGCTTGGGGCACCTTCACCCCATACTGGAATGCTTGGAATAGAGTCCTATCTCTGCTACTGTTCCAACATGCTGCAAATGTGCCTGGGAGACAGTAGCTAACAGCTGAGGGTCCTGGTTCCTACCACCCTATGGGACATCCAGACACAGTTCCTGCTCCTAGCTCCCAGCTGGCCCAGCCCTGGCTGTAGGGAGCATGTGGAGGGTGAACCAGTGAATTCAAAGTTTCTCTCTGTCTTCCCCCTCCACCTGCATGTCTCTCTGCCTTTCAAACAATGAGTAAAACTTTTAAAATATGTGATATAGTGGTTATTTAAAAAGAGTCCTTATTTCTTACAAATGCATACAGAATATTTAAATTTAAAAAACTATGATTGGGTTTGGCGGCGTGGCCTAGTGGCTAAGGTCCTCGCTTTGATCCCATATGGCCGCTGGTTCTAATCCCGGCAGCTCCACTTCCTCTCTGTCTCTCCTCCTTTCAGGATATCTGACTTTGTAATAAAAATAAAATAAATCTTTAAAAAAAAAACAAACTATGATTTGCTGCGCCCGGTAAGGTAGCGTAGTGGTTAAGGTCCTCACTTTGCACACCTGGGATCCCATATAGGTGCCAGTTCTGGTCCCGGATCCTAGCACTTTCAAGGTGAGGACTTTAGCCACTAGGCCATCGTGCCGGACCCAGGTACCAGCATTTAAATATGTTTCTCCTATTTGGAGCCTTTGGGGACTTAGTGGGGGCCTATTTCACTGAAGAATGCCAGCAGAGGAAGTCATATTCTTCGACAAATGTTTTGGGCTGTTGGCTAATCAGCATAATTTTTGGTGGCAAGAAATCCCTTCCAAAACAGAATTACCTTCTCTGACAGCACCCAGTCCCCTGCGAAGTACACAGGGGAGCACCACTCAATCCTTGACAAATGGATTTGAATGTAGAAGTTCAGAATTAATTCAGGAGCTTAACTCTGAAGGTTGGGTGTGTGTTTGATTTTCAGCTTCGAGATGTACCTGTCAGCAGAAAAACAGGTGAATGGGCAGCAGGTTGCTATGTCATCTCCGCGTTTTGGAAGGTCCTTCTGTTTGCTTGTGGGTCCTTCCTCTTCCTTGAAGAAAAGGTATGAACTCGTGCTGCAGCCTGCTGCTCTCTGCTTGGTTTTCTTGCTGTGTCACCAAGCCCAAAATAGCAAGTTCTTTTTTCTGCAGAGCAGGCAAGGAGGTTCACATTCATCAACTCCCATCACAAAGGGTGGTGTTATGCTGGGGCTGAGGGGCACATAATGCCCATTTCATTAGGAGAGGGAGTGATCTGACACTGGCAGGGCTGGGACTGAGAGACAAGCTTTTACTGGATGGCCTTGGGCTTATTTCCTGGCCTGGCTCCCTTCACTGTGTCCTTCTAACAGGGTCATCTCTTTTAGGACATGGGAAGGCAGCTGGGCCACTGGGAGATCAGTTCCAAAAATGTCACTGAAGTTATCATCTGTGAGCCAGCCCCCTTCTCACTCAGCCTTTGGAGAATGCAGTGCCTTGCCACAAAGTGAAACAGTTGGTGGGAGTGGGTGTGTCCTGTCAAACAGTAAACAAATTTTAAGGGGCTCCCAGTGTTGGAAAGAGTTTGAGGACCTGGGCATTCCCATGCTGGGGGAAAGGCAAACTGATGAACTTTTGGAGAACAGTCTGACAACAGGGATCCTGAACTACAGACACATGGTTGCACGGCATCCCTTACTGTGGCTGGAAAGTGCAAGTGGAGTCCCTGGAGAAAAACGTGCACATGTTCAGCGAGAGACATTTATACTAACATCACACTAGCGGTGTGCCCAAAATAAATGGAGACATAGAGCCCGGCGGCATGGCCTAGTGGCTAAAGTCCTCGTCTTGAACGTACCGGGAACCCATATGGGCGCCGGTTCTAATCCCGGCAGCTCCACTTCCCATCCAGCTCCCTGCTTGTGGCCTGGGAAAGCAGTCCAGGACGGACCAATGCATTGGGACCCTGCACCCGCGTGGGAGACTCAGAAGAGGTTCCTGTTTCCCGGCTTCGGTTCGGCGCAGCTCCGGCCGTTGTGGCTCACTTGGGGAGTGAATCATTGGATGGAAGATCTTCCTTTCTGTGTCTCCTCCTCTCTGTATATCTGATTTTGTAATAGAAATAAATAAATCTTTAAAATAAATAAATAAATGGAGACATACATAATTTCTGAACAGGGGCATTTATCACAGTGCTGTGTGTGCAAATAGGAAACAAGTATTAAACTAATGGATTAATTGTAGAAACTAGGTTATATCAATGTGCCAGAAAATTATGTAGTTTTTGAAAGAAAGTATTATTTTCTTTTTTAATTTATTTATTTTTATTTGAAAATCAAATATACAGAGAGGAAGATCTTCTGTCTGCAGATTCACTCCCTAAGTGACCACAATGGCTGGTGCTGAGCCAATCCAAAGTCAGGAACCAGGAGCTTCCTCCAGGTCTCCCATGCAGGTGCAGGGTCCCAAAGCTTTGGGCCATCCTCAACTGCTTTCCCAGGCCACAAGCAGGGAGTTGGATGGGAAGTGGGGCTGCGGGATTAGAACTGACACCCATATGGGATCCTGGCATGTGCAAGGTGAAAACTTTAGCCATTAGGCTACCATGTTGGGCCCAAATATTGTTTCCTAATAGTGTATAAATATATGGAGAAATTTTTTATATCACTTGAATATAACAAATTATATAATATGTAGCCATGTTTTGTATTTCTCCTAAGTATGTACACATACATACACACATACCCAGGAGTGTTGTATTTCAAAATGGTACTATTTCTTGATGTGATGATTGCTTCTTTTTTTACCTTGTATTAGTTCATATTTTTTCTATAGTAAACATTCTTTTATCATCAGAAATCATTTTATTATACAAAAGGTATCAATAATAATACCTAATGTTTATGGAATACTTTAGCACTGAGTATTCTATATGAGTTGATTGATTTAAAGCTTTAAAATGACCTTGTGAGGGCATCAGTCTAGCCTAGCAATTAAGAAATAAGTTAAGGTCATGGTCAAGAGCTCACATCCTATAGTGGAGTGCTTGAGTCTGATTCCCAGCTCTCCGTGCAGATTTCAGCTTTCTGCTAATACCTTACAAGGCAGTCTCCCTGACAGTCCCTGCCACAGACCTCAGAGGTCTAGATTGAGTTCCCAGCTCTCGGCTCTGGCCTGGCCCAAACTCAGCCAGTGGATGGGCGCTCTCTTCCTGCCTGTGTGACTCTTTACCTTTCAAATAAGTCTAGAAAAATTTTTAAATCAACCCTGTGAAAATAATACCACTGTAATACCTACCACCACCACCACCATGGTCCAAATGAAGAGCTTGAGGTTTAGGAGTTGATAACAGGTATGAGCACACAGAGAGATCAGAAATCAGCTTCAAATGAGACTTCCCACAGGATGGTCGTGTGTGTGTGTGTGTGTGTGTGTTTGTAGGGGGATGATGGATGGTTACAGCGGAGGAGAGGTCTCCCTGAGAGAGGTCAGGGGACTGAGCAGGCCTAATACAGAACCTGAAACCACTCAGAGAAAGTGGCCCCTCAGGATCTGAGCCAGAGCCCACCCAAGGTCGTCAAGCAGCGAACAGGCAAGACAGGCAGGGGAGCCAGCGTGCTGCAGCCCCCACCTCCACCCTCCCAGGGAAAAGGAGACTCTGGTGCCTTTAGCACCAGTTGGAGGGCAGGGGTATTTTTCACTCCTTGCTCCGGCCGGCTCTGCCTCACACCAGCCATTTCCAGATAGACTTTCCAAACCTTGGGTGGAGTTCTAGGGATGGTCGGAGCCAGGGATTTCTGGCGGTCTCTTGTCATCACTCACGCTTTAAATATAAGCTGTGGTGACACCCAGGCACCAGAGATAAAATGCCACTCTCAGGCCTGGCAGGCAGGATCCAGTAGCCAGTTTGGACAAGATTGTGGAAAACAGACTCAGGGGGAAAAAATCCCTTGGCCTCAGCCCCTGCACATGCGAGATGGAGACAGTGACACCTGAGCATTGGATGGTAAACAAACTCAGGCAGTGCAGCCTCTGCCACCTTCAGAACACCGAGTTGAAAGGCCATGGAAAAGGGAATGCTTTCAGCTTAGTTCTCACCTTACCCAAGGAAGTGCAAACATTTCCTTGGCTTTCCCAAGCAACCCAGGCCCTTCTGCACCTGCTGAAGGACATGTTCGTGGGACCACACATTGCCTACTGGGACTCTTCCCTCTCAGGGGTTCCAGTTTCCATTACCACTCCCCAATCCCTGTGTCTGCCACACAGTGGAAGCTATCCCTCTGCTTTAAAAAAATTTTTTTGAATATGCATCTTGACACACATGTAAACATGTGCCACATGAAACTGAAGAAATCTGAGTAATGTAGGTGAATTGAATTAATATTAACATTTAAATTGTGGTTATGTATTACAGTACAGTACTGTAGGATATTACCACTGGGAATTGAGATCTTTGGTTCACTCCCCAAATGGCCTCAATGGCCAGAACTGGGATGATCTGAAGTCAAGATCCAGGGCTTTTTCTGGGTCTCCCATGTGGGTGCAGGGTCCCAAGGACCTGGGCCATTTACCACTGCTTTCCTAGGTCATTAGCAGGGAACTGTATCAGAAGTGGAGCATCTGGGACTTGAACAATTGCCAAAATGGTAAGCTACATCACAGGCAGAGGCTTAGCCTGCTATGCCGTGGCACCAGTTCCTGTATGCGGGGGATAGCCATGCATTCTGAGTGTCCACAGTGAAGCTAAAAGGTGCCCAGGGTTTATAGCAGCAGGCTGGTCGGATGATGGAACAATAAGAAAGAAAGGGAAGAAAAAAAACACACACCCACTCAGGAGAAAACAAAGTACAATTCATGGCAGAGGCAGAGACAGTGAGGGGAAGGGGAAATGGTATGCTTAGGGAATGATGAATTGATGGAGTAGGCACGGTGACAAAATGAAGTCTACATCCTCTTTTCCTGACAACTGCTGGGCTCTGGAACTGTCAGCTGGCCAAATGGTTCAGGTCTTCCTTTGAAGAAATTGCTTGTATCTGATGTCCCAGGCCTTCCAGTAGTTAAGGGTTTGGGCACTGAAGCCATACCATATGTATGAATCCCAGACCCTCTCCTTGACTTCTCTGTGTCACCTCATGCAAGGCACTTGGTCCCTTAGTGCCTCGGCTGCATCCCCTGTAAAACAAGAATCGTAACAGTACCTACCTCATGAGCAGTGAGGAATACGTGAGTTAGCACATATAAGACTCTTGGACAAGTGCCTGGCTTATACCCAATGTGCTTAATAAATGCTGACCTTGGGCCCGGCGGCGTGGCCTAGCGGCTAAAGTCCTCGCCTTGAAAGCCCCGGGATCCCATATGGGCGCCGGTTCTAGTCCCGGCAGCCCCACTTCCCATCCAGCTCCCTGCTTGTGGCCTGGGAAAGCAGGAGAGGACGGCCCAATGCATTGGGACACTGCACCCGCGTGGGAGACCCGGAAGAGGTTCCAGGTTCTCGGCTTCGGATCGGCGCGCACCGGCCCGTTGTGGCTCACTTGGGGAGTGAATCATCGGACGGAAGATCTTCCTCTCTGTCTCTCCTCCTCTGTGTATATCTGGCTGTAATAAAATGAATAAATCTTTAAAAAAAATAAATAAATGCTAACCTTTATCCTGTTACCTGGCAGAGGCTTTCTGTTCCTCCACAGACAGTCACAACAGATTGCTCTCCTTCCTCTACAACCTGATCATTCATTTGTAAGCACTAAATAACCCGTTAGTTTTCTCTTCTCTGCATATATACACTGCTGTCTTCTGTTTGGGGACCCAACTCCTTGACCTTACCCTGGGATTGGGTTGTAAAAATTAGAGGCTCTGTTTGTGGTATACTAGGTTAAGCCACCTCCTGCGATGACAGCATCCCATATGGGCAATGGTTTGAATCTCTACTGCTCCACTTCCAATCTGGCTCCCTGCTAATACACCTGGGAAGGCATCAGAAGATGGCCCAAGTGCTTGAGCCCTTGTATGCATGTGGGAAACCTGGAAGAAGCTCCTGGCCTCTGGCTGTGGCCTGGCCCAACCCTAGCTGTTGAGGCCATTTAGGGAGTGAACCAACAGATGGAAATATACTCTCTCTCTTACTCTCTCTCTCTAACTCTGCCTTTCAAATAAATCTTCTTTTTTAAACTGAACACAGAAGTACCTGGCAATTGAGGAAAATTCCCGCGTGGTGTTTCCTGTCGGCTCAAAGCCCACAAATTTCCATAAGCATGGAGTTTCTTCCTCAGCATCAGACAGGAGAGCAATACAGGCCTAGATTGCTTTCTCTGCAACAGACTTTCACAGCCCTGTTTAGATGTCACTGTACTTGCAAATTCACCTGTGCTGTGGAATCAAGTTTCTAAATTTCATAGAGGGTTGAGCAGGAGCTCTGGGAACTGCTTGAGCTGCGAAATAAAGAACTAAATGTAAGCTGACTTTTCCCCAGGGCTCTGCAAAGAGATGGTGTTGGGGGAGTCTGTAGGGAACATTCTCTACAGGCTCCCAGGTAAGTCCCCTTCTATCTGCACTCTGCTCTGACAGGTACCGGCTTTTCTTGCTGCTTCCCCAGTCTCTGGGGTGGGTGGGAATTTGCTAATCTACTAAACACCCCTGGTAGAGAGAGACCTGGAGTCACCAGAGAAGGTTCTTCAGAGGGCATGGGGCCTGAATCCATCTTGAACCACAGGGAGGGCTCGTGGATATAAGGGAGCAATCCAGGGAGCAGCGCCATGGTGAGCCAAGGGTGAAGTGAGGCTGAAATGGGTGAAGGGCATGTGGTGTGGAACAGTGGGCTAGGTTTGGACCCTTCTATCATGTGGGAGACCTGGATTGAGTTCAGGCTCCTGGTATCAGCTTGGCCCCGTCCTGGCTGTTGGAGGGGCATTTGTGGAATGAACCAGCAGCTGAAAAATCTTCCTCTTCCTCTCTTTCCCTTTCCCCTCTGTTGCTCTGACTTTTAAGATGAAATGAGTAGAAGATTCAAAAAGTAGCACGGACTGTGTGGAGTGCAGCAGGAGTCTGGGGAGTAAGCGGCTGGCTGAGCTGAGACGAGCAGAGAAGCAAGAGAGAAGGCCACACAGAAACGTTTGCTGAGGAGGTGACAGGAAAGCTGAGGTTTTACAGCCAGGCAGGGGGTAGGCTGAATAATATTCCAGAGCACAGTGGAATATTTAGCAGAACTGTTGGCCACGTGTTCTCTGTGATTCTCCCTAGAGATGCCTTGTCATGTTGCCATATTCTGGACTTTTTTTTAAATTCTAAAAGCAGTATGTATTCATTACTGACAAATCAAATAAGCAAAAAGAAGAAAATACAAAACAACCCCTTTTTACCAAAAGAAACTACGATTAATATCACACCATGTGGTTTTTCTGAAGTTTCTCATAAGCATACATTTATAATACAAGTTTAGTGAATTTGTAGTTATCTACAATGTGTCTGGGTGAGTGGGTGGCATCAATTTTTAGAAACAGACAGAGAGACCTTCTATGTATTAGTTCACTCACAAAATGCCCACAACACCCAGGGCTTGGCCAGGCCAAAAGCAGCAGTCAGAAGGCCAGTGCAGGTCTCTCACAGGGGTCCGAGGGACTGGAGCCATCATTTGCAGCCTCCCATCTGGGTCATAGCAAGAAGCTAGAATTGGGAGCAGCGAAGGGACTTGAGCCCAGGTACTCACCTATGTGATGGGAACATTGCAAGTGATATCATAATCACTGAGCCAAAAGCCAGCCCCTATAATATATTCTGGTAAGATACTTTTTGTACTCAGTATATTCTGAATAATATCCTATGTCAATAAAAACATTTCTGTAATGGGATTTTTAATAGCTGGGGAATTGCTAAAGCTTACCCGGTCTCCCAGGGAGATGAACTTTGCCTTCCATTCCAGAGATTGTTTTTCCGCAACAGGAAAAAAAAAAAAGACCTTCCTTCTACAGTTGAGAATGCTAACTGGATATGGACAAACCCAAGGGACAGTTATCTGCCTTTTTTCTTTTTTCTTTAGCTAAACTGCAGTAGCTGGGCTAAAAGGCTATATTATGAGCCTTGTACAATGGCTCAATTGGCTAATCCTCCACCTGCAAGCACCAGGATCCCATATGGGTGCTGATTTATGGTCCAGCTGCTCTACTTCCCATCCAGCTCCCCGCTTGTGGCCTGGGGAAGCAGTGGAGGATGGCTCCAGTCTTTGGGACCCTGCACCTGCATGGGGGACCCGGAAGAGGCTCCTAGTTCCTGGCTTTGAATCAGTTCAGCTCTGCTCATTGTAGCTATTTGGGGAGTTAACCAGCAGATGAAAGGTCTTTTTGTGTCTCCTCTCTGTAAATCTGATCTGCCTTTCCAATGGAAATAAGTAAATCTTTAAAAAAGAGAAAAAAAAAAAAGGACTATTATGGGCCCGGCGCAATAGTGTAGTGGTTAAGGTCCTCGCCTTGCACTCCCAGGATCCCATATGGGCACCGGTTCTAATCCCGGCAGCCCCGCTTCCCATCCAGCTCCCTGCTTGTGACCTAGTGGCCAAAGTGCTCACTTTGCACACACAGGGGTCCCATATGGGTGCCAGTTTGTGTCCCGGTGGCCCCACTTCCCATCCAGCTCCCTGCTTTTGGCCTGGGAAAGCAGACGAGGACGGGCCAAAACTTTGGGACCCTGCACCTGCATGGGGAAGAGTTCCTGGCTTCGGATTGGCTCAGCGCCAGCCGCTGCAGCCGCTTGGGGAGTGAATCATAGGGCAGAAGATCTTCCTCTCTGTCTCTCCTGCTCTGTGTATCCGCCTAATAAAAAAATAAATAAATCTTTAAAAAATAATAAAAAATAAAAAAAGACTATTATATCTGTGGCAAAGTTCCTGGTTACTGAATGTTGGCCTCTTTAGAATTCCGGGTCCAGGTGAAAGGGCAACTTGAGCTGAGTCATTCTGAAAGCTGCAGTGTGGAGGAGCAGAGACAGGTCCCAGGCAATTGCCGCATGCCAGTTTATGCTAAGGGCGGAAATCTTCTGGTAGCTGGATAAAACAAGTTTTTTTGTTGTTGTTGTTAAAGGTTTATTTATATTTATTTACTTATTTGAAAGACAGAGTTACAGAAAGAGCAGGAACAGAGACAGACAGATCTTCCTTTCACTGGTTCACTCCCCAAATAGCTGCAATAGCCAAGGCTGGGCCAGACCAAAGCTAGGAGCCAGGAGCATCCTCGTAGTCTTCACATGGGTGTAAGTGCCCAAGCACTTGGGCCGTCTCTGCTGCTTTCCAGGTGCACTAACAGAGAGCTGGATCAGAAGTAGAGCAGTGCGGATTCAAACTGGTGCCCAAATAGGCTGCAGGTGTCACAAGGCAGCAGCTTTATCCACTACACTACAGCACCAGTCCTAACAGAAACAAGTTGGCTGGAACACAGCAGACTGTCCCTGAGAGAGCCACTAAGGTGCTGACTGCTTGGTCTGGGACACAGCACAACTAGGCACAGAGGGTCCAGGACTCTGTTGATATGCAGTGATTTCCACTTTATAGATGAGAAAACCGACTCACAAAATTTCAGAGAACCTGCCAAACTTCACATAGCTAGGACAGCTGCAGGTCCAGAATCAAACCCAGGTCCTGCTGAATCCAGACTTATTTCTTGATTACACTGCTCTACTTTCTCTGTCTCAGTAGGTGTAGCAATAACTAGAAGGAACAGCAATAACAAACCTAACTTGAGGCCAAGAGAACTGCTTGCAAACAGCAGCATTACATTCCTTCTTCGTGTTTAATCTCAGTTTTTATATCCTGGCTAAGAGTGCCTATTATAAAGCTATTGGCTCAAGGTTTTGCTTCTCCTACCCCGTCTCCCCCTGCCCCCCACCATCAGATGATTTTTATTTATAGCCATGTTTAAACATAACGGGCAACACTCAAGACGTGGTGTGTACTGAATCTGCCATCTGAACAAAGATTCTTTCCCCCAGCATGTTTGCGTTATTCACTCTGTGGGTTTTGCCAAGAAATTAAAAGGGCAATTTTTTTTCTTTTTTTAAAAAATCTGCTTTAACATTTTGTCTCAAATATCCCTCAGCTGTAGACTTGAGTCAGGTCAAATTAGTGAAGACCAGATTCATCAAACTGAATTCTTCCACCAGTTCTTTTCAGTTCTGCAGCTGAAGAACACTTTGTGGATTTCCTCTAAAGGAAAATGTGTTGTGATTAACTTAGCCCCTTACTGCTTATGATCATGGACGCTTTACTTGACTGAGTGCTAATAGGAGCTTCCTGGAATTCCTTCCTGAAGGAGTCATGGCATCTACTGCTTTGGCAGGAGGACATATAATTATAACTGACGGTGAGGAGCCAAGTAGTCTTGCGTCAAGAGAAAATAAGTCACACCTACATTCTTGCTGCCAGCAGGGAGCTCATGGCACTTCAGAAAAAAACCATCCATCATAAGCCCAGCACATGGTGGGTGTTCAGTGCTTGTTCATCTCCCCAGGTAACATCACCATCTCCTCTGCAGGTGAGGGGACCTGGGTAAAAAGAAATGACCATGACCCTGGTCCATAGCTTCTGAAGGGCGGCTGCATGAATGTAACTGACTTCTGCCCTCGGGAATAGAAGTTTTACATCCTGATCACTCTGAGCAAGTCCTTTTTCATTCTTGGAGTGCTTGCCTGCTTCTCACCTCTCTGTCAGACAGGGAGGGCACTATGGAGAAGAAAAAATAAGGTGGCACACTGGCATGGCTCTGCTGCTCCTGGACAGCCACTGATGCCGTTCCCCCTCCCCGTTTGTTCCACAAGGTCCTAGCTCTGTCTCCCCGTGTTCTTTGAGGACGCCATGTGCAAGTCTCAGTATTTGGGCTAGAGGACTTTGTGCAGTCTGGTATAGAGTGAGCCTGCGCAGAGCCTCAGGGAGAACTGCAAACAACGCACTTTTTCTTCTGGGCAGGTGTCTTCTAGTGGGTGGTACAGGAGAAGACACCATTACTATTTTCAGCCCCAAAGGGGCAAGCCAGTTGGTCTGACCAAGCAGGTTATCTTGGATGATGGATTTTCAGTTCTGCCACTGGCTGCTGGGGCCTGAGACAGTGATCCTCCCGGGTCTATCTAGCAAGGTTCCTATCTGGTATATTGGTGGTGGTGGGTCAGTCATCACCATGGCTATTCCAAACACTTTCAGGCTGCCCGTCTGGAAGAATACAGGAGCGGCATTCCTTACTTGTCTGGATGACCCCTCTCTGTGGCACCCAACTGGCCCTGCAAGGAGCCAGATCTTTCTGCAAATACAGGGACAATGGAAAGCAATAAGTTTGTTTTTTTTTTTTTTTTTTGCAAGCCCACAGGGATTTGGTCGGATGGCTGACGGGGTGGGAGGGGAGTTGTCTGAGCTTTTATTTAAGCGCTTGTGGGATCGGGGCTGCCTCTAGCAAGGCTCGCACCGGGTCAAGATGGGGGCGTGCCTGAGCCACTGGCTTCCCTCCACAAAGTAGGCCCGGGCGGGCTGGGTTCGGCCGGAAACCTACCTAAGCAGAAAGGTGCACGCACACCTGGCGCGGAAGGCGACGACAAACGGGGTCGAGGAGGTGGTCGCGCCTGACACAGATCCGGGGACAGGACAGATGCCTGTGCCGGAGGAGTCAGGTGCACAGCGCGACTCTCCCCGGCAAAAGCACCCTCCCCGCCTACCAGTGACCTAATTACTGGGTGCCAGCCGCGCCCAGAAGTGGGGGCGGTCACTCCAACCAGGCTGCCACTCCTGCCTCGAAAGATGCGAGAATTCCACTCAATCCCCGCACTGTTGTCCCGTGGAGAAGCCGTGGGGTCGTGACTCTTGTCTCTTTAACCGCGCTGCCAAGCGCCCTGTGAGGACCTGAGGGGTAGCGTCCCAAAGGCCTCCTCAAGGAAACACGTGTCAAGCAGCCTAGAGGACCCCTCCTCCCCCAGCACAAAAAGAAACCCGCCACCCCCAACACACACACACCCACCCGCGTCCCGGACTGCGCCTGCGCCGGCCCCGCGCCCGCGCCGGCCCCGCGCCCGCGCCTCTTGGGGCGGAGAACTCCGGGGTGAGCCCAGGCGCCGATGTGGGCACTGCGCATGCTCGGACCCGGGTCCTCTTCCCCACCCCCCTTCTCTCCTCAGCGGCCCCTTCTTTCGAAGAAACCACGCCCTAAAGGCGAAGGCCCCGCCGTTATCAGCCGGCTCCTTCGCGCCTGCGCTTTGTCCCCTCGTTTGCGCCCCGATTCCGGCCGTGCGCCCGACCAGGGTCCGCCGTGTGGCCGCGCCGCTCGCGTCCCGGTCTTCTTTTTCCCGGTCCGCGGCCCACCGCCTCCTGACGCCGCGTGACGTCACCACGCCGGGCAGCCGCCATTACAGAGCCGAGCTCCCGGAGCTAGGGCGAGCGGAGGAGGCGCAGCGGCCGGCGGCCGGAGCAGTGAGGGGGAGCGTCCGCGGCCGGTAGTGAGCGACCGCCAGCCGCCTAGGAAGTGCCGTCCCCGGGAGCCGGCGGGCGGCGTGTGCGTGTGGCCCGTGTGCGGGCGGCGGCGCGGGAGCAGCGCAGAGCGGCAGCCGGTCGGGGCGGGCGGCATCATGGACGAGAAGGTGTTCACCAAGGAGCTGGACCAGTGGATCGAGCAGCTGAACGAGTGCAAGCAGCTGTCCGAATCCCAGGTCAAGAGCCTCTGCGAGAAGGTGAGCGGGCTGCGGCCCGGCGGCGGCGGCGTCCGGGAGGAGGGTGCAACATGGCGGAGGCCGCCAGCCGGGGCCCCCGTCTCCCCGGCCGGCTCCCGGGCCTGGCCGGCCGCGGCTCCCGAGCGACCCTACGCCCCCTGCCTCCCGCGCACGGATTGGCCGATGTCGCCGCCTAAAATGGCGTCGTTCACCCGACGCCGGGCCTGGGGGAGCCCCTGTGATGAAGCTGGGGACGGCTGGGGTCCCGGGTGTGCGGTGCGTGATGGGGTGTTTCTCTGTCCCAGGCCTCATTCTGGGGGTGTGGGGAATTTGGGGGCCGCGCTTTCCGCTGCACCCCCAAAAGGCGCACTGTGGGGGATGTATCCCCCCCACCGAGCCTGCCTGAGGGGCCCAGCATGACCGGCACTTCGGGGGGCGTGGGGATTGTGTCGGACCCACCCAGGGTTTTTACTTCAGAAACCACTTGGGAGGGTGTCTGTAAGAATTTAAAAATAAGTCTCTAACCTAGTTTCTGCGAAGGTCATGGTGGTAGTTGGAGGGGGGACGAAGTAGAACTACTTTTTCGTAGTTGCAAGACATGGAGGATTCGGTGAGTCATACTACATAAGGAGCTTCTGGATTGGAAAGCCATTGTAACCTGTGATTTATGCGCTGACTCAAGTGGGGCAGTGTGGAAACCCTTCTCCAAGCTTAACATACTTGGCATTTGGCCATTTGTTTATAAAATGAGCAGCGTAAACGGGAAACAAGGCGAGTTTTGGTCCTCCTCCTTTGAAATAGTTACATGTTTGTCTGGGGCAGGGCTGGAAGGTGGTCGTGCCAACACTGTATTCCAGACATTGCACTTAATGTTTAAATCATTTCCCCTACACATGTTGAAAATGGAATGTTGTGGCCCACGGAATGAGATTAGACTTTGTGTTTTGTATTTCCACATTCTGTTTTGGTTTTCCCTGGGAGTTGGATAAACAGGTATCCATTAAGTGTGCCATCCCTTTTCATTCTTGTAAGTTGTCTGCGCTACACAAAACACTGATCTCCCGCTTTGAACGCTTTAATTGCGCTTTTTCCACAATTAGCACACAATCATCAGCTATTTACATTGTGTATTGGTGGAAGGAATTTTAAGAGAGCTGTTATGCTGGCTTGTTTGTGGGTAGGTGTGAAAATTGGGTTCCTGTGTTTAATCTCTTAAGACAAGAATTGTGTTGTGAAGCATTAGATTTTAGCTTAGATTTATTTATTCCCAATCCTGAAGAAAACTCTACTGGTGAGACAAGCAGATTATCTTAAAACCGAATGCTAATGTGTCCGGTGTGTTAAACTTCCTGTTTATTGTCATGGAGTCCCCTCAGATTGTGTGAGATTACCCTTTTGAAATGGGTATTTGACCAATTTGCCAAAGGTAGGATTGGGAGAAGAGAGTGTGTTTATTGGCATTCTCCAAAAGTAGAACAGAATCTAAGAGTTCTTTTCAGGAGATATTCCCCATTTATCCCAGTGTTCAGGTTGGCCCTATTCTGCTTGCTTCTACACTGTATATAACCCAGCCGACGTAGTCAGGAAATAGTGTTAGGCCCAACTGGGAGAAATGCTCTTGACAATGTTAGAGTTGAAGGCCTCATAAGAGTGAACATTTGGAACATAAAAGCGGCCAGCATGCTGGCTTGGCAAGGTAATCATCCACTTCCAAGCACCCATTTCTCATATGGGCACCAGTTCATGTCCTGGCTGTGCTTCACTTCCCATCCAGCTGTCCGATTTTGGCCAGGGAGAGCAGTGGAGGATGGCCCAAGGCTCCCATGTGGAAGACCTGTAAGAGCCCTCTGGCTTCAGATCACTCATCTCCAGCCATTGTGGCCATTTGGGTGAGTAAACCAGTGGGTAAAGACCCCTTTGTGTAAAACTGTTCCAGATGGCCTCCACAGCCAATGCTAGGACAGGTTAAAGTCAGGAGCTTCATCCAGGTCTCTGATGTGGGTGTCAGGACCCCCAAAACTGGCACCATGTTCTATTTTCCCAAGCCATTTGCAAGGCACAGGATCTGAAGTAGAGCAACTGGAACTCTTGAACTGGCATCCATTTTATTGGAAAGAGAGATCAGGTTTACAGAGAGAAGGAAAGACACAGAAAAGAGGTCTTCTATCTGCTGGTTCACTCCTCCAATGACTGCAATAGCTGGAGCTGAGCCAGCCTGAAGCCAGGAGCCCAGAGCCTCTTTCTGGTCTCTGATCCAGGTACCTGGTCCCAAAGCTTCAGGCCGTCTGCTACTGCTTTCCCAGGCCACAACTAGGGAGCTGAAGGGAAGCTGTGGTTTAAAGTGTGCATGATTTTTAGTTTGGTGTTTTCAAGTCTTACTAAATATGTGGAGAGTATTGTTTGGTAGATCTTTCTCCAAAGGAGTTGTGTACCCAGACATGTTTTTTGCAGTTGCTATGCAAGTGCTTGAAATGGGTAGTATTTGTGTGTATGTGTTTGGCTCATTTCCATGGAATTAATTTGGAATTGTGGGCCCGGTGCCGTGGCCTAGCAGCTAAAGTCCTCGGCTTGAATGCACCAGGATCCCATATGGGCACCGGTTCTAATCCCGGCAGCCCCACTTCCCATCCAGCTCCCTGCTTGTGGCCTGGGAAAGGAGTTGAGGACGGCCCAAAGCTTTGGGACCCTGCACCTGCGTGGGAGATCCGGAAGAAGTTCCTGGTTCCCGGCTTCAAATTGGCGCAGCACCAGCCGTTGCGTTGCGCTCACTTGGGGAGTGAATCATCGGACGGAAGATCTTCCTCTCTGTCTCTCCTCCTCTCTGTATATCTGACTTTGTAATAAAAATAAATAAATCTTTTTTAAAAATTTCGAATTGTGAGGACAGGTAGGGGATGCATGTTAAGAAAATTGTACTTTCATCATACTTTTTTCACAGCTGTTGTGCTTAATGGTTAGAAAGCAAAAGTTCTGCACGCACCAGAATTCCAGATGGGCACTGGTTCTAATCCCAACAGCCCCACTTCCCACTTCAGATCAGCACAGCTCCAACCATTGTGGCCACTTGAGTGAATCATCGGATGGAAGATTTGGGGCGGGGGCTGTGGGGGGGAGCAAAGGCTCAGAAAAGTAAAGGACTGCAGATGGTATAGGTTTGTGGATAGCAGTCCCAGTGTTCTGTCGCTTCTGAGAGCCTTTCATTTGGAGGTATAGTGTTGTGATAGGCAAAGCAGTGGGTGTTGTGATGCAGGGAGGGGTCAAGCCCCATTGCCTGTTCCTCTGTGCCGGCATTCCAGATGGTAATACTAGTGCAAGGCCGGGCTACTCTGCTTTCCATCCAGCTTCCTGCTGATAACCGGGCAAATCAGAAAGCAGTGGAGCACCCACGTCCTGGCCCAGTGCTGGCCATTGAGGCCACTCGTAAAGTAAACCAGTGAATGGAACATCTGTTTATTTCTCTCCCTTGTTGTTTCTTCTTTCAAATTAGTACATTTTTTTTTAAAGATTTATTTTTATTGCAAAGTCACATATACAGAAAGGAAGAAAGAGAGGAAAATTTTCTGTCCGCTGATTTATTCCCCAACACAGCGACCAGAGCTGAGCCGATCTGAAGCCAAGAACCAGGAGCTTCTTGCAGATCTCCCACACGGGTGCAGGGTCCCAAGACTTTGGGCCATCCTCGACTGCTTTCCCAGGCCACAAGCAGGGAGCTGGATGGGAAGTGGGGCAGCAGGGACATGAACTGACACCCATATGGGATTCTGGTGCCTGCAAGGCAAGGACTTAAGCCACTGAGCTACCACACCGGGCCCAGATAAATCTTTTTTTTTTTTTAGACAAGACGGATAAGATTGATCCAACTGAATTGTAGGATAAGTACTGTAAGACGAAGTGTCTTTCTTACTGTTTTTTTGAAAACTTCCTTTTCATGTCTTACACTGTTATTTCACTTTGTTCTGGAAATGGTCATTATTCTTCAGCTTTAGACCCAGCTAACTACATTTGTTCCTAAAATGAAATTGGTGAGTTGAAAAATCCTGGATAATTTTCTGTGTATTCTAAGATGGTATAAATCATGATCCAGAGACTGCGCTCTAAAAAATTTTATTAGGGTATAACTGACTTGTGTATTTTTAGCCGCATCATTTCCAGTCCTGTGTGTGTGTCAGTGTCAAGATCTGCCAGCCATGGGCAGTGCTGCAGTTTTAGGGTAACTTAATAAGAAAACAGAAAAAATGAACAGTCTGTTCATCTGGAAGTGAGGCAGCTGGGACTGGAACCAGTGGCCATAATGTGATGCTGGTGATGCAGGTGGCCCCTTCATCTGCCAGGCCATGGTGCGAGCCTCAGAAAGAAATATTTTTTTATAGAAAGTCTGTCAGGAGAAGGTGAATCTCATGCTGTACAAAGGGGAAGGTGTTTGTTTTAAATGGCTTTCTGCTTCTGGAGCAGAGGTAACAGGCTAGGCTCAAAAGGGAGAGCTCTCTAGCTGCTAATCAATGTCTGGAATTTAGAGTCTGAAAGATAGTTAAACCACAGTCAGCTAGTAGTTGTTTGCTTTCTTCACACTGCAGTTACTGCTTGGTAATGGTGTGTTGTTGTAGGTTGTGGTTGCAGTGAATACACAGAGTGGGGCAGAGCTGTCTTATCTGAATCCTGGTGTTTTCTAAACCACATGTGGTGGCTGGACATTGGCTTCTGGCCTCCCCATTTTCTGCACAGTGCACATCTTACACCTCAGGTGAGAGTGCTCAAAGGTTTCAAGCCTTTGTTCTAGGCTGCCTCTAGGAGTCAGACTGAGTAAGTTGTTGTTCTGAGGGCATGTAAAGTGGTTCACAAAGATTCTAAACTGTTAGTGATTCTGTTAGTGAGAATGATACTGTTTTTGAAAATCATTCAACCACTGTTAAGCCCTTATTGTATTTTTTCACTAGTTATGTAAATAGCAATATCTCATTGTGTGAAGATTTGTAAGTTTGGTTTTTGCTGTAATTGCTAGTTTTGGGTAAGTCAGGAGGTTGACCTCATAATTGTCCCAAGGTAGGGAGTATTGTGGAATATCTGCTGGGGAGACTGAGTAACTTCTCTGTTTGCCATCCTCTATAAACCAGCAGTAATGTCCTCTCTCTCTGTTGGCTGGCTTTGGCTTAAGTAGAGTTTTAGTGTAGGAAGGAGCTTTACAAACCATCTAGACTTAAGCCCGGTGGAACAGCCTAGTGGCTAAATCCTCACCTTGCATGCACTGGGATCCCATATGAGCACTGGTTTGTGTCCTGGCTGCTTTACTTCCCACCCAGCTCCCTACTTGTGGCCTGGGAAGGGAGTAGAGGATGACCCAGATCCTTGAAATCCTGCACCTATGGGGAGACGTGAAGGAAGCTCCTGGCTCCGGGCTTCAGATCAACTGAGCTCCTGCCATGGTGGCAACTTAGAATGAACCAGAGGATGAAAGCTCTTTCTCACCCTGACTGTGTAAATCTGATCTGCCTTTCCAATTAAAAAAAAATCTTTTTTAAAAATGAACTCAGGATCCCGGCACGGTAAAATTGTGGCCAAAGTCTTTGCCTTGATCGCGCCAGGATCCTATATGGGCGCCAGTTTTAATCCCGGCAGCTTCACTTCCCATCCAGCTCCCTGCTTGTGGCCTGGGAAAGCAGTCAAAGATGGCCCAAAAAGTCTTGGAACCCTGCACCTGCGTGGTAGACTGGAAGAGGTTCCTGGCTCCTGGCTTCGGATCGGCGCAGCACCGGTCATTGCGGTCACATGGGGAATGAATTTTTGGATGGAAGATCTTCATCTTCCTCTCTATATATCTGACTTTGTAATAAAAGTTATAAATTAATCTAAAAAAAATGTTCCCAGTGCAGTATCCTAGTGCCTAAAAAAAGTCCTCACCTTGCATACTCTGGGATCCCACATGAGTGCTGGTTCATGTCCCGACTGCCCCGCTTACCTTTTAGCTCCCTGCTCGTGGCCTGGGAAAGCAGTAGAAGAGGGGCCAAAAGCTTGGGACCCTGTATTTGCATGGGAGACCCGGAAGAAGCTCCTGGATTCTGGCTTCGGACCGGCTCAGCTGCAGCCATTGTGCCACTTGAGAAGTGAATCAGCAGACAGAAATCTTCATCTCTTTCTCTCCTCCTCTCTGTATATCTGACTTTCCAATAAAAATAAATAAATCTTTTTTTAAGAATTAACTTATTAGGGCCAGTGCTGTGGCAGAGCCAGATTAACCGTCTGCCTGCAGTGCCAACACCCCAAAGGAGCACTACTTTTTTGAGTTCTGGCTGCTTCACTTTTTTTTTTTTTTTTAAGATTTTATTCATTTTATTACAAAGTCAGATATACAGAGAGGAGAGACAGAAAGGAAGATCTTCCGTCCGGTGACCCACTCCCCAAGTGAGCTTCAGCGGACCGATGCTGCGCCGGTGCGAAGCCGGGAAACAGGAACCTCCTCCAGGTCTCCCACGCGGGTGCAGTGTCCCAATGCAGTGGGCCGTCCTCGACTGCCTTCCCAGGCCACAAGCAGGAAGCTGGATGGGAAGTGGAGCTGCCGGGATAAGAACCGGCACCCATATGGGATCCCGGGGCGTTCAAGCTGAGGACTTCAGCCGCTTGGCCACGCTGCCGGGCCCTGTTTCACTTTCCATCTAACCTCCCTGCTGATATCCTGGGAAAGACATGATGGACAGCCCAAGAGCTTAGACCTTTGTTCCCATATGGAGGACACTGAGGAAGCTCCTGGCTTTGGCCGGGCTCATCCCCAACTGTTGTGGACATTTAGGGGAAATCAGCAGATAAAAAGCTTTAGTCTCTCCTTCCCTCTGACTGCAGAGTTAGAGGTCAAGTCTGATACTTCACTCCCCAGATGACTTCAGTGGTGGCTTACCTTGCTGTGCCACACTGGAAATATTTAATGCATGTGCTTGTATAGGTTGTTTGATAGTTATAGATTAAGCTCAGTTTCTAGCAAGTGAGACAGAAAGCTTAAAAGAAAACCAATTATCCCTTTTGGTCTGAAGCAAAGGTGGAAAATAGCAAAGCAACAAAATATTTTAATACAACTTTAGAATATCCTTCATTCCTGATAGTTTCTTGCAGCTACGTCCCAGGTCTTAAATATGAATAGAAAAAATTTTAATTACAGTCATACAGGTGTTAATGAAAATTGAAATGCTTCATGAAGTACTAGAGGTATCTATTCAGTATAATTAATATGTAAGACAGTAGTGTGGAGAAGGTTTGGTAGTTGAATATAATTAACTCAAGAGTCATTTGCTTTCAGGGCTAGTAATAGATCCTGTCTTATTATATACCCTTCCCTCTTAGCTGTATACAGAAAATGACATGTTAAAGAAATCTTACCTTTTATCTTACATAGGAGAGGCAGAAAGATCTTCCATCCACTGGCTCACAGCCCAAATGGCTACAACAGTTGGAGCTGAACTGAGCTGATTCGAAGCCAGGAGCTTCTTCCAGATCTCCCACAGGGGTTTAGGGTCCCAAGATTTTGAGCTATCCACCACTGCTTTCCCAGGGCACAAGCAGGGAGCTGGATGGGAAGTGGGGCAGCCGGGATTAGGACTGGCACCCATATGGGATCCCGGCACGTTCAAGGCAAGGACTTTAGCCACTAGGTTACCGTGCTGGGCCCAACATTTTTGTTAATAAAATATAATTTGGTTGACTTGATTAATTGTTCTTTGGACCTGTGGAATTTGGTGAGAAAGCTTTGTGCAACAACTTCTGATTTTAGAAGTTAACATCGTTCCCTTAAAACAGGTATTTGGGTGCCTCATCCGTATTAGTGTGTCTGGTTGGAGTCCTCCAGCAGATGCTGGCCCTGTCAGCTGGGCTCCTGTGTTATGCTGTCTGTGTCCCTGCCTTTAAAGTAGTGACAAGGAGTCTTTTCATGGTTAGTTTCTATTCCATGTTTTTAGGGCAGTCTGGTCCTATCGGCCTTTCACTATACAAATCCTGAACATGTCAGTCAGTGCACTTGATACGGAATGTGCTGTCAGGTAATGTGCATGCCTTTGTGTACAGAGACTCTGTACCCCCATTCCCTGCCCGCTGCGCCCAGGATGAAGGATTGTTCAGGTCTGTTTGATGCGTTGTGAGTGCTCTGAGATACATTCCTGAAAAGCAGGCTGCCGGAGGCCCTGCTTGGGGCTTAGCACATTAGGGCACTGCTTGGGACTCTGGCATCTTGTATGTAGGCCAGCTTGAATCCTGCATGCTCTGTGTGCTCTCCAATCCCCTGCTACCCCTTCCAACCCCAGGAGACCAGTGAAGGTCCGGCTCCTGGCTGCAGCTGGGCCCAGCTCCAGCCGTAACAGCCATTTTGGGAAATGAACCAGTGGATGAAGATCTTTCCTTCTCTCTGTAATTTGCATTTAAAATAAACATACATGAAAGAAAAACAGACTGCAGGCTTCTGAACAGTATTAACTCTAGCTTAAATGCTCAGAAGAATATTTGTGGGTTTTTCTTTATGGTTATTTATTTGGAAGGCAGAATTACAGATAGAGAAGAAAAGATAGATTTTCCATCTGCTGATTCACCTCCCAAATGGCCAGAAGTAGGCCAGTTCAAAGCTGGGAATCAAGGCTTCTTCCAGGTCTCCCCTTTGAGAGTGAGGGTGCTCCAGCACCTGGGCCATCGCAGGGCAGTAGTAGGGAGCAGGATCAGAAGTAGAACAGCAGGACTTGAACCTAGCACCCATGTGGAATGCTGGCACCACAGGTAGAGGCTTAGCTTGCTGTGCCACAACACTGGTCCTAGAAAATGTCACACTGTATATATAAAATATATACACAGTTTTAGAACACTATTGGTGGTTATTTTGCCCGAGGGAAGTGGATTGTGGAGGAGGACAAAGGAGATGTTCAGGTTTATCTATGCCAGAATGTCTTAGAAAGATGAAGTGAGATTTTTATTGTTTGTTTTTGTTTGGGGGTGGGGGTAAGTTGAGTTTTAAGAATACAGTGTTTGGGGCCTGGCGCGATAGTGTAGTGGTTAAAGTCCTCACTTTGAAAGCGCCCGGGATCCCATATGGTAGCCGGTTCTAATCCCAGCAGCCCTGCTTCCCATCCAGCTCCCTGCTTGTGGCTGGGAAAGCAGTCAAGAATGGCCCAAGGCCTTGGGACCCTGCACCTGCGTGGGAGATCCAAAAGAGCTCCTGGCTCCTGGCTTCAGACTGGCTCAGCTCCAGCTGTTGCAGCTCCTTGGAGAGTGAACCATCGAAGGAAGATTGCCTTTCTGTCCCTCTTCCTCTCTAGATCCACCTTTCCAGTAAAGATAAATCTGTAACAAAAGAAATAGTGTTTGGGCTCCATCATGATGGCTGTTTGGCTAAATCCTTGCTTTGTACGCACCAGGATCACATATGGGTGCCGGTTCATGTCCCAGCTACTCCATTTCCCATCCAACTCCTGCTTGTGGCCTGGGAAAACAGTGGAAGATGGCCCAAAGCCTTGGGACCCTGCCACCGCATGGGGGACCCAGAAGTTCCTGGCTTCAGATCAGCTAAGCTATGACCACTTGAGTGAAGTAGTGCGTGAAAGAGCTTTCTCACTCTCCTCTCTGTAAAACTGCCTTTCCAATAAAAAGAATATATATATATAGAGAGAGAGAGAGAAAGAGAGACACAGACAGGACAGACAGTCATTGGGATTTGCATAAATTGAAGTAAAAGCGTTAGCAATGTAAGCTTAATTTTTCTTTTATGATATAAATAATTTTTTGTAGGTATCAGTAAGAAACTTCAGGTAGTTCTGAATGGCAACTCTATTGTTCAAACACGTAGGTCCCCAGAGATGTGCTCAGAATATAAACTTAAGCAAGGATTAAATGTGAATGCTGCATTGGGACAGGATTTACCTGATGTGTGACTTTTTTTTTTTTAACATCATTGTCTTTTTAAAACTGGACACATTTCTTTGAAGTAGCATCTGTCATTCACAGCTGTTCCCATTAGTGTGTATCGCTAAGCTATTGTGTCAGGCCCATAAATAATTTTTTTTCTTAAAAGATTTATAAAGGGCCTGGTATAATAGCCTAGTGGCTTAAAGTCCCTGTCTTGCATGTGCTGGTATTCCATATGGGTACTGGTTTGTATCCCTGCTTGTGGCATGGCAGAATAGTAGAAGATGGCCCAAAGCCTTGGGACCCTGCACTCACGTGGGAAGAAACCCAGAAGCAGCTCCTGGCTTTCGATTGGCTCAGTTCCTGCCTTTGCGGCCATTTTGGGAGGGAACCAGCAGATGGAAAATCTTTCTCTGTCTCTCCTCTCTGTAAATCTTCCTTTCCTATAAGTAATAAATCTTTTTTCAAATATTTATTTTTGTTTGAAAACTTATCAAAGCCATAAGCAGGGAACTAGATGGGAAGTGGAGCAATTGAGACATGAACTAGCCATGCTGGAATGCCGATTCTGACAGGTGGATTATTCACCTGTTGAGCCACTGCGTTGGCTTGAAGTTCTTAAACTTGGTTGCAGCTAGGAAAACTTTTTTTAATAAAGATTTATTTTTATTGTAAAGTCAGGTATAGAGAGGAGGAGAGACAGAGAGGAAGCTCTTCATCCAATGGTTCACTCCCCAAATGACCACAAAGGCTGGAGCTGCGCCAGTGGGAAGCCAGGAGCCAGGAACTTCCTCTAGGTCTCCCACGTGGGTACAGGGTCCCAAGGCTTTGGCACTTTTTCTACTTTTTTCCCAAGCCTCAAACAGGGAGCTGGATGGGAATTGAGGCCACTGGTATTAGAACCAGCACCCATATGACATCCCAGCGTGTTCAAGGTGAGGACTTTAGCCACTAGACCATTGTGCCAGGCCAGGAAAACTTTTTAAAAGGATTTATTTATTTTTATGGAAAGGCAGATAGATTTACTTACAGAAGGAGAGACACAGAAAGCTCTTCTATCTGCTGGTTCACTCCCCAAATGGTACAACAGCCCAGAGTTGAGCCAATCTGAAGCCAGGAACTTCTGAGTCTCCCATGTGGGTGCAGGGTCCCGTGGCTTTAGGCCATCCTCGACTGCTTTCCCAGTCCATAAGCAGGGAGCTGGATGGGAAATGGAGCAGCCAGCTAGGACATGAACTGGCACCCATATGTGATCCCAGCATTTGCAGGGTGATGATTTAGCCAGTTAAGCCGTTATGCCAGGCTTGCAGCTAGGAGAATTTTTTAAAATATTTGGATCCCCTGCTGAGATTATAACTTACTTGTTTCCAGTGTTCCATGGTTGCATAAATCCAGTCCTTGTCATCCTTGCTTGTCTATTGAAATAGAGTGAGGAACTAGCCCTGCAGTGGTCTCTATTACAATTCATTTTGGCAATTTATTTAAGGTTTTTCCTTCCCTAATTAACTTCTCACATTCCTTTTTAACCTTTGCCAACTGCACTTCTTGCTGGTCTTTCTCCCGTTGCAGGGGATAGGATGCCTCCTGTTCGCTGTTATCTCCAGGGGCTAGCACAGGTCCTAACAGTACATTGGAGTTTTTGGACTAAGTGTTTAGTAAAAGAAGCACAAGTGTTTATTTTGATCACTGAATTAATATAACAAAAGAGTTTGTGTGTCTTGGTATAGAGATACAAAAATAGGAGCAGAAAAAAATTGCTCAAAAATGTTAAAAATCAAACTGCTAAGTGAATTTTTTTTTTAAGATGTATTTGTTGATTCATTTGAAAAACAGAAGAATGCGGTATGGGAGTGGTGAGATCTTAAACTGACTCCTCCCCAAATGGCTGACCTCAAGAACCTGAAACTTCACTTGGGTCTCCCATGTGGGTGATAGTGTCCCAAGCACTTGGGCTAGGGCCATCTGCTGCTGTCCTTCCAAGCATTTTAGCAGAGACCTGGGTTGCAAGAGCAGATGGAACTTGAACTGGCTCTTCACCTTGGAGTGTTCGTGCGTCAGCAGTGGTTCCTAGTGAACTTGGCTAGATGGCAAGTTGATAGGTTTGAGCACTGCTGTCACATAGAAGTGCGCTGTGCATCCTGGTAGCGTGTGTTTTGCTGGTTATCAGATATGAGGCAGCCAGTAGAATGAAGTCTGGTCCTATCTAGTTTTATTTTTATGAGG
The DNA here is from genome assembly GCF_030435755.1 of Ochotona princeps. Classification (NCBI taxonomy): domain Eukaryota; kingdom Metazoa; phylum Chordata; class Mammalia; order Lagomorpha; family Ochotonidae; genus Ochotona; species Ochotona princeps. The sequence goes on from NC_080850.1 coordinate 35,541,044, forward strand.
TCATAAATTCTCGCAATTTTATCTTAAATTGAGCTTGCCTCTTGAGCTGCAGTAAGTATAATTCATTGTATCTTTGTTAATCCCATTATATACTAAGTGTATTACTTTATTGTTCTCTCTGTAGGCTAAAGAAATTCTCACAAAGGAATCCAACGTGCAAGAGGTTCGATGTCCAGTCACTGTCTGTGGAGATGTGCACGGACAATTTCACGACCTAATGGAACTGTTTAGAATTGGTGGCAAATCACCAGATACAAATTATTTGTTTATGGGAGATTATGTTGACAGAGGATATTATTCTGTTGAAACAGTTACACTGCTTGTAGCTCTTAAGGTAATAACTTTAGGTTATGTTTGTTTATTTCCAACTGGGTGAGAGTTCTCTTGAATGTTCTTTGTTTCCAGTAATTTATGTATTTTTTCTATTGTCTGCTAAATTTTAGAGCAGATTTCTAGCAAAAATTTTTATATTGAGGAATGCAGATAATTCAGGTTTTAGGTTTATAGTGGTCTACATTCCAAGCAAGGGGAAGGGACACAACGGACAAAGGAGATTGTTTGGACAATGTTAGAACACTGGCAAAATAGAAATTTAGTTCAGATATAGAGAGGATAGTGTAATTGCATCCCTAGTTACTTTTGAAATGTTATAAAGGTGCAAATGAACCAATGTCAGAATACTATTTTCTAACAAATGTTGGGATTACAGGAATAAATTGAAGAGTAAAACATGTTTATGAAGGTAAATGACAGCATTATCTTTAATATAAAACTATCCAAAAATTATGGTTTATTGAAGTGGAATAGTATTAGAAAAGCAGTGTGACAGGTTGCAGCATAAACTACTGTTAGGTAATTAATACTGGACTTATGAAAGTGTTGGGCACAATTCTGAAGACTTTTGTGTTACAGTGCATCTGTAAAATGAAGGTGTTGGACTGGGCAGTAGAAGTGTGCATTTTAGTGCTCAGAGGAGGGAATTTGCTACCTTTGAGAATTTGCACGCAGCAATATAATGGACTCAGTTGTGTCCCCTCAGAATTCCTGTGTAGAATTTCAGCCTGTGTTACTTAGCTCAGTCAGTAGGTGACTATTTGGAGTTCCACAGAGGTGCTAAAGGTAGAATGAAGTCATGTGCAGGGACTTTAATCCACAGTAAATATCGGTGGCCTGGTAAGAGACAGGACACCAAAGGAAGAGGATGAGAAAACAGATGGAGAAGTATGTGTAAATCAGAGACCAGGGTCTTCAGAGGAAACCAACTCTGCTAACACCCGGATTTGGGGCTTCTGCTTCCAGAACTGTGAGGAACTAGGTTTCTACTGGTGAAGCTGTCTGCTCTGTGGTGTTTTGTTGCTGCAGCCCTAGCATACAATAGTGGGGAAAGTGCTCCTTTGCACTAGTGATGCTGGGACACATGGATCAAAGTGAATTGCAGACCTGAAAGCAAACACTATGGTTATGTTGATTCTGGAATTAAACAACAAAATCTTGCTGGCCTTGGGTTAGACAGACTTCTTAGATAGTTAGCTGAAGCATAAGCCATAAAACATTGAAAAGTTGGGTTTCATAAAAATTAAGGGATTTTGTCATTGGAAAAATATAACTGTTCTAAATTTTTAAAAAGAATTTCTTAATATAGTTGATAATTTACAAATGAGAAATACTTGAATAGATTTCACCCCATCAGATACATGAGTGGTCAGTAAACACATGAAAATGTATGCAGCATTGTTAGTCATCAGGAAGATGCAGATTAAAGTCACAATGAGATGGCATTTCACATGGCTGGCACCATCAAGTGTTGATGAGGATGCAGAGAGTTGAGTATCCAGTTCATTGCTAGTGAAATGGTGAAATGGTCTAGCCACTTGGAATGACAGTTTGTCAGAAAGTTAAGCCTGTACCTGCTAAGCAAATTACTTCCCTAAAAGTTTAAGAGAAATGAAAGCATGTTTACTAAAAGAAAAATTCCTACCAACCAAAAAGCAAAATAAAATGAAAACGGAAAATATCAGAGAAGAATTGGTCACCAGTTCATCCTACTGGTAAATACAGAATCTGGGTAGCCATACTGTGGAAGGGAAAGAAACTACTGAGCCATGTGCTGCAACACAGATGAACCACAAGCATATTCTAAGTTGTATTGAGTGCAGAAGACTGTATTTAAAAACAAATTATTCCAGTTTTGTGAGATTTCTAGAGAAGAGTTTTCTGAGAGACTGAATTCTCTGGATGCTAGGAACATGGGCGTGGGGAGTGAGAGAGCACACAGACAGGAGGAAATCCTGGGGTGATAGAAAGGTTCCAAAACTGTTTGTGATGAATGCTTTATAACTGTATATACTAGAGACATCTGAGCTGGGAAGAAAATGAATTCTGAGTGTAAAGTTGGTAGTGTTGGTGATAGAGGGAATTTGATTTTGCTTGGTATTTGGCAAATACCTCTTAAGCTTAAACGTTTAAACTTGTTTCTGGAACTGTGATTTCCGTTTGCAGTAATGGGTGTATGTGTGTAATTTTTTTTTTTCTCCAACAAAATCAGTATTCTGGGATTCCCTGCAGAAGGTTTTCTGAGTTGTCCCTTGGTTTTTGAAAACTGTCTGATGCCCCATCTGTCCCCTTCGGTTCAGGTTCGTTACCGTGAACGCATCACCATTCTTCGAGGGAATCATGAGAGCAGACAGATCACACAAGTCTATGGTTTCTATGATGAATGTTTACGAAAATATGGAAATGCAAATGTTTGGAAATACTTCACAGATCTTTTTGACTATCTTCCTCTCACTGCCTTGGTGGATGGGCAGGTATGTGCTTTTTAAAAAAATTTTTTGTTTGTTTTTTTGAAATGTATTTATTTGAAAGACGGAGTTAGAGAAAGCTTCCATCCTCTGGTTCACTCCCCAGGTGGCTGTAACAGCCAAGACAGGGGCTTCACCCACTTCTCCCACTTAGGCACAGGTGCTTGGGGCATCTCCCTCTGGTTCTCCACTTCCGTTAATAGGGAGCTGGATTGAAAATGGAACAGCATGAACACAAACCAGTGCCCATATGGAATGACAGCATTTGAAGTGGTGGGTTAACTTTTTGTGCCACAATGCTGACTTCAAAATCATGTTACTGTTGGTTTTGACCATCTATTTTTGGGGCTGGCGCTGTGGCATAGTGGGTTAAGCTGCCACCTGTAGGGCCAGCATCCCGTGCAGGTGCTGGTTCAAATCCAACTGCTCTCCACTTGACAGTACAGCACCTTGCTAATTCGCCTGAGAAAACAGCAGACCCTAGCTGTTTACTTTGGGAAATGAAGCAGCAGATGGAAGATATTTTTCTCAGTCTGTGACTCTACCTTTCAGATGGATAAAATCTTTTAAGAAAAAAAGAATCTGCTTTTGTAATATTTAGATGCCAATGACTTTTGTCTCTTCCCCTTTGGGATTTTTATGGCAGAGCTAGTTATTTATTTTCACTTTATTTGAAAGGTAGAGAGAAATCTATCTACTTGTTCACTCCCCAAATACCTGCAACACACAAGGCTGGGTCAAGCCAAAAACAGGAACCTGAAATACCGTTCAGAAATCCACATTGGGTGGAAGACACTCGAGTACTAGAGCCATCATCTGCTTCCTTCCCAGGATGTACGTTAACAGAGGAGCTAGGCCTTGGAGCAGGTGCTCTCTGGCCTGCAGCTTCCCACCTGGCGAGTTGAGGGCTGCATCACCTCCCTGCCTGCAGAAGCTCCTTTGGAGGATAGCCTGGGTGCAGCAGAGGTGGTTTATCTGGAAGGAGGAGTATGTTCTCACTGGTTTAGAGTGGGCTGGGGCAAAGAGGAGCTCTGCAGACCGAAACCTCACTCAAGGCTGTGGGATGGGGACTGCTGCCTGCAGCTTAGTCGAGCAAAGTCAAAGTTCCTTTTAGGTGAGACCAACATTTTAATCCATTCTTTTCCAGATCTTCTGTCTGCATGGGGGCCTCTCACCATCTATAGATACACTGGATCACATCAGAGCACTTGATCGCTTACAGGAAGTTCCCCATGAGGTATGACTAGCATCTGGTCATCTTTTCTTAAGAGGATTCTGGCTGAGCTCATTGTGTGTCCTCTGTCACCTGGTTCTCGAGAACAGCAACCTGAGTTATGTGCACACTTGTCAGCCCTGTGTTCAAGAAGCTGATGCAATCACGACAGTCATGGAATTGGACTCATTAGGAACTTGTCTCTGCACAGCCTTTGCCTTAGCCACTTGTCTGTACTGCCTGACACTGACATTTGCATAAGGTAGACGATTCAATAGTTAGGGCATGTTGATCGCTTTTGGGATACATTGGTCAGCTGTGTCTCAAAGACTTCTGGAAAGTGTCTTATTCAGCATATACAGTAACTGCAAGATCTTTTGCCACACTTTTGGTAAAGCTGCTCAGAGAAGAGTAATCTAGTATAGGATCCAAGCTCTGATGAATCACTCGGGTCATTTGTTAAGCATTTTTGTAAAGGTGTTTCTAACTGGAGCTTGCTTCTTAGGGTCCAATGTGTGACTTGCTGTGGTCAGATCCAGACGACCGTGGTGGCTGGGGTATATCTCCTCGAGGAGCTGGTTATACCTTTGGGCAAGATATTTCTGAGACATTTAACCATGCCAATGGCCTCACATTGGTGTCTAGAGCTCATCAGCTGGTGATGGAGGTGAGTTCTGTTCTTTGAAGCATGATTTGCTTTTTATTGAACTTAAGGGTAGGTAATGGTACTAGGGCATTTTATAGATGAATCCTGTGAGTGGGAAATGGCATGTGCTCTTTCTGACAAGTTTTGTTGTTGTAACCTGACTTTTCAGTAGATTCACACTAGAATTCAAAATCTCAGGCCTTTAACAGAATGAGTCGCAGAGTTAGCATGTCTCTTTTACAGACTGGGAACTGCTTAGAATTTAAGGAAACTGAGGGGTATATAATTTTAGGATCTGTCCATTTTAACTTTATAGAAGGGAAGAAATAAAAGGTGTTTCTAGTGGTCCTTTGCTTGGTACAGTGACAAATGGTGTGAAAGGAATCAGGACAAACAGGCCAAGGTTCTTGGCATAGAACATAAACAGGCTTTTTTTTTTTTTTTTTTAAAGATCGATTTACTTGAGATTTTTCATCTGCTGGTTCACTCCCCAAATGACTGCAGTAGCCAGACCTGAGCTGACCTAAAGTCAGGAGCCTCTTTCAAATCTTCCACGTGGGTGCAGGGGCCCAAGCACTTGGCCATTCTCTGCTACTTTCCCAGTTCCTTAGCAGGGAGCTGGATCAGAAATGTAGCAGCCAGGACTTGAACCAACACTCACTTAGAATGCTCACATCACAATGAGCAACTTGACATGCTACGCCACAACACTGACTGCTTCTTAGGACTTGAGGACATCGATTTCCTTTTTTCTCTTCTGAGTGGAGTCCCATTTGGTTCTATAAATGAAAGAATAATGTATGTATTTTCTTTTTCCTTTTAGGGCTATAACTGGTGCCATGACCGGAACGTAGTAACAATTTTCAGTGCTCCAAACTATTGTTACCGCTGTGGTAACCAAGCTGCCATCATGGAACTTGATGACACTCTCAAATACTCTTTGTAAGTCTTTTCTCCTGATGTCCCAGCACCCTCACTGAATGTTGGGCTTCACTGGGAAACTGAAGGGTTTGAGCACTCCAATTAAACCAGATTCCCGCTTGAGACTTTTTTTGGGACCTGTGCTATGTTGAAACATAACTAGAAACTGATCTGTCATTTGCCCACCATTATATGGATTGCTGGGATTTTAACTTTTGAGCGTATGTGTTTCTTACTGTGTTAGTGAAGTATAACCTATGAACAAGACAAGATTGCACTGTAAGTGCTTTAAAAATGTGTTTAGTAGGAAACGATCTTAGAAGGAACCTTAACCTCTGGCTGAAGATACCTCGGTTCTTTTGAAGGGAATGCAGCTAGAAGACCCTCTGACTTTGATCCAGTACAGCAAAGTTCCTTTTTTTTTTTTTAAAGATTTAAAGACCCTCTTCCGGGTCTCCCCCTTGGGTGCGAAGTCTGAAGGCTTTAGACCCCTCCACTGCTTTTCCAGGCCATAGGCAGGTAACTGGATGGGAAGTTGAGCAGCCAGGAAATTAACCAGCACCCATAGGGATGCCAGCAGGTGCAAGGGGAGAATTTAGCCACTAAACCATTGTGCCGGGCTGGAGAGTTTCTTAAATTAGAACAAAGTGAAATGGAATAGGAAAATAAGTATAACATTGAAAGAGACACTGTTGATTTTGGTTGCCAGTACCTGCATGTCTTGAAATGTAAACAAGGAAATTTCTTGTTTTTCAGCTTGCAGTTTGACCCAGCACCTCGTAGAGGCGAGCCACATGTTACTCGTCGCACCCCAGACTACTTCCTGTAATGAAATTTTAAACTTGTACAGTATTGCCATGAACCATATATGACCTAATGGAAACGGGAAGAGCAACAGTAACTCCAGAGTGTCAGAGAAATAGTTAACATTCAAAAAAAACTTGTTTTCACACGGACCAAAAGATGTGCCATATAAAAATGCAAAGCCTCTGTCATCAACTGCCGTACCCACTTAGAGTGAACCCGCTCATTGCATGCTGAAGCGACATTGTTGGTCAAGAAACCAGTTCCTGGCATAGCGCTATTTGTAGTTACTTTTGCTTTCTCTGAGAGACTGCAGATAATCAGATGTAAACATTAACACCTCGTGAATACAATAACTTCATTTAGCTATAGCTTTACTCAGCATGACTGTAGATAAGGATAGCAGCAAACAATCATTGGAGCTTAATGAACATTTTTTAAAAAAAATAAGTACCAAGGCCTCCCTCTACTTGTGAGTTTTGAAATTGTTTTGTTTCTTTTCAGGGATACCATTTAATTTAATTGTCTGGTTTGTCTGCTCTCAGTTTATTCTGTCTCAGCTCTCAGCCCTGTGTTCTTTGTTGTTGTCAGAATCTGGTGAGTTGTTTTGGATGGAACTGTCCCCTCCCCCACCCCTCCTGTAAGATGATGTTACTGCACAAGAGCACTGCAGTGTTTTTTCATAATAAACTTGTGAACTAAGAACTGAGAAAGCCAGATTTTAATTGTATCAATGGGCAAGACTGGTGCTGTTTATTTGAAGAGATAATTGATAAGTTTGTAAAATTCTAGGTACAGAAAAGTGAAAGGCCACTGCATTATGTCTCTGGTAACTCCTTCATATTCTTAAGATTAACTTGAGGCTTTTATTTCTATTCCATATAACACAACTTGTCTGATGTGTTCTTTGTGGGTTGTTGCTGTATGTTAACTAGTCTGTAAGAGAGGAAATGTGCGCTGCCTTAGTAAGACACATTCATGAAACCATATAACTTGTTTCTGTTCTGAAATAGAGCTTAACGAACGAAGGGTTTGTCTGCGCAGTGCAGTTTCTGGTTATGAATATATTGCTGTATGTATTACATGAACTCAAATGGTTGGCGGACTGGTACATTTTAAAAATATTTGTACATTATTTGTTGACTCATGTGATCTTAGAGTTAAATTTGTCTCAGAAAAGAAAGAAAGCTGTTAAAGTACTAACTTGTGTTAAGTTCTTTGAAGTGGTGTTAGTGCAACTGCATAGAAGATTATTGTTGGGTTGTGGCTTAGTGTTAATGCACGTTCCCTGTAAGAGTGGCATTCCCAGCAACAGTGCTCAGCATTTCAATGAGTTTGTCCTCTTTCATCCTTTGGATAGGATTAGAGGTTAAATTAAGATTGGATATTTTAAACTCCCAGGTTAAACTTCTGAATACTTAAGCATTACTCGAATGAGTGTAGTAAATAAAAATTTCCTTGATTTGTATTCTGTGTGGAATTTGGCCCAACAGAGAGATGTCAGCACTTCTGTTTTCTGAGGTGCTGGTGGGACACACACACACACAAATTCAAGGTGGGGGAGGTATGTGTAATGGAGATCCATTCCTTTACTTATTTACTTTGTCATTTTGTTCTTTTTCTGAGCAAATAGCTTACCTTTGTGCAGTAGTGATCTTGACACCGTTTGGCTGCTTCTTAGGTGCTGTGATTCAAATATTGATTAAAGGATTTCTGTCTTAGCAGTGAGATGCATATATACCGTCAAGCACAAATGTGCTGACATTAACCTTGCAGTTAGCAGATCAGAGGTTTGTATAAGAGCTGCCTAGGTTTCAGAATGATGACTGAAGTCTGACATAGTTATCCACTGGTAGAGAATGGGCCTTGACTGTCTCCACTGGAAAGTGTTAGGCTCCTGCCCACTTAGGAAATGGGTAGGAAAAGTCTGGTTCCTAAGTGATTTCCCCTGCATATCTGTTATCCTTGTTGGATGAAAATCACTAAATTGACTGGGTGATACTGTTTTCAATTAACAATAGTCGTGCCTCAGATAAACCTCATTGGCTAAGATACTGCCACTGTGCAAAGCTGGATGATACTGTTGATTTCTCTGCTAGTAACACTTTAGGATTTTCCTGAAAAACCTTGAGAAATCTTGTTACTCTATAAATAAACATTGGTCAAGACTTGGAGCAGACTACTTCAGACCTCAAAATGAAAATATTTGCAAGGCATAGTTACAGTCAGAGAGAGGGAAAGCTAGATCATGCATCTTGTGGTTCAGTCCACAGACTTCTGTGACAGCCAGGCAGAAGCCAGGAGCTTCTTCCACGTCTGCGAAATGAGTATGGCAGCCCAAGTACTTGAGCCATCCCTTGCTGCCTTTCAGGTGCTTTAGCAGGGAGCTGCATGGGCAGTGCAGTAGTAGGGATGGGAGCCAGTGTGCACGTGGGATGCTAGTGTTGCAGGGGGCAGTTTAATTCATGGTTGCCACAATGTTCACTCCAGTGGTGGCAGTTGTTTTTTTAAGGTTTGTTTATTTTTATTACAAAGTCAGATACACAGAGAGGGGGAAAGACAGAGGGGAAGATCTTCCGTCCAATGATTCACTCCCCAAGTGACTGCAAAGGCAGGAACTGCGCCAATTTGAAGCCAGGAGCCTCCTACAGGTCTCCCACATGGGTGCCGAGTCCTGGGCCATCCTTGACTGCTTTCCCAGGTCACAAGCAGGGAGCTGGATGGGAACTTGGGATGCTGGGATTAGAACCAACACCTGTATGGGATCCCGGCACATTCAAGGCAAGGGTCCTAGCCACTGGGCCACCGCACCAGGCCCGGTAGTTATTTTTTAAATAGACGATATTGGGTTATTTTCAGAGATGTAACTTAATAAGGAAACAATTTTTCCTTATGTGATTCTCAACTTCAGTGCCTATGAAGATAAGTATGGTCAACATTCTTTGGAGGAGGGCTCAGGCATAGATAGGTTGGTGTGTTTTTGTTTGTTTCCCAAGTGATTCTAACATCTTAGGGACTTAACCTCACTGCTGTTGTGCAACCATGATAATGGGTAATGGTGTAAGATTTGCTAGAACATTTAGATGTACACATGGCTCTGTTACAGTAGTGAATGCTACCTGTGCTATTCCTGGCTTTGTGTTCTAGAAATGGATTTAGTATCAGACTTGTTTGCTTTAAGATAGAGTCTCTTCCCATGTGCCAAAGCTATCTTAATCTTGTCTCAGGTTATTTAATATGTTTCAGCCTTTGCAAGCTTTTTTGGGCATGAATGTTCATCATGATAGTTACAGTTTATGTGTTAAGACTAAGTACATTTTATTTATTTTTATTTGAAAATTTTTCAAAAAGTTTATGTGGAAATGGATTTTAAGAAATGAGGTTTTTGGGTGCAAAATGGCTTGAAATCCATGCTTAATTATTTCATGGTATAAGATTTCCACAAACTGAAAATCCATATGGGAGTAGTGGTGCTCACAAAAAATTGAGATCTTGCTAAAATAGCAATTTGGGTTTGCAGGCATTGATGACTTGTAAAAAGGTTAGCTTTTGTCAGCTGGTGTATAAATTTGAGATAAGGAAAGTGTAGATGTTTGGATTTGAAAGTCAAATATGTAAAGATTGAATAGCTATGAGTGGAACAGAAAGTAATAGTTGGCTTGTTGTCACTGTGAAGTATGGGCCAGAACTCTCTCCCAAGATATGAGAATTAATTAATGAGTGAATCCAGGGAAAGACTGCACCCTGTTATAACAACTAGCCCTTGTGGTTAAAGATGAAGTGTAAGTGTTTATTTTCAACAGGCCTGGGAGAAGTAGCTGGACTCATTGATAGTTTTGCCTGCCTGTAATGATGCTAACGCAGCCATCGATTGCCTGTCCGTTATTTTTCCCCTAATATTTGTACAGCTCCCAAGAGGTGAGCTCAACCACCCATACTTCACTGGAATCCAATTTTTGTAAGAACATCAGGAAGCCTATAAGTCAAAAGTCTAATTCAAGCTGGTGGGAGTGCCCGGGACTGTTGAAGGCTCCACATTCAGCCTGACAAGTGAGAAGTGGGCTGTTTTGATGATGCTTTAGTAATAGAACTTCTTGGGCAGGGGAGCGAGCAGGGCCGGGGCTGATGATCAGATATTTGTAGGCCTCATGAAGAGTGGGCCTTACTGAGGTCAGGGCTGAATGTATAGAAAAAGGATAGGAAGTGTATATAACAAATAGGAGCCAAGATTTGGGGAGTGGCAGTGAGGCATCCCAGAAAGGGCAGGTGCTGCAAGACCTGCTAATGGTGTAACCCTTGAATTACCCTCTGCTTTGGATTTCTTTAAAATCTTACTGATGATTTTGGGTCTTGGATTTATCAAGTTTTGCTGGATCCTGGGGAGAGTACTCCTGTTGCAGACATCAGAAGTCGGGGTCTGTAAAGTCGGGCCAAGAATGTGAATAGAAGATTTTTTGGGGGTTTGTTTTATTGTCTCAACACAGTGTAGAATGGCAGGGAATGTTCTGCTCCAGTATCCTGACCCCAAAATTCCCTACTTCCCAGAAGCTGTCTGATTTTCTTGCTTTTGCTGGCAGTCTTAGCCACAGCCACTGATATTTGAAGAGGTTGGGCAAGAGGTTCTGGGGCTTAGGGCTAGAGGCTGTGACCTGTGAGTGTGACTGACCTGTATGTCAGAGCCACATGTGTGGCAGGCCTTTGGGGAAGTGAAGTGAGGGAGGCCTCCACAGAGGGCCTTTGGCTTACTGGCTCAACTCTGGTATTGTGGTTCCTGTGTTTTCTGAGTTCATGGACTGCCCCCCCCACCCCCAACCCCCGCGTCTCAATGGCATCTGTTTCAGCCAGATGGACTGCCTTGGCCACTACAGTTCTCCAGTTGGAAGAGTTTTCCCAGAGGACCTGAGTTGATGGATAACCTTAAGGAAAATCCATGGATTCTTTAAGGAGCTAATATATGGAGCTGCACACCCTGATCCCCTCCTGACAATTCATGCAGTGGAATCATTCCTCTATTTCATCACGGGCTTCTGCACAAAACTGCTGGGATCCAGGTGGCTATTGAGGCTGACAGGCATAGTCAGGAATGAAATTGCATGCCAGCTCTTTGTCACCTGGCATTTTCCCACCCATGTCCCAGTTGCGTGAGCTAGAAATTGAAAGTGCAGAGTAGCTGGGAGTCTTCCCTCTGATAGGGGTGCCTGCATCCTGAGATGCGGCTTCATTTGCTCCTCCACAGTACCCTCTCTGGTCCTTTTAAATACAAGCAACACCAGTGAGTAGAAAAGTATGCTGGGTCTTGAAGCAATTAGAAGTTAAACAGGGAGGCAGTATGTGTGGACCCAGCCCAGAGCAGCCTGGTTTGCCTAGGACTTGAGTGTTTCCTGGGAGTCCGAGATTTCAGTTCCCAAACTAGAATGATTGGTCACCATCAGTGGGCAGTGCCCATCAGGTGCAGGCCTAGGAAGAGCCTTTCCACCCTCATGAGCTGTACAGAAGCCAGGTCCTTGCTTGATGGTCAGCTGGGATCCTGGAGTGGTGGCTGGTAACAGGATGCATATGAATCTCATGGCTGGAGACTAGCTTGCTGGGTCAGCAGGAAGCAGCCTTTGCACTGAGTCTGACATGCCATGCCTTGTGCTGCATGCTCCTGTCTCAAGACCCCAGGCATTTAAAGTTGACAAAGGACAGTGTGGGTCTGAGATCAGAGGTAGTAAAAACTGGCGAAGAAGAAAAAAGGCAAGGATGTAGGAGTTGTGAGGCTCCAACAGCAGGGCTTAGAGAAATGTCCATGGGGTCAGGAAGCCACACCCAGACACCTGCTGAGCCCAGTGGTTGGATAGCACTGGAATGGCTGTTGGGGAGATGGGGAGAGGTGCGCGGGCATCACAGGTGCACATGATTGGGTGATGATGGAGAGTTTGGGACCATTATTTCCTGCAGGACCACCCACTGTCCTGTGGTGCCTGGCAAGGCAGCAGAGCAGTGCAGGGAAATTTTTGGGTCATATCAGCTCTTCTGGGATCTTCCTTCACTATTTTTCTGTGTTAGCCGAGATTCTTAAAAGGAATGGCAGCCTCTGAAAGGGCCAACAAGGAAACGGGTTGAAACACTCAGCAACTGCTCAGCATTCTCTCTGTGCCAGCTGTTAGGCACAAAGAATAAATACACCGTGCATAAGACCCAATTCCCTTACGGAACTTTCTCATGACATACGAAAGTCAGATTAGGAGTAACGTTCTCTGAAGAAGCCAAATGCAAGAGGATCGAAGCAGTCCTTGGTTGCCATAGTGTGCGTGTACTGTTGTGTGTATTACCACACAGCTCAAATTTGTGAATGATTTTTCTGGCTGATGTGGTAGCTTTAGATTTTTCTGTTTGCTTGTTTGTTTTTAACGATTCGAAAGACAGGAATGAATTTCCCATTTGCTGGTTCACTTTGCAGGTTCCTTAACAGCCACAGCAGGGCCAGTCAGTATAGATTTACATGCTAACATGGGTGGTGGGGCCCCAGCCACCCAAACCATCACTTCCTGCCTGCCAGGGGTGCATCCCATCTGGAAGCTGGAACCAGGAATGACCAGCATTTGAACCTGCTCAGTCCAGTACCACATGTGGACATGCCAGCCACTACTTTGAACACTGTCACAAGCCTACACTGTTAGGGTGGCTTTTAAATTTAACTAGAATTCACTGTCCTGTTGGGTCTAGCCACATGGTTGGTGGCCCCTGGTGAAGAATCCTGGAGCTGATGAGCAACCATCTCTCACCACTCAGCTATTTATCACATGATGACAGCCGCTTGTTCTGAAAGAGCAAACGGAAGTGTGGTTTGCAGAACGACTCTGACCAAAGCCCAGTAACATCCCTGCAGATCTGCCTTCAGCCGCTGGTCCAGAAGAGGGACCTTTGTTAAGGGAAGTTGCAGAATGGGAGCCTGTGGCTGTCCAGCCTGAGCTCAGTCCTCTGGCCAGCACTCGTGGCTTGCACCTGAGCTGAAAAATGGACACAGCGGTGCTGGTGTGGACTTGTACAGCTGCCAAGGAGGCTGTGGTGGCTGCCAGAGTCCCCTTTCTGAAGATTTCTTTCTCAGGCTTCAATAGTACTGATTCACACAGCCTCTTCTCAGATTGCTGACACCTACCCTGTACCTCGCCTTTGAGTCCTGCAAAGCACAATTAGTGTTTGTTCTGTCATCACATCCACTTACCTTTCTGCAGCTGCCCCTGTCATCTTGACTGCCTTCATTGGATTCTCCCCAGCAGCAAAGACACAGGGCTCTATGTTTTCAATCATTTGACCTCCAGGTCACTGTAAGTGCTTGCCCAACCTCTGCCCCCCCATGTTTTCTGATCTGTTTGAACTGCCAAGTATCAAGGGGGGAAAGACAGACCTGTCTCCATCTGCTGGGCCAGGCCCAAACCATGAGCCTGGAATTCCATTATGGTGTCTCACCTGGGTGACAGGCTTAAGCACTTGATCCATCCCATCTTCTGTTTCCTCATATTAGCAGGGAGCTAGATCGGAACTGGGGCAGCTGGGACTTGAACCAGCCAAAGAGACTCTTGGGGACTACTCCATGATGCCCTAGGTGTACACTGTGAGGATTCCCTTCTGTCTGTCTGCTGGGCCTGCATTCCAGAGTTGTGGAGAAGCCTGGCCACATGGCCCCATGACACACAGGAATTCCTGGCTCGTGGCCACACAAGCTGGTGCCTGGCCTTGCAGGATGAGCTTGGGGCATGCCTGGCCTCACTGCAGCAGTGTCACCCCCGGCCTGGTCACAAAGATGTTCTGACACTGGAGTCCTGCCTGGAGTTGCAGATACATCACTTTACTGGCTGGCTCCAGATGACAAGTTGGTGTCAGGGTCTCCTGTGAGTCCAAAGGAACAGAGAGGTTGGGGGTGGGGACTGAGCCAGAGGCTAAGTGTCATGTCTTCCATTGTTTTCTCCTCTGAAAGGAGCCCTCTGCTGCACTCTGCTGCCCTGTGACTGCCTGCTTAACTCTTCTGCCAGGGCTTAACTGAACCCTCAGTTTCAGAAGGACAAGGTGGCCCAGCAGGCTGGACACTCCTTCCAGGGCCACCCTGTCAGTGGGGGCTCAAGCTGTGCTGGTGACTGGCTTCTGACGGCCAGACCAAGATTCTAATGAGAAAAAAGGCAACCTGTCAAAAGTGCCCAGCAAGAGGGCCAGCTCAGCAGGGCAAGCTTGGAAAACGCATCCTTAGGATGGCCATGGCCTCTGGCGCCATCTGCTGGCCAGAGCCAACCTGGTGATTATTCTTGGTCAGTCCTGTCCTCCCCATTGCCTGGGCCAAAAATGGTGCCTCTCTGGGTGCTCAAGGTTACTCCTGTATTCCTGCTATCTTTTCCACTTGTCTAGGGTGAGAGTTCTGGGGGTTCAGACTTGTCTATGGTGAGTTTAGATCCCACCTCCTTTTCTGCTGTTTGGCCTTGGAATCTTAGAAATAACAGTAACATCCTTGTGTGGTTGGGAAATGACGAGGCTATAGGGAAGAGCTTACCTCTGCTGTCTCATTGCTATGCACTCCTTGTCCCCATTGTGGCATCGCAAGACAGTCTGACACAGCTGGAGTTGTGGATCTCATGCTGTGGGGTGCACATGTGGGACAAGATGCTCTCTCTTCTGCGACTTAGGTGCAGACTGTGTGTTCTGCCTCAAGCTTCCAATAGCGTCTTCCTGAGAGTGGTGCTTGGTCCCCACAGCCCCCGGTGGAAACTTTACATTGATCAGCGGCAAATAGTAAGTGCCCTTACTATGGCTTTGCTCCAAGACTGGACTCCTGGGTGGGCAGGGGCCTTGCAGGAATCCTCTAGCTTCCCACTTCCCCCAATATCTTGCAAAGTCCACGAGCTTGGCTGGGCAGCCACATGAGGAGAGACTATACCCTATAATGCCAGCTCCTTGGCTTCTCTGGATACATTCACCCGTGAACCCACCAATGACTCAAGATATAAAAGTCTATCATCCCAGAAAGTTGTTCATCTGTCAGGTACCTTATTTTGTCTTTTCTCACTCTATACTAATTTTTTGTCTGAAGCTATCATTGTGGCATAGCAAGTAAAGCCACCGCCTGTGACACTGGCATCCTATATGGGTGCCAGTCCAGATCCCAGCTGCTACACTTCCAGTCCAGCTCCCCGCTGAAGTACCTGGGAAGGCAAGAGATAAATGGGCCCCTGTTCCCATGTGGGAGGTCTGGATGAAGTTTTGGCTGCTGACTGCAGTTAAGCCCAGCTCCAGCTATTGCAGCCATTTGGAGAGTGAACCAGTGGCTGAAAAAAAATCTGTTCTGTAGCTGAGCCTTTCAAATAAATGTTGAATGAATAGCTTTTGCCTGTTTTATTGGTCTTCATTTAAATTGGCTTATATAGCAAATACTCTTGTTTGATCCTGTTATATGAATATACAACAGTTTATTTCATTTTATAGGTGATGGATTTGTTACTTCTAAAATTTGCCTGTTAGGAATAAAGCTGCTATAAACATTCTTTTTGGGGATTGGTGCTGTGGCGTATCGCATTAAGCTGCTGTCTGCAGCGCCAGCATTCCATGTGGATGCTGTTTCAAGTCCCAGCTGTTCAATTTCCAGTCCAGCATCCTGAAATGCATCTGTGAAAACAGCAGAAGGTAGCCCCACTGCTAGAGCCCCTACACTCACATGGGAGACCCAGCCGGAGCTCCTGGCTGTTAGCTATGAGCCAGAGCAGCTCTGGCCTGTTGTGGCCATTTGAGGACTGAACCAATGGATTGGAAATTCTGTGTGTGAGTGTGTGTGTGTGTGTGTGTGTGTGTGTGTGATTCTGCCTTTCAAAAAAATAAATTTTAGGGAAGAAAACGGTCTGGCGTTGTGACACACCAGGCTAAATTACCTCCTGCAGTGCTAGCATCCTATATGGGTGCTGGCTAGTGTCCTGGCTGCTCCACTTCT
Organism: Ochotona princeps; assembly: GCF_030435755.1. Classification (NCBI taxonomy): domain Eukaryota; kingdom Metazoa; phylum Chordata; class Mammalia; order Lagomorpha; family Ochotonidae; genus Ochotona; species Ochotona princeps. The sequence goes on from NC_080850.1 coordinate 35,557,381, forward strand.
GATCCAGCTCCCTGTCTAAGGCCTGGGAGGGTAGCAGAGGATGGCCCGGGTGCTTGGGCCCCTGCATCCATGTGGAAGAACCTAGAGGAAGCTCCTAGCTTCAGCCTAGTCCAGCCCTGGCTGTTGGGGCCATTTGGGGAGTGAACTGGTACATGGAAGATCTGAATTTCTGTCTCCTCTTGCTCTAAAACTCTGCCTTTCAAATAAATAAATCTTTCAAAGAGAAACAAAAGCCTTACCCATTGACCAAGGCAGAGATTGTCTCCATGCCCAGCGGTCCCAGACCTGTCTAGGGGTCCGAATTTCTTTGCCAGCATTTGAGGATTTGGGAGAGGATCCCTCTCAGAGACCTAAAGTGGTAGCTCCTACAGCACCCTCTGGCACAGCTCTCCCCCACCCCCAAATCTCTTGAGCACAAAGGGTTTTCATGATACAATGTCTAGGGAGATGGAAATAAAAATGATACTTCAGCTTGCTGTGGTCACCCTGCCACAGCCCCTACCCTTGCACCCACATGTACATTCACACATTCTGAGGGGACTCAGGTAGGCAGGTGGGTGAGGAACCAGTGGGCACATGTGTCATTCACTGTGCTCCGCAGTCCCAGATCTGGGACCTGTTTGAAGGGAGGACATGAGGCAAGGTGGGGGTGTGCTAGGAAATGTGGCGCTGAACACATGTCTGAGCAGTCCTACCCGCTCCCTGCTGGCAACACCATAGTGCATCATGTTAATCCTATGCCTATGGTGCTAACGTCCCATATGGGCACCAATTCTAGTCCCCCCACTTTTTTTTTTAATATTTATTTTTATTACAAAGTCAGATATACAGAGAGGAGGAGAGACAGACAGGAAGATCTTCCGTCTGATGATTCACTCCCCAAGTGAGTGCAACGGCCAGTGCTGCGCCGATCCGAAGCTGGGAACCAGGAACCTCTTCCAGGTCTCCCACGCGGGGGCAGGGTCCCAAAGCTTTGGGCCGTCCTCGACTGCTTTCCCAGGCCACAAGCAGGGAGCTGGATGGGAAGTGGAGCTTCCAGGATTAGAACCGGCACCCATATGGGATCCTGGCGTGTTCAAGGTGAGGACTTCAGCTGGTAGGCCATGGTGCCGGGCCCATCCCCCCACTTCTGATCCAGCTCTCATCTGTGTCCTGGGAAAGCAAAAGAGGATGGCCCAAGCCCTTGGGCCCTGTACACACAAAGGAGACCTGGACAAAGGTCCTAGCTCATGGTTTGGAGTCAGCTCAGCTCTGGTTTTTGCAGCCATCTGAGGAGTGAGCCTATAGATGGAAGATGCCTTGTTCCCATTCCCTCTGTGATTTTGCCTTTCAAATAAAACTAATAAAATTCTGAAAATATCTAACACATTCCCCTGAGTCAACATCCAAAGGCAGAGGGGAGTATGAACTGAAAAATCATGACCTATCTCCTGAGGCCTCCAACTTCCTGTTTATCTTTCCTGAGGGAATAAATGCATACAAGCAAATGGAATCTCCCTTTTTAAAGCAAGCACTCCTCTGCAATTCTAATGTGAGGGTTCTCAGGTGATTGGAAAAACATCCACCTTCTTTATGCTGGGCCCTGTGCCAGGTGCTGGGCTAGCCGTCACCCAGCACTGCCCAGTCCTGCTCATCCAGCACTGTCCCTTATCCATCCCCCAGCCTGCTAAGATCTATTGATTTCTTTATTTAAAGAGAGAGAAATATCTTCCATTGCTAGTTTATTCCCGGAGGCGATAACAGTGAGGCTGGGGCCAATGTGAACCTTTCTTGGGCGGCAGAGGCCCAACCATCTGGGCCATCTTTCTCTGCCTTCCCAGGTGCATTGGGAAAGTTAGTGGGATGGGAAGCAAACAGCCAGGACTTGAATCAGATATAGGCCCCACAAGCTACAGCTTAAAACTGCACCACAATGCCCAGCAGGTGTTTTTTAAGGTGCCACCCTGAACACCCCCTGGGGTGGTGGGGAAGGGACCAGGCCCAGGAGACCTGTGGAGGACAAGGCTGGGCTGTGGAGCCAACACAGGAGGTGCAGGAGGCCTTTCATCTGCCATCATCGGCAGAGGCACCTGGCAGACATCGGACACTGCGGCTGGTAGATAAAGACCTGGTAACCCAAGGAGCTGCCTGGCCTCCTTGCCCAGACCTATCTCCGGGGAGCTTGGGCTCCGGTTTCCTTCGGGGGGCCTGGGGTGGAAACGGCTTTTGTCTTCCTGGTGTCAGGGATCCCATCACGTGCCTGTGGCTGGCTGAGCCTGGCGCCTCAGCCTCCTGGCAGGGGGCGGGTCATGTTTCTCAGGCAGGGCAGGTAGGGCCAGGCAGTTGCACAATCCCGCAGCAGGGTGGGGGCAGGCATGGGACTCTCAGATGACTGCTGCCTTCGCTTGAGCTGGGTCATGGGTCCAAGGCCTTCTGAGAGCACTTCACACATGGCTTTGTCCTGCCTGGGCCCTGGCTGTCTGGTTCAGGCCCAATTTCCAGTCACATTCACACACAGGAGCTCCATGCATGTTTTTACAAGAACCAGGGGCTCACTGCTAGACGGTGGCTATTTTTGGCTAGGGGACTTTTTCATCAGGTAATATATTTTTTAAGATTTTTTTAAAAAGGTTTTATTATTATTGGAAAGTCGGATATACAGAGAGGAGGAGAGACAGAGAGGAAGATCTTCCATCCGATGTTTCACTCCCCAAGTGAGCCGCAACGGGCCGGTACGCGCCGATCCGATGCCGGGAACCAGGAACCTCTTCCGCCTCTCCCACGCGGGGGCAGGGTCCCAAAGCTTTGGGCCGTCCTCGACTGCTCTCCCAGGCCACAAGCAGGGAGCTGGATGGGAAGTGGAGCTGCCGGGATTAGAACCGACACCCATATGTGATCCCGGCACGTTCAAGGCGAGGACTTTGGCCGCTAGGCCATCGTGCCAGGTCCAGGTAATACGGTTTTAAGAGCACCCAATTGTGGAAGAATCTCCAAAGCCTGGGTTACTATTTTTTAACTAAGCCATTGGGATGTTCCACAGTGGGAACAAAACAAAACAAAACAGCATGATTCTTCCTCAAGGGGGTGGTGAACATGAACTATGGATGGCGGGCAGAGTGAAGCCTCCGCCTTTGACACGGTGCATCGAGCACCAGGTTCAGCTGAGGCCCTTCTGCGCCATCTTCCTGCTACCTTTAACCTCTGGGGGCAGTAGGTGCTGGTCACCCCTACAAGGGGAGACCCGGAGGCTTCAGCCTGGCCCAGCCCTGGCTGTTGGGGCCGTTTAGGGAGTGAGGCAGGGGTGGACGCTCGCTCTCTCCTTTTCCCTCAGTTCTCTTTGAAATACTTGGAAACAAAGGTTTCAAAGGGACGGGCAGTCCAGGCTGGATCAGTTGACTCTGCTTCGGTGGCGCGCTCTCGCGCCTCATCGGGCCCGCGCAAGCTGAGAGAAAACCTCCCTGTCGCAGGGCCGACACACCCACACCCCGTTTTGTTGTCGCCAGGCGTCTCAGGATTGGGTCCTTCACGCAGCTTCGGACAGCCTCTGCCTGAAAGACCCTGCCAGGTGGCCAGGGAGCCCCCGCCGGTGTCCGGGGCCGGCTTTCCAGAGAGGGTCCGAGCCGAACTTCCGAGGCGGGGTAGGGCGGCCGCCCCTCCCTCGGCTTCCTCGCCTCTTTGCGGCCTGCACTCAGGCGGTCTCGGCGGCCAGCCCTGCCGGCTGTGTGACGCCCGGGCCCAGGGTCCTCAGCGCCCGCGCACGCGCCTATAAAGGCCACCACCGCGCGCCGCCGCTCGAGCGGTCTTGTCCTCCGCCTTCCTTTCCGTGTGGTGCCGCCGCCTGTCCCTCAGGCCGCCGTGTCCACAAGCTCGAAACACCGTGAGTAGGCGGCTGCGCGGAGGGCGGGAAGGGGGCCGTGGAGGCGGCGGCGTCGCGGGCCGCTCCCTCGGGCCCGCTGGACTCCGGTGTCGGGCTCTCCGGGCCACCTCCACAAGGCCTCTCCCCGGCCTGGTGTGCCTGCGCGGGGCCGGGCTGCCAGGCCTCTCCGTCGGCCTGGCTCCGGGCTGCCGGGGCCGCTGGGCTGTGAGGTCCCGGAGTGCCGACCCTGCGCTCGGCGTCTCTAGCTGCCCGGGGTGCGCCAACCGGGGCTGTTCGTGGGAAGACTTTTTCTGCATTGTTTTGCCACTGCGTGCAGTCGCTGAAAGAACTATTTTCATAGCAGATGGCGTCGTCATAAGTGGTTTGACTTCTAGGGGCCCTAACTCTTGTAAATAAAAGAAAAAACAGCTCGCGGTGCCTGGGTTTTAAAGGGAAAGGAAGTCCACCTGCTTCGGTTCACCGTTGATGGAGACTTCACGGGTATTGGGGGACATGGCTTTTTTTCATTAGAGCTTCCCAGGAGATTGTTGTGTTTGTGTTATAGAACAATGCAGTCTCCTCCACCCCTGTGGTCTAAAAAAATATGGCAGAGTTTCGGGTCACTTAAAAACCCAGCGGTTTTTTTTTTTTTTTTTTTTTGGCCTGGTTATAATTTGATAGACTCGATTTAGTTAACCAGCCACGATATACATGTACAGAAATCTAAAGAATTGAAAAAAAAATGGTTTTGAAGCTTGTCGAGTCAAAGTGCTGTGCATTATTTAAAAATTTTCACTGAATGCTGATCTAACGCTGAAAGTTCTCTTTGAACGGGGAGGTTGGATTACAGATTGGCTCCTTGCTGCTTAATGAGATCTCGGCTGCCTTCAGGGTCACCTAATATGGACTGGACTGTGACTAAGCACATCATGTCATTGGTCAGGGATTCTGAGGGAAATATGAAATGGTTGTTCTGCTTTAATCTGATCACTTGGCCTTGTTAAGACTCCGGGTTCTGTAACATCAGCTCTCTGGACCCTCAGCACAACAGAAACGTCAGGGGTTACGTGGCACTGTGTTTCTGGGGGGATACCTCTGTTGTTTTGTTCTTGGGAGGGCTGCTGTATTGTTGGGGAGCCTCGAGCTGCTCCCCCGGCAGGGAGCTGGAAAGTGTAATCCAATGCTCTCCCGCCATGGGTGCTTGCAGCAAGCCGGATATTCCAGTGTGTGATTGGGAAACAGGGCCCTGCCTTCTGCTTGCTGCTTCTAATCGCTGGTCTGCTTGGGAGATGGGAATAGTTGTCTTAGAAAAAGCTGAATGACTATTTTAAGTTGTGTAATGAGGTCTTGAGTCTTTAAGTCCAAAATGAGTGTGATGATGTCTTAAATGCCAACCTTGATGTTCGTTAAAATTGATGCTATTTTTTAATATAACACACCCAGAAAGTCTTGGAGATATTTTATTTTGGCAAGTAGTGACATCATTGGATTATAAATGCTTTCAGAGCTTTGAAAGGGTATCAGTGAAATTGAAGAGAACTGAGTTTTTAGTACGTGTGCTGCCGAAGCGAGCACACAGCTTTTTTTTTTTACAGTGAAGTGTTTACCTTAATCCTAACCAATCTTTGAAGGAATCTGAAGATGATAAGACTTACAGAGAGCAATTCTTACATTTTTGCCAGAGTGTTTGCCAGGTCCTTTGAGTTAATTGCTTATTTTTATGTAAGAGATTTCCTTCTCCATGACTCAGTTTAATTAATACATTTTTGGACCAAGCAATCCCCTGTTTTGGGAATTTTATCAGATCTCGGCCTTGAACACCTAGTCAATCAGTAATGAAGGATATGAAGGCGTCTGAAATTTAAACCCTTAATTTTATGATGAAGAAGCTGTATTGACATCTGTTTATCTAAGTCTCTCTCTGTTGCACAGACGTAAGTGAACAAATGTAGTTTTAGTCTTTGTTTCTGAGTACATATTTCTGGTTGATCTTACTGTAGGAGAAACAGTTACCTTCCGTAATTTTTGGGCTGACCTTCCACCACGTTTGCAGGTGGTTAAATGTGGTAAGTTAACTAGTCATATGGAATAGTTGCGATTCAGTGGGAGCAGAAAGGCAGGAAGCATACAAATGCATTTTACTTTAGACATATTTTGCATCCAAAGGATAGCACTTAATAAAGGTTACATATGTAAGCTCAGTAGGACAGGATTTGTTTCTTAGCAGTTAAACTTTGGAGATAATTTGTAGAATTACTTGTAAGGCAGTCAAATTACATGAAAGTCCTGGATTTTTTGGTCAGTAACTTAGAGGCTTCTGACTGTAGCTGATGACATGTCAGGTATGTGCCATATTTCTCAAATTTTTTAATGCGCTTTTTAGATGCCTTCAATTAAGTTGCAGAGTTCTGATGGAGAGATTTTTGAAGTTGATGTGGAAATTGCCAAGCAGTCTGTAACTATCAAGACCATGTTGGAAGGTAAGTTGGTAGGTTTGTTGGAGGAGCTTGGTGGGAGTGAGCAGGAAAAAGTATGTAAATAGTGATGCTTTGAATATTAAGAGTATGAAGGGTAAAGTTTACAGTTACAAAGTATGAATTGCATTGTTCTGAATCAGATCATCTTTTCTGCGTTATTTGGATTAGCAAGATTGTTTCTTTATTAAATTAAATGGATAAAAACAATAGGTGAGGGCCCGGTGTGGTAGCCTAATAGCTGAAGTTCTTGCCTTGCATGTGACAGGATCCCATAGGGGTGCTGGTTAGTATCCTGATGACCCTGTTTCCTTTACAGCTCCCTGCCCTGCTTGTGGCCTGAGAAGGCAGTAAGGATGGCCCAAGCCTTGGAACCCTGTGCCCGCATGGTGGACCTGGAAGAGGCTCCTGGCTCCTGGATTCAGATTGGTTCGGCTCAATTCAGCTCAGCTCTGGCCTTTGCAGCCACTTAGGGAGTGAATTAGCAGACGGAAGATCTTTCTTTCTCTCTCTGTATATCTGACTTTCCAATAAAAAAAATAAGTAAATCTTTTTTATTAATTGGCCAACACATACTGAAATGACTTCCAAGCCTCATACTTGAAAGAGCTATTTGAAACATTTTTTAAATCAATTTTTATTTGAAATGCAGATTTTACAGAAAAAGAGACAGGGAGGTCTTTTATCTGCTGATTCACTCCCCAAATGGCCACAATGGCTGGAGCTGAGCTGATGCAAAGCCAGGAGCTAGAGGCTTCTTCTGAGTCTTTCATGTGGGTCCTGGTTCCCAGGGCTTGGGCCATCCTCAACTGCTTTCCCAGGCCACAAGCAGGGAGCTGGATGGGAAGTGGAGCAGGTGGACAGAACTGGCATCCATATGGGATGCCGATGCTCCAAGGGAGAGAATTAGCTTGTATGCCATTCTGCTAGCTCCTGTTTGGAATTCTTGACAGCAATGCAAGCCTCTGGAAAAGGCACTGCCTTGCTGTGTGATCACCAGTCAGGGACACGGAGCGAAGAGCATCCTGCACAGCTTTCCCAGCTTACTCTTTGCCGGAAAAGGAGTAAGCTCTGAAGGGTAAGCTGTATAGATAAATACACATGTATTTTATTTTAGTAACCTTTCTCATTTGTTTTATTTCTCTAAAATTGCTGCAAAGTGTATGGGCAGCCCAACAAAGTAAAGGAAAAAAAAAGTCCTAAAAATTTGGAAAATCACTAGCTAACATGCATCACTCTTGTTGGAGTGGTCATTAATGGTGTATGCAGACCTGCAGTTCAATGTCTAGAATCAAAAAAAAAAAAACAAAAAAAAAAACTGAGTAGTAAGAATGCTCTTGGGTACTTAAATATCAGAGATGTTTAAGTAGGGAATGGCTGTGACTTAGAAATGCTTAAATGAGGGGAAGGGTATGGGCCAAGCAGTAACCGTGTTGGTTAAAACGATGGTGGAGTGTGATCTTTGGAATAGTGTATGAACAAAAGGGGGACCAGATGCAGAGCAAGGTGGACGGCTGCAGAGTCCAGTCCGCACATGCAGTCATGTGCTGAGTGACACCGTGGGAGCATCCTGCCTGGTGTTACTCCCGAGATGACAGTGTGTGGCATCAGTGAAGTGATACGTCACATACAGTGTGATCAGGATGTTTGAGATAAAGTATGCTGGATGTGCTTTGATAAAGTGAAAATCAAGTTTGTAGTGGGGATTCTGATAATATATTTGTATAGTAAAAAATGAGTTTTCTTGCAAAGATCTGTACCACGCTGTTGATTTGTGTGGCTCTTGGTCCTAAAAAGACTGCTGAAGGTAGATTTGCCTTCCCTGATGAATTATGGGAATACAGCTGTGGAAGAACGTAAGGGTTAGGGCCAGGTTGTTAAGAATAGAAAAGTTGGATCTGGTGCAGTAGCCTAGCGGCTGAAGTGCGTGTCTTACACATGCCGGGATCCCATATGGACGGCGGTTCTAATCCTGGCAGCTCTGCTTCCCATCCAGTTCCCTTCTTGTATTGCTTCCAAGAAGCATTTGCCAGTCTTAACAGAGGGCTCGCTGAAGGTTCTTCATTCCATAGTTGATCAGGCAGTGAGTGCACTGGTAGGAAACAGGAGATGAATTTTTTTTCCCAGTATAGCTTTTGCAGGTAGGGGTGAATGACTTTATCTTCCCCACCAGTAGCTTATATGAGAGTCTAGCCCTTTGAATATTAGTCTTTCTTGACTCTGCAACGTAGTGCTTTCCCTGTTTTGCATTTTGCAGTATCTTTGGCTCTTAGTTTTACGTTACAGTGAGAAGTGAAAATCTTGACATGCATACTTGTGGATGGCTAATTTGTTCAGGTTCAGAATGTGCTATCAGGATCCAGATGTCTTCCAGAAGTCCTTAAAACTACATAGTTTTTTGTTTGTTTGTTTTTTAATTGGAAAGTCAGATATACAGAGAAGAGGAGAGACAGATCTTCTGTCCGATGATTTCACTCTCCAAAAGACTACAACAGCCGGTGCTGAGCCAATCTGGAGCCAGGAGCCTCTTCCAGGTCTCCCACACGGGTGCAGGGTCCTGGTCCTATGGCTTTGGGCCGTTCTTGGCTGCTTTCCCAGACCCCAAGCAGGGAGCTGGATGGGAAGTGGGGCTGCTGGGATTAGAACCGGCGCCCGTATGGGATCCTGGCCTGTGCAAGGCAAGGACTTTAGCCGCTCGGCTACGGTGCCAGGACTGAAATTACATAGTTTAAAAGACTTGCTACTTGTGCGTTTAGTCCAAAGGCAAAACATTTTGCATAGTTAGTCTTAAATGCTGGAGAGAGGTAGTCTTTTACATCCATAATGATCTTAGTAAATTGTTTATAGACTCACTTTTATTTGGAAGGTCAGTTTTATGGAGAGACAGATCTTACTTCAGCTAGTTCACTCCCCAAAAGAGCAATGACCAGAGCTGAGCCAGTGGGCTAGTTTACTACACCACAGTGCTGGTCCCTTGTGGTTTACTGTAAGCTGAAATGGGAATAGGGGACATGCGTGGAAGGGGGAGGGGAGGATGACTCGGTGAATCCAGCCATGTAGAAAAAGATGTGCTCTGGTCTGTACCCATCCATTAGAGGTGCTTGTTGAGCTCGGTGAGCTCTGTCATTAGTTACCTTGTCTGTTTTCAGTTCTTTCCTCGCTTGTTGAGAGCATTTGATGCTCGATCATTCTCTTCTTCACCTGGTTTCCATTGTATTTTTTCTTTTTTGTATTTCAAGATTTATGTGTTTTATTTGAAAGACAGTTACAGAAGGAGAGAGGGTAAGGAGAAGAGAGCTCAGTCTTTGATCTGCTGGTCAACTCCCCCAAGTGGTCAGAAGGGCCAGGCTGGGCCAGGTATCAGAAATTCCATCCAGCTCTCACATGTGAGTGCAGGGGGCTAAGGCCTTGGGCCATCTTCTGCTGTTCCAGGCACATCAGCAGAAGGTTGGATCAGAGGTGGAGCAGCAGGTCTCAGACCAGTGTAGAAATGCTGCTTTTTGACGTTGGTATCGCAGGTGGTGGCTTAACTCACTGCCCCAGAAGTGCCATCTGTTGTTGGATTTCACTCAGTAAGCCTTGTTTTTCATCTTTCAAACCTGCCATTCCTTAGGGCTTATTCTTTGGGTCTCTGTACTGTATCTGTATTCAGCTCACTGGTCACATTTTCACATTTTATCAACTTTGTACAGCAGTTCCCAGACTAAGTTTTGATGTCTCTTCATTTTTTAACTTCCTATGTAGAACCACCGTTGGATGTGTGATGAATATACCACATTAGAGCTCTTGCTCCCCTCTGCTAAAAACAGCACTTCTGGAAGACTTTGCGTTATCAGTGACAGTTCCAGTGCTAGCTCCATCCCTTTCACATCATAAACTTATATTCCCTGACTCCTTTCATGTTACATAATGCTTCTGTTTGGTTTGTAAGTTGTTGACTATTAAAACACATGCAGAATTTTACCATTTTTTATTTCCTTGTTGGCTACCAACCTTGTGCAATCACTTTTGTGTTAGGAGTGTTGGCTGCATACTTGGTGATCTAGCGCCTGTTACTTGCTCTTCCCCTTTACTCTGCCTTACATTGTTAGTGCTGCTGGACTGGACGAGATATGCCTGCACATTCCATCTTCTCAACAGGGTACCAAGTGCAGTTTTAAAAATCGTTTCCTTTTTTTTTTTTTTTTAACATGTATTTTTATTTGCAGGGCAGTTTTACAGACAGAGAAGGTTTTCCACCCACTGATTGTACTTCCCAAATGGCTGCAATGGCCAGAAGTAAGCTGTTCTGAAGCCAGGAGCTTCCTCCAGGCCTCCCATGTGGGTGCAGAGGCTCAAGGGCACTCACCATCCTCTGTGGCTTCCCAGGTTCCATGCAAGAAGCTAGATGGGAAGTGGAACAGCTGGGACACAAACTGGTGCCGATATGGGATGCCAGCACAGCAGGTGAAGGATCAACATGTTGTGCTGTTGTGCTAGTCCCTCGGCAATTCAAAATTATTTAATTTAAAATTGTGTACACAGTGTAGCATAGCGTGTACAACTGGTGCCTGCAGTGCTGCCATCCCATATGGGTACTGGTTCAAGTCTCTGCTGCTGCACTTCCTATTCTGCTCCCTGCTAATGCACCTGAGAAACTAGTGGAGTTAGCCCGAGTGCTTGGGCCCTTCCAGCTACATTGGAGGCAAGAAGAAGCTCCTCCCTTTGGACTGGCCCACCTCCAACTGTTGCAGCCATCTGGAGAGAGAACCAGTGGATGAAGATATTCCTCTCTGTCTCTTTACCTTTCAGATAAGTAAGTCTTTAAAACTGGCAGCGATTGCTCCATCCTGTGTCTGTTGTTGACTGCAGTGTGTGGAAGAGTACCTGATGTATATAGAGACTGGACTCAGCAGTGGCCATGTCTGCATCATGGATAACAGCCAATTGAGAATCTAAAAATTAGACCTTTGTAACAGAGAAGCTTGGCAAGTCAGTGTTAGGGATAATATGTATGTGATAAATGGCCTGAAAGTTGAAATGTTGAATGTAAGTCCCTCAACCCATGTTCTCTTCAATTTTAGTAGGTAGAGAGCTTCTGATGTATCTGTCTGAAGATGTTTGAAATAAACACATAAACACAGTCCTACTCTTATTTACAGAACATCTGTCTTTGTATACATGCCTTTAAAAAATTTTTTTTAATTTTGGAGGCTGTGGTGACATACCAGGCCAACATACCATATGGGTGCTATTTCAAGCACCAGCTGCTCCAATTCGGATCAGCACCCTGCTAACAGTGGCCTGGGAAACCAGCAGAAGACAGCTTGAGTGCTTGGACACTGAATTTTTTTTTGTGTGTGTGAAGATTTATTTATTTTTATTGCAAAATCAGATATACAAGGAGGAGAAGATACAGAAAGATCTTCGTCATATGATTCACTCCCCTAGCAACCACAACAGCCGGAGCGGCGCAGATCTGGAGCCAGGAGCCAGGAGCTTCATCCAGGTGTCTCACACTGCTTTCCCAGGCCACAAGCAGGGAGCAGAAGAGGCTCCTGGCTTCAGATCAACCCTGCTGTGGCCATTGTGACCATTTGGGGAGTGAAACAGCGGATGGAAAACCTCTCTCTGTAACTCAAGTAAAGCAACGGGGTTTTTTGTTGTTGTTGTTGTTTTTTAATAGCACTCTTATTAAACTGTTTTTGAGATCATACCAGTGTTAACAAAATAGCCTATCTTGTTTTTGTTTGGGATAACTTTTGTTGCTTTCCTTTTCTAAATGTATTCTTTCAAAAGAAAATCGTGTGAAAAACGATTGTGTGAACAGTGCAGAGTCAGCTTCAGAATTTTTTTCCTGGGTGGATGCCCCACTGTTTAAACTCAAATATAATTACGGTTGGTTTTTTGTTTTTTGTTTTTTCCCTCACCGTATGGGGTGAGGTTGGGCATGTTCAGGCTGGTATAGCCATAGACCGGAACTGTATGTTTATATATTTGCACAGCTTTCGTAGTTGAGGGTGTTTCATGGATCTGTTGTTGGGAACCAGAAACCAAATGCATATAAGACAACTGTTTTTAGTAAAGTATATTTTCTTTTTTTTTTTTTAAGATTTATTTATTTTCATTAGGCAGATGTACAGATAGGAGGGAAGACAGAAAGATCTTTCATCCGATGGTTCACTCCCCAAGGGCTGCATTGGCTGGAGCTGAGCCAGTTCAAAGCCAGGAACCCAGAGCTTCCTCCAGGTCTCCCAAGTGGGTGCAGTGTCCCAAGGCTTTAGGTCGTCCTCGACTGTTTTCCCAGGTCACAGGCAGGGAACTAGATGGGAAGGAATTAGGATCAGCGCCCATTTGGGATCCTGGCACTTTCAAGGTGAGAACTTTAGTTGCTAGGCCATCGCGCCAGACGCACCTCCCTTTTTTTTTTTTTAAGAATTATTTTTATTGGTAAGTCAGAATTAAACCTCTTGCATCCGCTCCTTTTGTTTCTCAAGTGGCCACAGTGGCCAGAGCTGAGCCAATCCGAAGCCAGGAGCTGCTTTTGGGTCTCCCATGTGGGTGCAGGGTCCCAAGGCTTTGGGCCGTCCTGAACTGCTTTTCCAGGCCATAAGCAGGGAGCTAGAATGAAAGTGAAGCAGCTGAGACACGAACTGGCACACCCATATGGGATCTTGTAGCATGTAAGGCAGGGACTTTGGCCACTAGGCTACTGTGCCAAACCCAGTAAGATACTTTTGTACAACATGTTGCAAGTTGTTTGAGGCATACTCTGGTTACAGTATTAAAGGAGTTAGAAAGTAATGGCACCTCTCTTGTTTTCTCAGATTTGGGAATGGATGATGAAGGAGATGATGACCCAGTTCCTCTACCAAATGTTAATGCAGCAATATTAAAAAAGGTAAGGTCTTTCAAGAGTTTAATATTTATAGTTGAGGTCATTTAAACATTTGAATGAACTTAGCTTTTGGTTAAATCCTTTTACATGCTTGCATTCTTTCTGTTCTATATATAGCATATAATCCTGATCAGGTGGGAAAAGTAGGTAATATATTTTAGACCAGAAATTCCTGAATAAATTGAAGACACATTTGACTTCATTCTGGTATGCATTTTATTGGGATATCTATGTTTACCTTTCTGTTTGTATATGTACACACTTGAGCTCATGTCACTGAACTATTTGGCTTGAAAATGTATTAATTGAATATGAATAATTCAGGAATGTTAGAATTTACTGGTTAAAATGTTTTTAAAGATTTGTTTTATATTGGAAGAGAGATATATAGAGAGAAAGATCTTCCATCCACTGGTTCACTCCCCAAGGACTGCAATGGCTGGAGCTGAGCCAACCCAAAGCCAGGAGGCAGGAGCTTCTTCCATGTCTCCTGTTCGGATGCAGTGTCCCAAGGCTTTGGGCCGTCCTTGACTACATTCCCAGGCCACAGGCCAGGAGCTGGGTGGGAAGTAAGGCTGCCGGGATTAAAACTGGCACCCATATGGGATCCTGGCACATGCAAGGCTACCACGTTGGGCACCACAAGTGATGTTTTAATTGTGAAGTCAAACAGCAGTCCCTTAACTTTTGTTTAAAGATTGATTTTTTATTTGAAATGCAGAGTTACAAAGCTTTTCTATCTGCTAGTTCACTCCCCAAATGGCCACAACAGCAGGAGTTGGGCCAGTCTGAAGCCAGGACCCAGGAACTTGTTCCTGATCTTCCATGTGGTACAGGGTCCCATGGACTTAGGAAACCTTTTCCAGGTGCAGTAGCAGGCAACTGAATTAGAATTGAAAGTGGAAGAGCCAGGGTATGAACCAGCACTCATGTGGGGTGCCAGTGCCACAGGCAGAGGCTAGAATATTATACCATGGCACTGGACTCCTAAGTGGTGTCCTGTGAAGTCAAACAATGGCTTTTTTTTTAAGGATTTATTACTCTTGCTTGTATGGAAGAGTTACAGAGAGAGGTCTTCTGTTTGTCAAGCTGTGACAGCTGAAACCAGGCCAGTCCGAAGCTAGGAGTCGGAGCTTCTGGTGCCAGGGTCCCCAGGACTCGAGTCATCTTCTGTCGCTTTCCTAGGCCATCAGTGGGGAGCTAGATAGGAAGTGGAGCAACTGGAACTAGAACTGGTGGCCAAATGGGATGTTAGTGCTACAGGCGGATTAAACCAACATTGTTGCACTGGCCCTGACTTTTCTTATTGCAAAACATTTTTAAAGTTTTGTTTTGTTTTCATTCTATGTGAAAGGGCATGGCAGGTGAGAGTATCCAATAGAGAAGATGATTTTTTCTAAAGGTTTTTTTTATTTGAAAGGCATAGTTTCAGGCCTGGTGCAATGGCTGAATGGCTAAATCCTCACCTTGCAAACCTGGGGATCCCCGTATGGCCACTGATTCATGACTGCCCCACTTCTATTCAGCTCCCTGCTTATCACCTAGGAAAGCATTAGAGGATGTTTTCTAAGCTTTGGAATCCTGTGTGGGAATGGATGGGAGACTAGCAAGAAACTCCTGGTGCCTGGCTTTGGATTAGCTTTGCTCTGGCTGATGCAGCCATTAAGGGAGTGAACCAGCACATGGAAGCTCTTTTTGTATCTCCTTCTCTCCATTAATTGATCTGCTTTTCCAATAATAACAAATATATATTTGGGGAGAAAAAAAAAGGCAAGAGCCTCAGGCAGAGGGAGCCTCAGGCAGAGGGAGGCTGGAAAAAAGATGAATATATAGCTTCTATCTGCTGGCTTGGTCCCCATATGTGTGTATCTTCCAGGTCTGGGTCAGATTGAACCAGAACCTCCCAAACTCAATGCAGGTCTCCCACATGGATGGTTGGGGACCCAAGTATCTAAGCTGTCACCTGCTGTCTAGTAGGATGCAATGTAGCAGGAAGCTAGGTCAGAAGTGAAGGAGCCAGGAATCAAACCAAGCACTCCATTGTGGGGGGCTTGACTCGTATGCCACAGTGCCTTTCTTGGAAGGAAGTTACTGCTTTGGGAGCTGATCGTAGGAGCTGATGATAAGCACACTGCACATCCTGACTTGCTGTGGGATTGTTTCTCCTCACGTGCTCTGCTGTTGCCATCCTCTGACCTCATCAGTTGGTTGAACCAGTTGAGATCATCTCATCTTCAATTTTGAAATTCCAAAGCTTGAGCCAGAATTAGCCACAATTTTTATAAGTAAGTAGCTGATAGACAGACACCTAAATGACATCCTGATTAGAGAATTTGCGTCTCTGCCACTCATGTAGGAGACCAGAATGGAGTTCCTGGCCCTGCCTTCACCCCGGCTCAGTCCTGGCTGTTGAAGCCATTTGCAGAGTGAACCAGGAGATGCAAGGTCTTTGTCTCTCCCTCTCTCTCGGATGCTTTCTTTGTCTTTCAGATCAGTTGATCGACTAATTTAAAACAAAAACCCCAGTGTGGCTGTGGCAGCCGCTGTCCCTTTTTTTTTTTTTTTTTTTTTTATTGGAAAGTCAGATATGCAGAGAGGAAGATCATCCGTCTGTTGATTTACTCCCCAAGCGCTGCAAAGGTCAGAGCTGCGCCCATCCAGAGCCTGGAGCCGCCTCTGGGTCTCCCATGTGGCTGCAGGGTCCCAAGGCTTTGGGCCATCCTTAACTGCTTTCCCAGGCCACAATCAGGGAGCTGGATGGGATTGGGTCCACCAGGACATGAATTGGCGCCTATATGGAATGCCAGCAGTTGCAAGGCGAGAACTTAACTGTTAGGCTTACCGCACCAGACTCAGCTTTTTTCTTAAACACATGCACATATTTGCACATTCTAGATAACTGTCAGAATTTTCAGAGAGGTTAGTACCAGTTTATACTGTGAGTATGAGTACTGTATACTGTTGCAAACAATTAATACCATTGAGTTCTGAATTTGGATTATTTTGGTCTTTGGGAGTCGATAGTAGTGTGACTGGTGTTTTTATGTCTAATGAAGTTGAACATTCCCTAGTGTTTGGGTATTCAGATTTCTTTTGCTTATTAGCTATACTTGTCTTTAAAAACTTGATTTCTATGTAGGAGACGGTCAGTCATTTTGCTATGAGTTCATTCTTGTGTCCCAGGGCCCTAATGGAGGTACAATGAGGACTAGATCTTTGTTATTCATGGATAGTACCAATAACATTGATAAAAGGGACATTGACCATCTCAGATAATTATAAACAATCAGTTTCTTATGGATGATCAATTAATGAATTACATCACAAAGTCATTGTACAGAAGGTACGGGTAAGTATGAAGTGACAGAGTGAGCGGCAGCATGATGGACTTGGGAAAAATCATGAAAGACAGCTATTGTGAGACTGGAGGGGAGGGAACTTGGTTGAGGAGGAAGGGAGACCCCAGCAACCAACTAAACTGTCATAAAACTTGATTTCCATTTTATTTACAAGTCATATGTATATATGGAGATATGCCTTCTGGTTCACTTCCAAAGAGTTTGAGACAGCTGGGGCTCGGCCAGATGGGCCTGGGACTCTGTCTGTGGCTCCCTCATGTGTAGCAGGGGCCCGAGCACTTGGGCTGTGTTCTGCCGTATCCCTAGGTGCGTTAGCAGGGCATTGGCTGGGAAGCGGAGCTGTCGGCACTGGAGTTGGCAGTCTGATCCAGGAGGCTGGAGTCTCATGAGTTGGTTTCATCCCCTACCCCTCAGTGCATGGCGTGCATGGTTTCCTTTTGACTAATAAGACCTTGTACCATGTAGGATTATAAAGAGTTTTTGAGATCATTTTTGCTTTCATGCTTACCTATTAATTTTTGTCCTGGTTCTTATCCTGGTGTAGATGTAATGTTGCCCCAGTAGGGGAAAGAGTACTTTGTAATAAAATACTGCACAGGAATGAACTTTTGTTGTTGTAGGTCATTCAGTGGTGCACCCACCACAAGGATGACCCCCCTCCTCCTGAAGATGATGAGAACAAAGAAAAACGAACAGATGATATCCCTGTTTGGGACCAAGAATTTCTGAAAGTTGACCAAGGAACACTTTTTGAGCTTATTCTGGTATGTTTTTAATATGTAATATAGCTGTATTCCAGTCTTTATCATTTCTTCTAACTAAATTTGCTATATTCATTAATACTGACGTTTAAGGTTTTGAATTTCAATCTAATGTGTTATTTATTCATTTCAGTTCATTTTTAATAAAGGTTTATTTTGATTGGAAATTGAAAGACACAGGAGGTGTGACAGAGGAAGATCTTCTGTCTGTTAATTTATTTAAATCCATATGTTCGTATTTAACTTTAAATGTTACTGAGGTATCAGTTATTTCATAATGCTAACATCCTTGTAGATAACATTTATCTACCTATAAGCAAAACTTCCAAAAATGGAAGCAAAAATTAGTAAGCTTCAAAGGAGAAATAGGAAAATCTTCTATCACAGATTTCAGTACCTGTTTTTTTTTTTTTTTTTTTAATTTGTAGCCAGCACGGTAGAATAGCATGTAAAGCCACCACTTTTTTTTTCTATATTTATTTTTATCGGAAAGTCAGATATACAGAAAGGAGGAGAGTCAGAAAGGAAGATCCTTCCGTCCACTGATTCATTCCCCAAGTGACTGCAACTGCTGGAGCTGACGCAATCCAAAGCCAGGATCCTGGAGCCTCTTTCGAATCTCCCATGTGGGTACAGGGTCCCAAGGCTTTGGACTGTTCTCGACTGCTTTCCCAGGCCACATGCAGGGAGCTGGATGGGAAGTGGAGCTGCCAGGATTAGAACTGGCACTCATATGGGATCCTGGCAGATGCAAGGTGAAGACTTTAGCCCCTAGGCTAGCACGCCATACTCAGTACCTGTTTCTTAAGAATTAGAATACATAGGAAATCAGTAAGGCTATAGCGCACTTGAGTAACAGTATTGATGAACTTGTTTTAATGAACATATTGGCACATGTCTAATGACAGCCGAACATATCCAAGAGTGTATTCACATTATAGACCATGTTCTGGGCCATAAAACATACCATTTAAATGATACAAAATGTGTTCTCTCTCCTCAGTGGCATTAGAAGTCAATAGTAGAATGTCAGGATCATTGTACAAATTTTTGAAATTGGAAATTTTCACAGAAAAAAATTAAAAACTTAGTATTTTGTACCAGATGGAAGTAAACACATTAATGAATTGTGGAGTACAGCTAAAGGAATATTTAGAGCTGTTGATAGCATTTAACATCTGTTAGAAAGTTTGAAATGAGTTAAGCTTACACCTTAAGCCTCAGTTAAACTTCACCGGAAGAATTCAAGTATTGAAGACAAAACTTGCTAAAATAGACAACATAAACACATAAGAAGTTAATAGAGCAAAACATTCGCTTTTTACAGAGCCTTGGATAATTGTTTTTGCTGGGGCCTGGCATGTGGTGCTTGCATGCATGTACATATACATATACATATAGATATACATATACATATACATATCTCTGCATGCACACACGAAGTAGGTGAGGCTGTGGTCCAAGGATGGGCTAGTGTACCATGTAGTTAGCTTAAGGCGGCACAAAGATTCCACATTACAGCAAACAGCAGAAACAGTACATACAAAAATATCTAATTTTTCACAGAAAAGTTAGTGTGATTTATAATTGTCCCTTTCTGTCTGTGTGGGATTTGGTTCCAAATAACAAAGTGCTCTTGTTATATTGTCTTAATAAATGTATTGTAAACAGTTGTTTCTCTGTCAGGTTTGTGGAATAAGAAAGTAGGTGTTAGTGAAGATGCAGTTGTTTTTTCTCTAAATATATTTCTGTCCTCGGTTGGTTGAATCTGTGGATGTAGAGTTCACAGATAAGTAGGGCTAACTGTAGTCTTTGGATTTTTTAGAATCAATCAGCATTTTAAGCTGGTAAATTGTTAATAACTTCGGATATATTTCAAAACATTACATAAGGTTTAATGAAAACAACTCTCATCCTATAGGCTGCAAACTACTTAGACATCAAAGGTTTGCTTGATGTTACATGCAAGACTGTTGCCAACATGATCAAGGGAAAGACCCCTGAGGAGATCCGCAAGACCTTCAATATAAAGAACGACTTCACTGAAGAAGAAGAAGCCCAGGTAGGTAGCACACCGTCAACCCACACTGTGTCAGAGGCTGAGACCGCTGACCTGCAAGGCCGGCAGTGTGTGCAGCATGGAATCTGAGGCACTTGAGCAGCTATGCTTAGAAGACACTGCTCTTCTGAAAGCAACTTTAATCTTCAACAAAAGGTGCTCTTTTGCTTTCATCAGGTCATTAGTTTTAATACTTAGCACTTTAATGCATTCCATATGTATTTGATTTCAGGAAAGCAGGCCCTCTCTGTAAATGTATGCCAGGATACATCCAAGTAACTTAGTGAATGAGAAGTTTTGTGAGTGCATAGATCAGAATGATTTTGCTGACATGGCTACACACAGAAATTATGTGAATGATCTAAATGGACTTGCTGCCAGTAGGACAAAGTGACAAACTGGACATGCAGTCAGGGCATCAGAAAGTAAAGTATTAGCCTGGTGTTTCTTATTTTCCAGTTTGCTGTCCCAACTCACAGGCTGCTCAGCAGTCGGCAGTGTTCACACATCTTAGGAAAGAGTAATCAAGTAAGGTGCTTCCTTATATCTTTGTCTTCTAGGTACGCAAAGAGAACCAGTGGTGTGAAGAGAAGTGAAATGTTGTGCCTGACACTGTAACATTGTAAGGATTGTTCCAAATACTAGTTGCACTGCTCTGTTTATAATTGTTAATATTAGGCAAACAGTAGACAAATGCAGCAGCAAATCATTTGTTCTAGCAGAATATTGTCCTCACTGCATGTGTAGTTTGAGTACAGATTCCAAACCTGAGTTTCCTCTAGTATGATCGAAAGTTCCTGTTTTCTTTTCTCTGAACAACCGTGGGTTCTTGATAGAAAGTGACATTTTGGGCTTTCCCTCTTCTAAAGCCATTTCTGCCTAGTTTATTGTCAGTTAACTTGAGTGAACTTTTAAAAGTTAGCATTGTAAATAAAACAACTTTCAAGAAGTTTTCTGAAAAAGAATGAAGAAAATATCTTTATTCATGAGTTGGATACTGAAAAGAGGCTGTTTGCAGTCAGTGTTCTGAGTGGGGCTGTCAGGATGTCTCCCAGTTGTGTGGTCTGTCGGTGCCCCTGAGGCTGACTCAGCTGTATGGAGCTGGGCTCCCTCAGTTGCATCTGAGGACCTGCTCTTACTTTAATCCGCTCAGCTTTGAACATGTTGTCTCAGTCACTACCTGGTTTATGGGTTTTTTTTTGGGGGGGGGGGGATAGGGGTGTAACTAGTTTGTTAGCTTTTCAATTAAAAAAGACATTTAATTCAAGTGGTATGTCATCTTTTTATAATCTCTTCCCACGTGGGGAACACTCTTCACTCTACTTGCATGTCAAAAATAACATTTAACGTTAAAATATGTGGCAGAATCCAGAAAATGTCATTTATGAATGTGAGATAACTTTCAATAAAAGTAAGTTATGATAGACAGTATTTAGTTTGCTTTTGTGGACTTAAAATGTGTTTGGTCACTTAACATTAAATGGTTTAATGTTTGTGTATGTGTAACATGGAAAGACTGTTAGGCAGGGCATGTTGTAGCTCACTGAAGGCTGCTGAGGGACCCACCTGTAAGCTACTGATGGATTCCCTCTCCTAATTCCTGTGACTAAGGTTAACCAGAGATGGTGCCTCAGTTCTTAATACAGACTCTACTTCTGTTTTCATCTTCCTCCCTGCAGTAGAATAAATTGAAAACTTTTATGATATAAGATACTCTCAGACATTTTTATGGAATTTTTTTTTTTGCATTTCCTTCTTGTGTCCATCCCCCCTATTTTTCTTTTCATTTAATATTGTATTACATACAGCTTTATTGTATTCTGTTTATTTGCTATGAGCTGTTCACAGTAGTTGCCTTCACCTTTCGGTTGTCCCAAATTTACTTTAACAGAAAAGTTCATATATCAGAGTTCCCGTTCTGTTGTACCAAAGACAGCAAATTACATGTGTGGGTGAAAGCTGATCCTAAGCATGGTTTTTATCTTGGAGCTAAAAATGACCTTAAAGGTTGCTAAGTAAACTCATAGACTGTCTTTAGCTAAAGAGCCTAGCTTGTTTACTCTGTTGCATTTCTTTTTTAAGTAAAGTCAGCTAATTTTTTTAAAATAAATCTTTTATTGAAAAGTCAGTTACACAGAAAGGAGGAGAGAGAGGAAGATCTTCTGTCCGTTGATTCACTCCCCAAACATCCGCAACTGCTGGAGCTGTACTGATCCGAAGCCAGGAGCCTGGAGCCTCCAGGTACCCATGCAGGTGTAGGGTCCCAAGGCTTTGGGCCATCCTTGGCTGCTTTCCCAGGCCACAAGCAGGGAGCTGGATGGGAAGTGGGGCCACTGGGACACAAACTGGCACCCATATGGGATCCCTGTGTGTGCAAAGTGAGGACTTTGGCCGCTAGGGTACAGCCGGCCCTCTCTTGCATTTTATGAAAGTTTGCTGACTCTCGTGATCAGTTTTGTGGCTGATTGCCTCACTCTCCAAAAATAAGCTTGTTTTCCATTGGTCCTGTTTTGGTGTAGAACTGCCAGTTGCCATTACAAAAGTTCAATCTTAAATACTTTGGGCAGTATCATATTGCCCATGCACCAGTCTTCATGGAAAGCCCAGGATGTCTAATGTGTGCTCTGTTCAGTTTGTGAAGGAAGTATCTGCTTGTCACTGCCAACTCAGATTTGTGTGACCATCAAGAATTGTTAGAAATACTGGGATCTTGGGCCCAGCGTGGGAGCCTAGTGGCTAAAGTCCTTGCTTTGCACAGTGTGCTTTTGCACACTGGGATCCCATATAGATGCCAGTTCAAATCCCAGCGACGCTGCTTCCCATCCAGCTCCCTGCTTGTGGCCTGGGAAAAGCAGTTGAGGGTGACCCAAAGTCTTGGGACCCTGCATCCATGTGGTCCCCAACGGAGAGGAAGAAGGCTCCTGACTTCAGATTGGCACAGCTATGGCCATTGCGGCCACTTGGGGAGTAAATCAACGGATGAAAGGTCTTCCTCTCTGTATATCTGCCTTTCAAATAAAAATAAATAAATCTTTAAAAAAAAATACTAGGATCTTCAGAGAAGTTGAATGGACAGCATAGCTAATGCTTTTGTTGTATTCTTGGCTTTATGTACACTGTGGCTGTAGTCTTTAAATAAACCATAACATCTTTAATGTAAAAGTTAAGATCACTCATCAAAGAGAAAATAGGTCATTCATGGCCATTGTGTACCCACTAAGTCATGAGCGTGGATTAAGCCCTTTTCAAGTTGGCTGAAACATGTTTTTCCTAGTTTGCAGTGTTCTTGTATATATCTATCTACACTATTTTAACAGGTTTTGTAGGTTGTCACTTGGAGTGCACGGTCCTTTCCCATTATCCACAGCAGACAGACCTTAGTCTTTAGTGATGTCCCCACTCCTGCCCTCTGCTTTAAACCACTGTGGCATGAAGTCATTGTACCTGCCTTTGCCGTGGGCAAGTGTGAAACAGTAACTACCGTTTCACAGCACACCTGCAGTGTGCTTTCTGTTAGTAGTTGTGGAATACAGAGGCCACTTGAAGCACTGTGCTGTGCATTTCTGACAGGGAACTTAGTTGTCTTTGTGAAATACAGGTATGGTGTGTAAGGAAAATAAGTTTGGTTTTGTTTGAGAAACAAATTTTGCCCATCCACTGGTTGATACTCAGGAACTTGGTATGGATTCCCAGTGTGCCCATTACCTGTTGTCTCCCAGGATGCGCATTAGCACAATGCTGGAATGGGGAACAGAGCTCCAAGTTGACCCCTCGGGCATCTTAGCCTCTAAGCTAGATGCCTGTCCCCAAGAGTGGTTTTAGTGCATGAGAGGGGAGAAGTGATGATAGGTCCGGGCTTGGAAAGTGGTTACTGGTGATGAATTATTAATATATTCGGTAATTATTGGTATACATATGAGAGGAAAGGAAAACCTCTTGATAACCACAGGGCATAACTAAGAAGTGGTCTTTACTTTGCCAGCAGAGCAAGGGAGAGGAAGAAGGTGCCTGGCCAATGTGGGTGATTACTAGCTATGCCTGGAGATGTCTCTGCCTGCAGTAAGGTGCTTTTAGTGAGGAAGACTCCTTTGTGATAGTTTTTTGGCTTCTTACCTGTTGATTGTTGCACTTGTGATTTTTTTTTAAGACTTTTTTTTTTTTAATGGAAAATCAGATATACAGAAAGGAGAAGAGACAGGAATATCTCCCAAAGTGGCTGTAACAGACTGAGCTGAGCTGATACGAAGCTAGGAGCCAGAATCTAATGATTCTTCCACGTGGGTGCAGGGTCCCAAGGCTTTGGGCCATCCTTGGCTGCTTTCCCAGACCACAAGCTGGGAGCTGGATGGGAAGGGGAGCAGTCAGGACTCGAACCAGCGCCCGTATGGGATCCTAGTGTGTGCAAGGTGAAGACTTTAGCCATTAGGCTACTGCGCCCGGGCCTGTGCACTTGTGCTTTAAAAGTAAAACCAAGCTATGGTGTATGTTAGCCTGTTGATTGGCCCTATCACTGTCATGGGAGAAAGATGTGCCCCTTCACTTTGCAAGTGCTGGTGCAACTCATTAGCCCACCTCCGCACATCTAGCCTTGAAACAGAGTAGGTAAAAACAGCAGTTTTGTATGTGTCCAAGACATTCTTTTAAGAATTCAAGGAGCAAAAAAAAAAAAAAAAAAAAAAAAAATTCAAGGAGCTGAGTTAAAAAGATAACCCTGGGAGGATCTGAGATCTGGAACAAAGAAGCTAGTTTTGACAGTTTGTGTTGTGGGGTATTACCACAACCTAAAAATGGGGGTTTGCCTGAGTGGACAGCACTGTTTCAGAAACTTGAACTCATTGGGCCCTGAGGAACCCTTAGAAAGCTTTGAAGTTGGTGCTGGTGTGGTGGCATAGCTTACTAATCTTCCACCTGCATGTGCCAGAATCCAGTGTGAGTGCTGGATTGAGTCCCAATCTGACTCTGCCTGCTTGTGCCTGGGGATGGCACTAGGGGATGGTACAAGGCCATGGGCCCCTGTGTTACGGGGAAGACCTTGAGGAAGCTCCTGGTTCCAGGCTTTAGATCAGAGCATGGAAGCTCTTTCTCTCCTCGGAGTTTCAGACTAAAATAAATCTTAAAAACTTTGCAAAGACCTCTGAATCAAGTTGAAGAAGCCTAACTTTTGAAAAGTCAATTCAAATTTTTCATTTTGATGTATAGGCCAAACAAAACAAGTTTAAATAAATGTGGCCTTCTGCTCTTTGTCCTATTTTCCTGCCTTCTCTGGAACAGAATGTAGAAAAACAGTCCACTTGGCTTTGCTTTTGGGTTTCTTACCCAGGTTTTTGATATGCTAAACAGAACTGAGCTAGGCTGGGGCTCCACAACCAGAAGGAACTGAGACTTTGGGGGGGGTGGCCAGAGGGCGTGTTGTAAATTAGAAGGGAAAGGGCCAGCTGTAGCCTAGTGGCTAAAGTCCTCACCTTGCACATGCTGGGATCCCATATGGGTACCAGCTTGTGTTCTGGAGGCCCCACGTCCCATCCAGCTCTCTGCTTGTGGTCTGGGAAAGCAGTCAAGGACAACCCAAAGCCTTGGGACCCTACACCCTCGTGGGAGACCTAGAAGAAGCTCCTGGCTTCAGATCGGTTCAGCTCCGTCTGTTGCAGCTACTTGAGGAATGAATCAGCGGACAAAAGATATTCTTCTCTGTATATCTGAATTTCCAATTAAAGATGAAAAGGGAAGGCCCTGCTAAGGTGCTCCTGCACTGAGAGCCCTAGGCACACAGCAGGGAGCAGCACAAGGTGGAGGCTCAGGAGCTGGATTTTAGCAAGTCTGCCACTTGTGCAGGAGCATGGAAGGGGGACCAGGTGGTCCCATCCTGACTCTCAGGTCAATTCGGAGCTGTCCATGAAAGGAACCACTCTGATATTTGAAGTTGAGTTTGGGGTTGCAATCTCAACCCCATGTAGCCCCACAGGAATGCACCACTGTGATTTGAGATTTGAATCTCCTTTGTGAGAAAGGAAGGGGTTGGGTTATTTTTCCTTAGGCCCGGTTTCATTATTACAAAGTTGCCCAAGGCCTTTGGAACTCCCTCTATCCCCAAGACACACAGAGGGTACATTGTTCAGGTACCCTGTGTACTGTAAATGAGATGTCATATCAGATGCAGCCGCCCAGTCTTGCATGAGCCCTGGGGAGAATGTAGTTTTTAGAAGCAAACAGGCCAGTAGCCAGAGGAAAATTCTTTAAAATGGGACAGATGTCCAGACAATGGTGTGAGTACTCTCCCAGGAAGCAGCCAGCCTGGGATTAAGACTCAAGTGACCTACTTTAAATAGATACTACTCTGGAAGACAACTTTGTTTATAAATGCTTGTAAACAAAATCCAAGATACTGACTCTAAATGAAATGAAAATTGCAGTGATGGTGGCCCACTGGCCATCTCCTGTCAAACTGACCTGAGGTGACCTTATGGTGCCACTTACATTCCTAATAGATCTCAAGATCAGCAGTTTACTTAACAGGTTGGAAGCTTACGCTTGGACTACACAGGTCTTAGAATGTTAGGGGAGGAATGGGAGCTATTAAACTATCCTTGAGTAAATGATGGTTATAGCAGCTTATGGAAGACTCCTGTTTGCTTGCTTTCCTGGGGACACATGTACTTGTAGAGTCTTTTCTCTGAGAATGCAGCCCCATGGTTGTGTATACCTGTTTCAGGTTGGGAGTTTCCAGTTCATTGAAACCCACATGAGAGTGGAGAGATGGGTCTGCGTTGTGGAGTCAGAAGGCTGGGGCCTTGAGAGCCTGGCTCTGATCTAGGGTGCAGGGCCCGGACCCCTTTAGAGGAGGTGAGGAGGGGATGAAGATTTTTGGCTGTGGAAAAGGGAGAGCATTATATTCTTGATATTAAACAGCTTATTTGTCAGGGTCAGGCTTTAAAAAACAAACCCAGTAAAAAGTTATCTTTATTCTCACATTAAAAAAGTCTTTCTGATGATGCATTAACAGTACAAAAATATTTTGGACATTACAGTGGTCCTTTTCCTCAAGACTTCGCAGCACTATACTAGGGAGTATGTTCTCTCTGGATTCTGAGAAACCAGTAGCTGAAGAACTCAAGGCTTTTCCTGAGGGATGTATGTGAATACAGACAGCCCCCTTTCTTTGGATTCAGGCTATGTACAGTGAGGAGGTGGCAACAAACAAGTTAAATTTAAAAAAAAAACGTGTTTTTTAAGGCTCAGGGTTGAAGCTTGGCTCAAAAGTGGGTTAAAGAAAGCCATAGTGAAAACCCATTTTTTATCACTAGGGGTTTTCTGGGCTCTTGCTTTGGTTGCAGTGGTCCTCCTCCTGTAACCCCACAGGGAAAGTGAGGCTGGCTGCATGCCAGAAGACAGGCTCTGGCTAGCAGGAGCTTTTGATTTGCCCCTCACAGCTGCCCAAGAGCTGGCTCATCTGATTGCAATGAGCTAAAAATGTTACTGTGACAAAGATGATTTTAAATGAGCTTTACACACCAGATTTGAGCCATGTCTTCGAGCTGCTAGTGACAGGCTTGGGGCCTTGGGCATCAGAGCTGCTCAGAATGGCAAGTTTCTTAGGAGACATTTCCAAGTAATTTGAACTCCTGCCAGATGCCCACACCAGCTACATTAGCTTGTTGGGGCAGTGTCAGGCTTTTCTGTTGGGAGGTTACAGGCCTAATTGTAACCATTTCATCCCTTCTTATAAGTTCCTGAGGACACAATAAGGAGGTTTCCTCTGGCCCAGCTCACCAGTTGCAGCTGGTTCTTCTGTAAACAGCTTTTCCATTTCCTTACGAGAGAAGTGTTGTCATGAGCTTTACAGTTGTGGCACTGCTCACATGCCATTTGATGAACCAGCTCCTTCTTGGTCCATGAAGTGTCTGGGATTGGAGAGGGTGTGGCGGGGGTCGAGGACATAGCTGTGCTCAGCCCAGCCCATCTACGACCTACAGCAGAAAAGCAGGGGGAGGCAGTAGGCATGTGGCTGGCACAGGCACAAGGCATGCCCTTCATGAGATGGCATTAATACAGAATAGGAATGCCACCATTTGGTGCAGTTAAGATTGGGCCTGGGTTCAGGTGAAAGTTGACCAGCTTCTGAAATCTTCAGGTATGGGACCCTATGACTCTGGTTGTGCTCCATGTGACTGAGCCATGTCGCTTCCTCTTGGGTGGGTCCCTGTGCAAGGTTAGGCTGCCTGTCTCTGAGATTCCTGTTGCTGTGCCTGTGTATTCTGCAGGGTGCTGCGGGAGGCCTGTGGGGGGCTGGGAGCTGGGAGGCTGCAAGCAGTAGAGATGCCTGGGGATGTAGGTGATGGCTCTGCAGGTCTAACAAGCAGTTCTGTGGGGAAGCGTGACAGCAGAAGGTATGATGGTGAGTCCTGGGGAGCTGGGGACACAGGGCAGCCTAGAGCACTGTCATCGGAAGGAACGGGGCTGGGGCAGCGGCCTTCTCCGGGTAAGTACCGAATGCATTTCTTTTTCCTCCTAGGAATAGTGAAGAGAGTTATCTGTAAACAGAGGGTGAATTCATAGTCATACACCACAACCAAAAAATGCTGTCCTTAAGCAGGCCCTGCTGCTTCCTTTCCCCGTGACTTGGGTCTTCAGTCTGGAACTGTTGGACTTGGCCCAGACTTAGGATGATAGGTGCAGTTCCCACAACAGCCACAAGGTTGCACAAGGACCCTTTGCAGCCAGGCCTGAGCCTTCTAGGGAGCCTCTCCTAGTCTGGGCCTTTGGGCTTTCGCTGCCTCTGTGTGTGTGGCTCAGATGCACACAAAGGGAAGGGGCTGCAGTGCCTATGGCTGCTTCAACAAATAATTCCAGTCTTCAGAGCTGGGCTAGCAGAAGAAATTTGTTTCTTGCTACTGCTGTTGCAGAGTTCTGTGGCCACAGGTTCTCCCCCCTCCCCCCCAAGTAGCATGGAATGGATGGGGAAGGGTGCCGTCTAAGGACAGGGCTGTCCCAAAGTTGGCATCTGCCTGTGCACACACCTTGAATCCCATTTGGCCCCTGGACAGGGAATGTGATGAGGCATACTAAAAGCCTAGGTAGGTAAGTGTTCTTGGGGCCAGTGTAACTTTAGCCACAGTACTGCCTGGCCCTGAATGAGCCAATTTGAATGTGGAAAGTAAACCTTTTAAACTCCCACAACTGTTACTATTAAGTGGTGGGATGTATAGGCTTGGTGGCACAGGTCCTGCTGGCTGAGACAGCTTGGGATGCTACTACTCTCCCGGACTCTCCGCAGCCTTCTGGTCTCAGTAGGTACATGGTATCAAGACAGATTTATGAAGTGCCAAGGGTCAGAGACTCAAGCCCTCAGTGTGGTGGGAGAGACAGGTAAGGACTTGGCTGGCACCATAGCCCCTTTGTTGTACCTGCCTTTCCTTCCCTTCCTTCCACCAGTTGTGTGCATGCTCACTCTGATGGGAGGTGCCAGGTGCCCTGATGTGGGCATGGCAGGGCTGGAGGAGAGAAGGCTCAGCAGACACACATAGGGAGGCAGCTTGAAGCAAAGGGAGAATGACGGTGGGGAGAAACCCACCTGCAAGGACCACACCAATCCGTCTGCTGGTGGAGGCCAAAGCGAGCACGGCATTTCTTAGGCGAGCCAGGGTCTGCTCACAGCCATGCCAGAGGGGCAGAGCAGGGCAGAGGGCGTGCAGGCAGCAGGGCAGAGCAGGGCCCAGAAAGAAGAGGTAACATCAGTGTTAGCCAATCACAGATATCCCACAGCCCCCATAGGCAGACTGGCACTCTGGGAGTGCCAGCCCTCGTGGGAGCCCTAGGGCTCAGAGCAAGGCATTAGGAAAGATGGGTGCCCAGCTGGACAGCAGAGGCAGGGAGAGGAATAGGGGATGGAGTGTTGGGGAAGGGGGTTTCCTCACAGGCTGGTTCCTCTCTGGCTTCTGGAGCCTCTTTAGCTGTGTTATCCACCCCTGCTGCACAATTTCTTGCTCATTTTACCCAGTTTTGGTTCATTCTTGCCAAAGTTCAACTGGCTGGTCCCACATTTCCTCAAAGGAAAAAGCGAAAGCTTAAGTTTATTCTGTGCACTTCTGAAGGGGGGGGAAAGGGCCTAGGCCTCGCCTTGCCCTGTGGTAGTACAAGCCTCCAGCTTCCCTGAGTGGGGTGACACAGCTGACAGAGTCCTGTGTGTACTCCAAATTAGCAGAGACTTTACCCTGGGAGGCAGGTGAAGTACAGGCTCCCTGGGTCCTCTACACAGAGCACTTTACACAGCCATGAAAACTGGCAGGCACTAGCCAGCAGGCTGCACAGAGTAATGGCCCTGGGCCTGAGGTCTGGTCCAGTCTCTTGTCTGGGCAGCGTGTCCCCAATTGCAGCCAGGTTTTGGCTAAGCAGTTATTTCCTCTGTAGCTTCTCCGGCAGGGAACACACCACCTGCTACATGAATCAGCTCCTTCAAATCTTCTCTAGCACTTAATATGGCTGTTCCTGCCATGGGAATTTGAACTGAGATGTTTGAGGCTTGCTTCTAGAGGGTCTTGGTCTCCAACTACTCTGCCTCTTCCCATGGGGTCAGAGCAGAACTGCTCTTAAAATGGGGATATGAAGAGGCGCCTCTGCTGCTGCTGGGGCCAGGCCTCACCTGTGGTGGATTCTTGGTGCTTTTCCCTCGACCGCCTCTTCTTCTTCCCCTGCCAAGAACAAAGGGAAGGTGCTCAGATGTGAGTGGCTGTGGCTGCTCGATCTCCAGCCAGCTGTCCAGCCTGACTGCTGCTAGGTTCTAGGCATGTAGAGCCCTGGTGCTTCTTAATGTAGCTATTATGCTTTTGGATGTACTCTCAGGGGCTCCCCCATCTGCTCTCCAGTAGCTCTTTGGCCCTGTCAGCATGGCCCAGATTACCACTGGGTGACAGTCCCAGTGTGAGTGCAGAACAGGATGTAAGCTTGCCTCTAGGAGCAGTTCCCCAGCCTGGCCTCTCCTGAGTTAGCAACAGGAGGCCTGTGGCCGAGTGCCTTGCAAGTTCCCCTGCCCACCCTTGCTGTGTTGTTGGCCACTCACATAGTTGTCCCTCGCCGACCAGCCGGGGTATAACTGCATGTGTAGCTGCCTTTCTTTGCGGGCCAGCTCATAGTACTTGGCCTGCTCTTCCCGCGACAGCGCGTGCCACTGCAACAGGAAGGCAACAGATGGCACGAGTCAGGGAGTCAGCACACTGCCCCGCCATCCCTGCCAACCCACCTGCCCGCAGCCTCACCCTGCGGCCCAGGATCTGGTTGATGGCAGCACTCTCCTTCAGTGTGCACTCTGCGATGACCTTCGCTCTCATCTCCTTCATGTACAACATAAACGCATTCAGGGGCTTCTTGATGGTTGGCTTCTTGGTTTCCTTCTCTACCTTGGATTCACCCTGGGTCTTCCTGGGGGACACACGCCTGACGTCATCATCCTCTTCTAATGTGGATCCAGTAAACAGTATCGTTTTACCAGCCCCCACATGGCTAAGCCAACAACTGTTCCTTACAGGCATACTACAGCCAAGGGGCAAAAGTGCATATAAGAATTTCCCATCTTACCGACCCCACCCCACCCTGCTGCTGAGCCCTCAATAACCATCATTAGCCAGAGCCACAGGTGGGCTTGCAAAGAGTCCCTCCACAAAGCCTTGGGCCTAGGGGGAAGCAGGTGTACCCCAGCTGACAGAAGGAACTGCTCACTTTCAGCCCACTTCCCTGCCCCTCCCCCATGGCCTGTATTTGCACTCACAGGCTGCGGTCATAGGGCTGCAGCTCCTGCTTGCCTGAGGGAGGCATGATGGCAGGGTGGGGGATGGCTGCTGGATGGCCAGGTACACCAGAGCCCAGCATCAGGGACGGATGGGAGAACCTGCAAGCAGGAGGAGAATTAGCCTTGAGCCAGGAGATTCAGGCCCAACCCTGGATACACACAGTGGCCACTGTACAGTACACAGACACAGGAGAGCAGAGACACCCCCCCACACACACACGCAGTGGCATTCTCCCAACCAACACATTGCAGACACTGCAAAAATGTACATTATTATGTCTTTCCATGTAGTTAAAGATTTTTTTTTTGAAAGGCAGGTTTACAGAGAAGACAGATCTTCCATCTGCTGGTTTACTTCCCACGTGGCTAGAGCCAGGCCAGTCCAACGCCAGAAGCCTAGAGCTGCTTCTATGTTGTTCACGTGAGTGTGTGGTCCCAGGGATTTGGACCATCCTGTTACTTCCTCAGGCATATTAGCAAGCAGTTGAGCTGAAAGTGGAACAGCTGGGACGAAAACCAGTGCCCATATGGAATGCTGGCACTGTGGGCAGAGGCTTAATCTGTGTCATGGTGCTGCCTTCTCCAGGGTGACTTTA
Source organism: Ochotona princeps (assembly GCF_030435755.1). Taxonomy (NCBI): domain Eukaryota; kingdom Metazoa; phylum Chordata; class Mammalia; order Lagomorpha; family Ochotonidae; genus Ochotona; species Ochotona princeps. Next base: position 35,589,121 of record NC_080850.1, read on the forward strand.
AAATGGCTTAAGAAGGGACTAGTGTTGTGGCTTAGTGCATAAAACTGTCTGCAACACCAGCATCTTCTGTGGGCCCTGATTCATGTCCTAGTTGGTGTACTTCCTGTCCAGCTCCTATCAATGGCCTGGGAAAGCAGTGGTAAAGAGCTCAAGTGCTTAGGCTCCTGCCAGCCACAGGGAAGGCCTGGAAGAAGCTTCTGGCTTTGGCCTGGCCCAGCCGTGGTTATGGTGGCCATTTGTAAAGTGAACCAGCAGATAAAGGAGATCTCTCTCATTTCCTGTGGTTTTCAAATATATTTATATATATATATAAAAAAATCCTGAAATTCCCTTCCCACAAAAGCATACCCTACTGTCATTTCTAGCCCCATCTCCTCCCACTCCGAGCTAGCCCTACAGCAGCTGTCTCCTCTCTCTCCTCCCTCCGGCAGTGGTGCTCCCCAATCCTTCAGACTGCACTGGAGTCTTTGTGGGTTCCCCTATATCTGCTGGGACTGTGGTCATACTCTGTGGGAGTTCCAGCAGGGATCGAAATGGCTACCAGGTTCCCTGGGGCTGTATGCCTGGCACCAGGTCTATCATTGAGGGCTAAGTGTAAAGCCTGCACTCACACATCTCTCTTCACCTTCTGGGTATTTGGGGGAGGAACGCTCTGCCCCAGTGATACCACTTGCACACATACACATGGGAGATCCTGAGCAGGGAGCAGCTCTTAAGGCCAGAGGGTGGCGGGTGTCCGCAGCCAGGACAGACTGGGTGAAAGCCTCTGATACGCCTGTTAGCTTTGCTCTCAGATGCAGGGCTGCAGGACAGACGGACAGGTGGACAAACAGCTAACACAGGGCAAGCACTGACGTCGAATCAGCCTTGTGTGGGCAATGAAGCCTGGGCAACAGAAGCAGGAGCCTGGCTGCAAGAGGGGACTCACCTGGGGTAGGGGGCGCCAGGGGCTGCAGTGGGGGCAGGGAAGTGCTGCCTATATCCGCAGGAAGGGGACAGGGGGTAGAGAGGAGGGCTGGGCCTGTGGTTGGGAGAGACAGCTGTTAGCAGCCTGGCTCCTGGCAAGACCTGGGGAAGGACTTCCCACCTTGCTCTACCTGACCCACAGTCCTAGGTACATGCACCTCTGTCGGGCCTTCTCCAGTATTCTAAGCAACCGCCACCAGGGGGCACCTTGTGCTGGTGCTTAGGGATGGAAAGGGCAGCTGTCTCCTGGGATCCAGCTTAGCAGACCCTTTTTCTCTCCAGTCTGTGTCATTTCCTGGATGGTACAGTGCTGATGCTCTAGGTGTACGCATGCATACTTCAACTCTTGGTCCTTCAGCTGTCAATTAACTAGAGTATTTCTTTAAGCCAGGTGAACTTGAGCTGCAATTCCCGTATCAAAGCCACAGCTAACCAAACTAACTCCATTATGGAGCTGCTTGCCTGGGTTGCCCACTGGACAGACTATGCTCTAAGGCCAGGGTGAGAAACTGTTGGTTTTGGCAGTGCTCCAGTACCCAGAACCCCTGGCTTCCCTCCCTGAGCCAGAAGCCCCTCTGTGGAACCTTGAGTCATCAGCTGTAGCTTCAAGTCCGTTGGTGTCTGGGGCTTTGGTCTAAGGGATGCTTTGAAGAGACTGACCTGGCCACCTCTCTGTCTGGGCCCTGAGCCCTTGTTGCCCACTTGGACCCACTTGGGAGTTCAAAAGAGAATCCAGAAGTATGGATTGAACAGGGGTGAGGGTCCCAGTGCTCCAGGTCAGGCTCTTGGTGGGCCTCCCCTTCCCGGGAAACCAAGCTTTCCTGCTCTTAGGTGACTGACTGCCTTAGTCCAGGTCAGTGTCATTGATGACCTAAGGGCCAAGTTCCTGGTCAAAGCCTAACTCCTACTGAGGACAGGCTTCCGCACAGTTTGGGCTGCTGACCAAGCAACCTTCCCAGGTCCAGCCTTAGGAGACCCTCTCGGCAGGCTTACCAATACCACACAACCAAGAAGGGACACTGCCCCAGAGCCTGTGTTGAGGTACCAGCAACCCATATCAGTGTTGATTCCCATTTCTGTTAACTCTGCTTCTGACGCAGTTCCCTGCTAACAAACCTGGGAAGACTGGTGATGGCCTGAGTGTTTGGGACCCTGGCTCCCATATGGGAGACCCAGATGGAGAGTTTTAAACTCTTTGCTTCGGCAGGGCATTATAGCCATTTGGGGTAAAAGCAATGGATGGAAGATCTCTCCTTTCCCCTCCCTCCAAAATATATCTTTGAAAAGAAAAAATATAAAGTACACTGACCCCAAAGCAGTTCAGCCAAGGAAGGCACTGAGGCCATGTAAGCAGTGGCCTGTGCAGGCCCCTCCCTCTCATACCCACCCTTTCTCACATGCACATGGCTCTGGAAGTCCCATGGCAGCCCAGAGTTCTGACCAGGGGTTACAAGCAGGCCAAGGCTTTCAGACACTGAGGAAGAGTTCAGATGCAATAGCACTGGGATGGGACTGGTTAGCTACCCGTGGAGCACCTACAAGGGCTGCAGAGATCCCGGTGCACAGGCAGGCTGGTGACCTAACTGTTGGCCAGCCTCAGCATCTGCACTGGACACAAAGGGGAAGGGCAAAATGGAAGACTAAATACAGGTCCCCCCCAGCTGTGGTGTCCCTTCCCCGCCACACCCACACTTACCAGCTCACAGTATGTGGGAGCTGTCCCATGCTACCCGAGGTCAGCGAGTAGAAGCCAGAGAGGTCAGGGGTCTGCAGAGGCCTGGGAACTCCTGTGGTTGTGAGAGCAGGTGAGCAGTTAGTTTGTTCTATGGGGGCCTGTCGGCAGTGACTGTACCCGCTGGCTGCCACAGAGATGCTAGCCCCTTAAGCCAGAGGTTTATCCAGGACTTGGCTGGTGTCACAGCGGCCCTCTGATAGAAAACTGAGAACAGAGGAGTTGGGGGATTAGGACGCTGCTTGTCCAGGAGGCAGAGTTGGAGTCACTCAGGAGGGAGAGGCCTGGCCTTGATACTCCCTGGTCTACTGCTAGTATATAATTGGGATCTTGTTTTTTTTTTTGGGGGGGGTGTGGGAGTTGTGGGGGTTGCAGCCTGGATTTCTGAGTAGAGGCAGACCCCTCTCAGGTGCCTGGCCTGGACAATAAGGCACCACCCAACCCCCCAAGTTGAGTCAGCATGCTTCCCACAGCTGGCAATGGTGGATTTCAGAATGACGGCCTGAGGCTGCGATGAATCAGCCATGACAACCACGGTCCACTTTCTCCCTGTGGAGGGAGGGACTCTGGTTTACTGCCATCAGCAGCGTAGATGCCTGCTTCCACCCTGCTACTATGACTGTCCAGTGATCCAATTAGGCTTCTAGCTCAACCTGAAGCCTTCGTATTTTGGCCTGGTATCACCTTCCCCCACCATCTGGTGTCCTCCAGCCCTGGAGTCTTGTCTTAACAGCATTCTCTTGGGACCCTAGGTTTGCACAGCCCAGGTTCTCCTGTTATAGGATGGTCGCAACTGCCTGGTTGTAAGCCAGCTCTACATGCCAGCTCTACTCTAGTTTCACTGGGCCCCTCCCCATCCCAGACCCATACCTTGCTTCTGGCTGATGTCTGCAGGTGCAGACGTGGGGTGCGGGCTGCTGAAATGTTCGTAGAGAGGAGACAGCTGGGGGACACCATGAGGGGGCTGATTGGCTTTGTTGTGCTGAAAAGTGAGAAGGGGAGGGTGAACGTGGGAGTCTGGAGGGAAGGAGTCTCGGGGTGGTAGCTGTGCATACAGGCAGAACCCTAGGGAGCTGCCAAGGACCATGGGCCCCAAGCTGCCCAGGCACTCACATATCTGTTAGACAGTCTCCCTGTGTCTCTGGGCCCTCAGTTCTGCAATGTGCACCTGCTTGTACAGGGATCCTTCTGGGCCACCCAGACCCAGCTCCAGCAGCTTCTCTAAGCTCCAGGGGCTTGTCTCAGGGCCACCCTAGTTGCTTTAGGCCCGTGTTGGGTTGTTGACACACAGGGAAGGGTCCCCCACCCCCATACTTCCTGTCTCTTGAGCACTGCAGCACCCTTACTTTTCACACTAGCTGTGTGGCTGTCCTGAGATGACTCAGTCAGCACGCTGGGAAGGGGGTAGCCAACATGACCTGGACACAGGGAGTCATTGCCAGGGCCAGCACCCAGCTCTACACAGGCCAGATACCATCTATAACTCAGGACTTGGCTTCCCCTGGCCTCCTCCACACCTTGTTGATCATCGTAGCCAGACAGCCTCACAGCTCCTGTTTCCCATCCTGGTAATGAAGGAGTTCCTGAACCCTTCATTTCCAGGTCTGTGGAAGGCCTGAGTGACCCAGGTAAGGGAGCCTGCCACAGGTTCCTGGGCAGTGCAGGGTAAGGATAAGCTCCACCGTAGCCAGGGCAGAGGGCCCACAGGTGGGCACAGGCTCCCACCCCTTGTAGGACCAACAGCAGCCCAGGCTGGCCATCTTATCCCACATGCCTGTTGTGGCCTCTAAGCTGCACTCTTTCTCTCAGGTCTTGGGGATGGTGCTGCCACTGCCACCGGTCAGGCCCAGGCCCAGACCCAACTATCTGCACCAGGAATATCCTTGCATAACAGAACGAGGTGAGATTCACCCATGCTCAGACAGGAGTTAGTGTTCTGACAGACGCTTGGAAGGGGAGAGGCTATATGGACACATGTGGCACCTACCACATGCCAGGCACTGGACCGAGATCTCTGCAAGCCTGCCCATCAGTAACACGTCATGTCATTCCCTTTACAGAAACCCAACAGACCTGGCCTCTTGCTGCCTCCAGTTCTTCGCTCATTTTCTCTCCAGCCCAGCTGGTGTGCTGCCCCATGCCAGCTGGTCCCCAGTGGCTGCCACAATCTAGACCCCAAGGTCAGCACACAGCCTTCATTTTACCCAGCTACTGGGTGTCAAATGTCTCCTGCTTGGAACGGGTTCTGGGCTGGGATTCCAGAATCCTACACACACCTGTCTGTCCTCAGTGGCCCTGTTTCTGGTTTCCAGTCTCTCTCTCCCGTCCAGACTAGTTTTGAACATTTTTACCTGACAATTCCATGTTTCCACTTCCAGTCTCCACTTCTAGGAGCTCCACTTTCCAGATGCCTATTTACAAGATGTTCCCTACACGTAGCAGGTCCAAATCAGGACATCACTCTAGGTGTCCTGACCAGATGCTCCTCCCTGTCCCGCTCTTACTGGCAGTGCTGGCATTACAGTTACTCAGACTGGAAATCATGGACTCCTCCTAGACTCTGGTTTCTCTCATCCTACATCCTACTTGCCAGCAATTCCTTCAAAACAGACCTACAACCCAACCAGAGCTTCCTCCCTCCCCATTGTGCGCCTAATCAAGCGCCATGTCTTTTCCTCTGGATGACTGTGGCAGCCTCCTTCCTTGTGTCCTCAGCCACCTTCCACCCAGCAGCCATGTGAGTCGGGTCCTTTCTGTTCAGCTTTGAAGGTGTGAAGGTGCCGGAGACCTCACTGTGTCTGGCCCTGGGACTTGTAGCACTCTGGAAACAGGCCTGGCTCCATCCTTAGCTCTGTCCCTTCTACTTGTCCTTGCCATCTTGGCCTCCAGCAGCCTTCTGCACTCACTCCAAGGACTGCATCCTCAGCATGCCGTGACATGAAGCTGGAGGCCCATTGACCTGTGCACATGGGGTGCCGAGCCGTCCCAATCCCTTTCCCGGGCCTGAAGTTTCTCCCCTTGCAAAGTGGGGATGAAACTTTCAATCCTGCCAGCTTCAAAACCCCTAGGGGCCTACTTACCAGACAGGTTCCCAGGACATTGTTAGCCAGATGGCATCAGCCCTGACCAGGCCTCATGCCAGCCGAGAGCAGGCAGACAGCCTCAGGGTCCACTCGTCGCAAACACTGGACCCTAGCAGACATTCCCCCTAAGGGCACAGATGCCTCGAGCTGCAGACCAGCAGGTGGAACAAGCAGCCATCATAAGAACCAGGGCTTTTGGAGTCCAGCCTGAGCTCCTGCCATTCACTCTTGGTTCTGGCTTTCCCTCTCTGAGAACAAATTAGGTGTAGCTGGCCAAGGGGGGCAACTCCAAGCCCCTGGAAGCCTGGTCCAACGTGCCAGCTGTAGGAAGACACTACCCAGAATCTGCTGCAGGGCACAGGGGGGCTCCACAGCGGGTTTCTCAGTGAACCAGCCCTTCCTAGGGAGGGCCAATATCGACCAGAAGTCCTAGAGAGTCCTCCCACCTGAACAACGGCCAGCACTGACCCCCCTTGGCTGCCCCAAGCCTCGCCAGGTCACAGCACAGTGCAGGCGGGTCCAGGAACCCTCAGGGACAGCCGTCAGCTGTTGATCTGCTGTCTTCACCGAGGGGTGGGAGTTGCCTGGTAGGCATGGGCCCCTCCTGTCTACTACCAGCCTTCCCTGGGAAACTAGTGCAAAGCTTCATTAAACAGGAGGCTACAGCCAAACCACAGGAGAGTGCTGGTGGGCAGGGTGGGGCAGAAACCCCACAGGCAGCTGGAGGGCCTAGGCTCGGGAGGGCACTGAGGGCCTGGCCAATCCTTCCCACATTCATGTAAGCTGCCTCTTAGTGTCACTTGTCAGCCCAATCTTCTGTTTTTGATGGTGGGGTAGAACCATCTGGCAGAGGGCCCCTCCCTCCTGAGCCAGAAGAATGCCCCACTCCAGGGCCTTGGCACAAGGCTGTTCCAGGTCCAGGCTGCCCAGGCTGCTGGGTGAGGTTCCCTGGGGCCTGGCATGTTCCCACCCTCTTTCACCTGATGGTGCCTGTGCCCAGCCCCCAATGGAAGGAAGCACCAATGGCACCATCTCATGGCTTTCAGGTCTGAGAGCAGAGTTCCAGGGTTGGGCAGGCAGTAAGTGCACAAAGCATGGCAGAGGGCAGCAGCACGTGGCGAGTCAGCTGTCCAGACTCCTGCGCTAGGATGCCCTGGACCTCACTGCCTTACCCTACTTGGGGCTTGTGGCACCCAAGGCCAAGACTTGGTGCTCCTGCACTGCTTGTGTGCCACATTTTTGTTTGTGACTAGAAGGCCCCACCCTGGGTCAGCAGCTGGGGCCAGGTGGGAGGAGAGAAGGGGGTCTCCTGAGGTAGGTCTCCTTGGCTCTGACGTCTCCTGTCTCCTGTCCCCGCCCTGCCAAGTCCACCCCCACTTCCTGCAGTCGCAGGTGAAAAATAAACACAGGCGGCATTTTCCCTGCAGATCGCAGCGGTCTACGTGGAGGCTGTGAGAGCACCCAGGGCCCTTTCCCTGCCAGGGGAGAAAGCCCTCGCTTGTGACGGTTGACTCTAAAAACCTCCAACTGCTCAAGCCCCACAGCACTCTGCTGTTTCCTGTGGCCAGAAGCCTGAAGGACCGAAAAAGCCTCCCTGTGGCTGGAGATGATCCCCAGCGTGGGATCTGCAGGGCCTGGCTGCCGCCCCTCAGGGTGAGCTCCCATCATTCGTTGGGCAAGGAGAGCAGCTAAAGCATTGGCTAGACAGGTCAGCTCAGACACTGTCCCCACTAACAGAGAGGGAACCTGAGGCCCAGGGCCAGCCTGCTGGGAGTCTCTGAAAACTCTGCCAAGGCCCTGAGGTTACTGTGGACAGAATGGTAGGGAGCAGGTGTCGGGGGGATGCCCCTCTCTTAGGCTCAAGACTCTGCCTTCTCCAGCCTGGCCAGTGCTCCCCTCACCCTAGAAATGTCCGAGGGTTCAGCCACAGCCGCCTACTTGATGGTGACAGTTGGACATGCCCCCACAGTCCCAGGCAGGTCTCCCCTGCTCATGGCCACATCCAGGCCAACGCCAGTCTCTTCCGCTGCTGAGGTGCCAACTCTCAGCGCAAACACCTTTCCCCACTCATTCCCTGCCACGGGGCTATAACTTGGGGTCCCTCACACCCCATCTGGAGCAGAGACTGACTATAGACAGCAAGTCAGCTACTGCTGTGGCTAGTGTGCTGTTTGCCAAGTGCCCAGAGATCCCGATGCCTCACAGGACCATCTGCTTGAGCCAGACACGATCGTTATTTCCATGCCACATATGAAGAGCCAGGGCCACCTCCACTCACACAGGTCAGCACCGGACCCTTTATGGGCAATGCCAGCCAGCCCATGTCCTTGGCTTCCCCTCTTCCTTATTCCATGCCACCTGCTGTTCCTACTACCCAAAAACAATTCCCACATGCCAATCCCTGTCCCTCTGTGAGACCTCTTCCTGGAACCTTTCTTTGTCCTGCCCAGGCTGTGGCGCTGACCCCGTGGCACCAAAGTTGCCCATTGCCTTGTCTGAGTCCTCAGAGTTGGGTCTCAGCAACAAGGGGCTGGAAGCAGAGGGTCCCAGTGTGAGCTAAGGTCTCAGTAGCATGGCTGTGCCAGGGACAAGCTTCCTGACTGGAGCTGAGCATACAGTGAGGTGGGTCAAGGGATCGCCTGCATGGTGCCTGAGAACCCTGGTCTCCACCTCCTCTTCCTGCATGCTGTACTCTGTACACAGCCCCTTTAGGCTCCCTAGAGAGAGGTTCCAGTGTGGGAAGCATGGGGTAGGCCGAGCTCCCCTGTACAACACTGACGGTGGCCCTGCTCACAAGGAAGGACCCTTCCAGTTCTCCTTTATTTTTCTGCACTGCCAGAAGCCAGGCTTGTCCAACTCAGGTTTGTTTCAGGCCTAGGTCCTGAGCAGCCACTCTGGCCTTCGTCAGCTCCTAGAGTCCTCTCATGACTCCAGGCCTCTGCACACAGCACCATGGATGCAGACTTGCCAAGGCCAACTGGTGTGTGGTATGTTCCCCAAGGCTCAGGTCCCCGACAGTGAGCTGCTCACAAAGAAGGCTCATGTGCAGACACCATCTCTGCCGAGAGCTCCGGGAGGGCCAACACTGGAGGAGACCCCACTCTGGGGCCTGCTGCCCAGGACACAGTGCTCTCCAGAGGATGGTCCTTAAATTCCCCACTCACAGCATGCTGGGTGCCCCGTGCCAGACAAAACTGCAGGGCACAGAGCCTTGGCACCATGGCCACTGAACCGATGGGCTGGGGGCTGCCTGGGCCCACACCTTCTCCGACCAGGAGACTTCAGCCCTGCCTGCGGACACAGGCTGTTACCACGATTGCCAGAGCCCTGCCAGGTATGCATGGCCAGTGCAGCAGCGCCTGGCTTTGACATCAGATAACATGCTATCTGTCACAGCAGAGCTGAGGGCTGGAGCCCCTATATACAGCCTTGGCAAACCACAGGCCTGCTTGGGGCCCAGCCTGACCCCGAAGCACCCTCAGAGCTAGAAGGGCCCCACAGAGCTGAGTGGCCTGGGCCATGGCCTCCAGTGGTTTCTGTGAGGCATTCGTTTACTTGTATTTTCCTTCCTCCTCTTTGAAGTGAACGCCCCTCAGGACAGGATGTTTTCAGAGGAAAATACATGCTTCCGGGAACAACTGCAGCTGAGCTGCGAGTTGACACTGCTGACACACTTGGGACTGTGCAGCCTGCAGCTGGGCATCTCTCCACTCAGCCCCTTTGTGACGCTGCCCAACCGTGGCCTCGGGACCTGGCCTGGTTCTGGCAGTAGGAACTGGGAGGTGAGGCTGGGTGTGGGTGGGGTGGTGGTGGAAGACATGCAGAAAGCAGCTCTCCTGCTCTGCAGAGCCCGCCCAATGATATACCACACTGCCCAGCCGCCGTGTGCTGTGCATGAGATTTTGTGGCCAAGGAAAGTGATAGGCGAGGGTTCAGTGGCTACCTGAGGTCCCTGAGCAAGCAGTGCAGATCCAGGCATGCGTCTGGCCTGTCACCCTGCAGCCACAGGCCTCCTGGCCACACATCTGCTGCCAACACCTGCCCAGTAGCCTTGCTGGAAACCAGTGTGGCCGTGCCCAGTCCCAGGAGGAGACTTCAGAAAGCTCTTGTGAAAACAATCAAAGGTGAGCTGAGGTGCATTCAAAGTTAACAGGTTTTTCATAACGAGATTTTCAGGAAGTTTTCGAAGAGGTCCTGTACTTGCCTTGGTGATTTTGGCTCTCGATTGCAAATGACTAAAAGAAATCCAGGCTTCCTCCCTCGGACCTGGCCTGTGCTCTGCCCACACTCCTGTGTGAGAGGGAGGGGGCAACTGCAGGGTGGCTTTCCCCAGGCTGGTCTAGAAGGACAAGCGTCTGAGGCCAGGGGTGGAGCTGAGCGGGCTGCTAGCCAGCACTGGCCTGAGGGTGGCATAACAGCGAAGACAGCCAAGGGTCTCCTGAGTGCCTGTATCAGCAGCAGGGGACAGTTCTGTCCTGAGGCCATGGTCGGAGAGTCACTGGGGTCTGATGCCAGCTACCACCAGTGCAGGCCCTTGGGGTGCTGGCTTCAGTCTATTCAACGGGGAGACAGACAAGCAGCAGAGGAGCTGATGGGGGCTCCTGGCCCCACCTGGACAGCGCTCCTCCCTAGCCGCTGTGGTGACACTGGGACCCTGGGGCCCCTCAGGAGGGTAAGCCAGGAGCCTCACACAAAACCACACTAGACAGCTCTCACAGACACAGAGGGGAAGGGCAGGACAAAGACTTAACACGTGTTGCCTCGGGCTAGGTGGCATCGTGGGAAGGGCTGGGAACACAGTGAGACCTGGGTTCAAATTTGCAGGCAGTGCTTTGGAAGCACAAGTGTTCCTACACCTTGTGAGGAAGAACAAGAGACTGGTAATACTCTTTTTCTCTTTTTTTAAAAGATTTATTTTTATTGGAAAGTCAGATATACAGAAAGAGGAGAGACAGAAAGATCTCCTGTCCATTGATTTACTCTCCAAGTGGCCATAACGGCTGGAGCTGAGCTGATCTGAAGCCAGGAACAAGTCTCCCACCTGGATGCAGGGTCTCAAAGCTTTGGGCTGTCCTTGACAGCTTTCCCAGGCCACAAGCAGGGAGCTGGAGGGGAAGTGGGGCCACCAGGACAAAAACCAGCGCCCATATGGGATCCCGGTGCGCTGCAAGGCAAGGACTTTAGCCACTAGGCTACCATGCTGGACCCCTGGTATTGTAATATTCTCTTATACTTCAGGGCAAAATAAGAGGGGGAAAGAGGAAAAAAGCAAGCAAGTCCTCAAACAAAGACTTGTCAGGAAAGCCAGCTCTATGCCAGGTCACGGATACTGACTCTTGGCTTCCTCTGGCCTGCTGCCTGACTGCTCTCGAGCCAAATCCCGGGGCTCCCAGTTATCTTGCAGCCACCAGTGAGGGGGACAGGAGGCAGAGGTTAGAAGAAACCACCCTGAAAATGGCCATTGAGGAGCCAGTGCTGTGGCGAAGCTGTTTAGTCACCACTGCCTTGAGTCCCGAGTGCTCCGTTTCCCATCCAGTTTCCTGCTCATGTGCCTGGGAAGGCAGTGGGGAATGGCTCAGATATTTGCATCTCTGCCACTCATGTAGGAGACCAGAATGGAGTTCCTGGCCCTGCCTTTACCCCGGCTCAGTCCTGGCTGTTGAAGCCATTTGCAGAGTGAACCAGGAGATGCAAGGTCTTTGTCTCTCCCCCTCTCTGATGCTTTCTTTGCCTTTCAGATCAATTGATCGACGAATTTAAAACCAAAACCCCCAGTGTGGCTGTGGCAGCCGCTGTCCCATGGGCAGCAGCTGTGCCTTGGGACGCCCTTTGTGTAGGTCATTCCCTGTGACCCAGGGGAAACCATGCCAGTGAACCCTGGAACTCCAAAGAGGGCTCTTGGCTCCGAAAAGTCCAATAGGGCTGAACAAGGAGGGAGGTTGCCACGTGTGGACCATTCCTGACTCTCCTCCTGTCCCGCACAGAAGCTGGTTCCGCCCTGGGTGCCTCCTGCTCACACAATACCAACTCTCCTTCCTTCTGCCAGCCTGCCTGCTGCCTGCCTCCCAGCAGCGCAGCCCTGGCCCTGGGGCTCAGACCCTTCTAGAGTGAGGAGGTCACCTGCAGGAGAAGCAGCAAGAATGTCCCTCCTTGGGGCCAGGGGGATGCAGACCATCCAGCTCCCAGCCTGCAGACGAGGGGACTAGCCTCAGTCTTCTAGCTTGCACACCCCATCCCTGTGCATGCCAGACCCAATGGGGCCCAGGAGACCTGACTATGCAGCAACAGGCATTCTTTTTTTTTTCCCCCTTAAGATTTATTTTTATTGGAAAGTCAGAGGGAGGAGAGACAAAGGTCTTCCATTCACTGATTCACTTCCCAAGTGCCCATAACAGCCAGAATAGAGCTGAGCTGAGCTGATAAGAAGCCAGGAGCATCTTCTGGGAATGTCCCAAGGATTTGGGCTGTCCTTGACTGCTCTCCCAGGCCACAAGCAGGGAGTTAGATGAGAAGTGGAGCAGCTCAGATACAAACTGGCACCCATATGGGATCCCGACACATTCAAGGCAAGGATTTTAGCCACTAGGCTACTGCGCCGGGCCCAGGTACTGGCATTCTTAACCTCAGCCTCCACTGCCCCATCTGCAAATTTGGGGTAGCAAAATACCCATGGAAAGACCTGAATTCTGCAAGTAAAAGCCCCTGGCACACTGAGGCAGTTGTTGTGGCATGGGGGAATCAAGCTGCCACCAGAGACGCCTGTGTGCCATACCCTGGAGTCCTACCTCGGTCTAGCTCCCAGCTGCAGCCTGGGCAGCAGCAGAAGACACCACTACCCACGTGGGAGACCTAAGCTTCCAGCTCTGGCTTCAACCTGGTCCAGCTCCAGCTGTGGCAGGCCTTTGGTGAGTGAACCCATTAATGGGAAATCTCTTTTAAATAAATATTAATAAAATAAAGATACTGATAATCAGCGCTATGGCATAACAACCTAAGCTTTTGAGTGAAGTGCCAGCATCCCATAATGGGCATCAGTTCCTATTCCAGTTGCTTCTGATCCAGTTCCCTGCTTATGGCCTGGGAAAGTAGTGGAGGATGGCCAGTCCTTGGACCCCTGCACCCATACAGGAGACCCAGAGGAAGATCCTGGCTTCAGATTGGCTCAGCTCCAACCATTGTAGCCACTCGAGAAGTGAACCAGCAGATGGAAGATCTTTGTCTCTCTGTAACTTTGCCTTTCTCTTGGCACAGACCTGGCACGTGGGGAGCCCCCACTCAAGAGCTATTATCTCCGTTACTCTTCCACTAGTCATTTACTGAGTGCCTACTGTGTGCTGGGTCAGTTGCTGGGCTCTTACAGTCCAGGTGGGACAGGTATGGCCCAGCGTCCCCACAGGTCCTTTGCAGTCCTTGCAGGTCCAACCTGCCATCCCTGAGGTTCCTGCACCAATATGGCTGCCAGCCTTTGTGGCCTTGGTTCTCCCTCCCCGTATCATCTGTCCTAACACTCCATCAACTGGGACCGCCTTCCAGGCCGCACACTGCTTCAGAGCCAGCCAGCCAGCCCGAGGTGACTGCTGCAGCAGGCACACACTCCGCGGCCAGCCCCACCCAGGCCCTGGCTCCCACCGCCCTGGGCTGTCCTGAGGCTCTCGGCAGGCCGCCTGCACAGTCCCAGAGGGCCCACCCAGCCTCCGCCTGCCTGGCCACCAAGCCAGCCACAGAGCCATCTGATTTGAATGAAACTTCAAACTTAATGACTTTCATGCTGGTTATTTAAAACGCAATGTAATTTTCTTAAACACCCTATTATTTCCTTTGATAGCTACAAAGCTTCCCCCAATCCCATAAGTGTGTTTATTTTTAGGGAAAAGAGCGGTTTGCAGTTGGTCAGAGACGATACGGAGAGGGAACCCACAGAGAGTAGGGCAGAGAGTCAACCCTGGCAGCTCACAGGCCGAGGGCTGCCCTGCCCCTCGGCTCTCCCATCTACTACCCAAGGGTGGCCAGCCCCACCTCAGTGTCCTCATCTGTGAAAGGGTCCCTGGCTTCCTACAGCCAGGCCAGGCCCTAAGGAGCCTCCTCCCCAAAGCCCCGCCAGCCCCATTCACTCTGCCCTGGGCAGGCCGCAAGATCTGAAGCCCTCATCAGCACCAGCTGGAGAAGATATGTGCCCAGATAAAGTGGCCCCAGGCAGTGGCTGCCCACTCGAGCAGGGTGGGTAGTAGTGGCCCTGCCAGTTGGGGCTCCCTGCAGAGGGAGGTGGCTTGACGGTGGGTGTGCGTGCTGAGGTCAGCTGAGCCCTGCCACTGCAGCGTCCCCTGGGAGCGGCTATTTTTAGGAGCTAGGCTTTCATGTGGCAAATGCTGTGGAGCTGACAAAGCGTGGTAACGCAACGCAGACGGCGACGCAGCAGCCTGGGGGACTGGCCGTCTGCCACCAGGGCCAGGTCAGAGGTCGTCAGCAGCCCCCTTCCACTCCCATTTGTCCCCACTGTCTCCACACCCCTTCTTGGCTGCAGAGGAGGCAGGCTCCCTTGGCCACCCCAGGCAGGGGAACTGAGTCTCAGAGAAGCTAGCAGGTTTGTTGGAGTCACACAGGCAGGCAAGGAGAGATGGGGAAGAGGGCTTCCACATCACAGCCCCCTGAGCAAATTGTCTCCTAAGAGGGAGTGACTTTGTCACCAGTGGCACCCAGTGGTGCCAGAGCAGCCCTCACCGCGTGCCAGCCCCCAAAGCCCACAAGCACTGCTCCCTGGGGCCACTTCCTGCCCATTTGTCCCCGCGGCCTCTGCTGCACACACGGCACTGAGAAGCACACAGCGTGGGAGGCGGGCAACTCCCAGCCCTTGGAGAGACAGCTGGGAGCTGGCTGTTCCATGGGGTGGGGGTTGGGGGCGTTTAGGAGGAAGCTGACTTGGCAGCGCCTGTCCCTCTGATCTCCAGGGAGTTCTGGCTGGGAAGCCAGAGCCACTGACTGCAGAGCATGCCACTAAGCTGGCACAGCCCCGGCAGTCTCTGTGGGTGGGACGGGTGGGTTGCAAGGGCAGCCTCCCAGCCGGAGGAGTGGGCCAGTCACACCACCCCCAGTGCTGCCCCCTGGCCAGGGTCCCCAGCCAGTAAGGGCCACGCCCTCTACACGGTGTGGCCTGGCCACAGACTGCCTGCATGCTGAGGTGGATGCGGACCACACCTTTTTATGAGAGGGAGGCTGTTTCCCAGGTCCCAACCCCAAGCGTTGATGGGTCTCTGAGATGAGGCGGCAAATGCTTAGAGCTAACCTGGGCTCTGAGAGACCCTCCCTGGGGCCGCCGAACCTGCAGAACCACCAAGTCATCGACCCCTTAGCTAGCAGACTGCCAAGGCCCTGGAACGGGCAGAGGGCCACAGGTCCTGCAGAGGGACACTTGCCTGAGTGTCCCCTGCCTCCCCAGGCCAGCACACTTGTTCTCCCTGGTCTGCCCTTCCCTTGCTGCCCCTCCCAGTGTCTACCTCAAACCATCTGTAGGGTTGCATCACTTTGCCTGTCTACAAGGCCAACACACTATATCCAGGACCAGCAAAGCCGGGGCACCAATGTCATACACGGGGCCCTTGGCCCCTCCCCAGCCTCCCAACACTGCTCACAGACCCTGGTTTCAGGCTGCTCTTTCAGTGGCTGGGAATAAACTTCAGCCTTCTGTAAGTACTCTGTGTCCACTTACAGCCCTTTCCCACCCCCTGTGCATAGGTCCCTGTCCTAGGAAGCCTCTCCAGTGGCCCTCACTGGCCGGTCCTGCACCCCCACCCACCCTGCACCCAAGAACCAGGGGCCAATAGGAGCCCCAGCAGGAGTCCCTGGCCCTCCCCAGCACTGTGCGGACTACAGCATCCTCTCCTCCCGTCCCCTGTTGGACCAAGGGTTGGAGGTGCCTAGTGGTACTACCCGGGGGAGCTGGCCCAGGGCTGGAACAGCAGGGAGTGGCTAGGGCATTGTACTTGGACTAAGTGCTTTGCCTCCCAGCACTCCCTCCACCCCTCTTCCCCGCCAGAAGTTCCTGAGAATCCCACACAGGCTGTTATGCAGGAGAGGGGTCAGGGCCATGAGCTGCTACAGCACCTGTTTCCTCCAGCGGTGTGGGGCTTATACACAGCGGCAGGAAGCATCCACCACAAGGTGTGAGGGGGTGTGGCTGCATGGCCTGAGGACCGACCCCACCCGAGCTCTGCATGAATATAAACCAGCCACTCGCAGCCCCCCCCTTACAAGGAGAGGGGGACCATCCTCACCTACCCACCTTCAGCCCCTCATGTCCCATCCCTGAACAACTGAAGTGGGCAGAGCCGCCATGCACATCCCCGCCTGCTGGCTGGGAGCCTGGAGAAGCTGGGGTGGAATGCCAGGTTCCAGTCACCAACTGGGGTACCTTATGGTGTCCCCTTTCCCTGGCCCTCCCAGAGGAGTGGGTGGACTGCCCTGACCTGCAGGTGGAGCAGGAAGCCCAGCTCTAACAAGGGTCTACAGGATGGGCCTCAAAGGCGGGTGCTGGTGTGGGAGCCACCCTCAAAGCAGAGGGTCTTGTGGGGAGTGGAAAGGAGGGGCTGACGTCATGGGTGTCCAAGGTGGGAAAGAAACACGGCAAACTCCACATAAGCCAAGCAAAGACCAGGGCTTGGAACCCATGGTGAGGGGGCCACCAGGAAGCAAAATGCCACAACTCTTGGGGTCTGGGGACTGTCACTCTGGCTGGTGAGTGGTGAGTGACATGCACCAGGTCCGCATGCCCACTGATTAGGAGGAGCAGCTGCCCTGTGAGGGGCTCGGAGCTGCACCCCCACCTCAGGGACGCGTTTGCCAACACGGTGAGGGACGAGGTGGGAGCATGTGTGAGCGCAAGTACAGGAGTACAAGAGTGCAAGACCGTCTCCCCCTTTGTTCTTACACAAGTGCATCAACTCCCAAAACTCACACCAGGGACTTCTGGAATGGACTCTCCAGTTAATCGGGGTCTGGGAGTCTTTGCAGGGTAAGGCAGGGCAGCCTAAGGGCACAGACACGTAAGTTCTAGGCCCTAGGTTCCCTGCCACAAAGCAGACACAAGGTCCCCAAGGGGGGTGTGCGTGGGGAGACAAGACAGTGAGGAGCAGGGAAGAGCTGCTCCCACCTGCAGCACACCACACTGGCCTCTCCCTGGCACTTTCCTGGCATTGCTCACTGTTCACTCCTCTCTCCACATCTGGTGTATGTGGGGGGAGGGGTGCCATGCTACGCCAGCGAGCAGATGAAGCCTCCAGGGTTCACACTGATTTACACAGGCTGTCCTTGGTTTAAACATGGCCAGTGGGTCACAGAGCAGGGCAACCATTCCCCCAAGCACCCCAGCTGCACTGAGGGGTCTGGACTTTGCTTTAAGAGCAATGGGGAGTCACTGCAGACTGAGTCAGGTGACCAATGGGACTTCATGGATGTGGGCTAAGGTAGAGCTGAGGGTGGAGCAGAGGGACCCTGGAGAAGCCATGGCGGCCCCATGGGTGGGCATGGAGGCAGACATGCAGGATGGACATGGAGGGCAGCCCAGAGCCAGCCAGTGAGGCTCCAGGGTGCTGCTGCTGTGGCCACCAACTCTTCCCCCTCCAGGCCAGCAGCACCTTCAGCAATAGTCCTCCCCTAGCTGAAATAGGCTTTGGCTGATCTGTCCGTCTCCCGCACCCAGCTGGATGCCACTGGTTCTTGCTTGTTGGGGTGCCACACTCCCTCCTAATGGGTGTCCCCACCTTCAGGCTGGTGATCAACCAGGTGCCCTCGTCTGCCCTACGCAGTGGCCCCCACAGGTTGGTGTGTGTCACCTCCTCTTTCCAAGGCTCCCGGTTCCGGGCCCGAGAGTGGGGTTTACAGTGATTTCTTCATGAGATCCAAGCCTGCCCGGCACCACAAAGACCGTAGGGAGCGGGGGGTGAAAAACCTGGCCCCATGACCCTGCAGGAGCCCCTGTGGCCTCTTCACTGAGCAGTGTGCCCCTGGGGCTGCCCCGCTGAAGACCTCCACATAGGCAGGCTAGAACCATGCCGGGAGCAGGGGGCTGAGTACCCACTGCACTGTCAAGGGCTCCCTCACAACCTGAGCCACATGGGCTGCTATGTCTCGATGCTCAATCTGGAGGTTTGAGGCATGTTAGAAAGGGTGCGCAGCTGCCGCCAGCACCACCTCATTCCAGAATGCACCTGTTGCCCCTACAAGCAGTCCTGTACCTATCAAGGCCTGCTCCTTGAGCCCTCTTTGCACAGCCCTGGCCAGCACATGTCCACTTTGGGGATCCTTACATTTGTCATGAGACCAGCCAAGTGGTTGAGTGGTCTTGGGCCACAGCCTGCATGCAGCACCAGAGAAGGTGCTGGCGGGGACCACTGCCTAACAAGCAGACCAATGGGCTCAGGCTTCCAACAGCCTGTGCGTGCCTAGGGAGTGAGACCCTACTTACTCTGCTGCCCACGCAACACCCTGTCCGCAGGTCACAGGGCAGAGCCAACATGACACATGATGGCACCTGCTGGCCTTCCACACGCAGCTGACCAATACCAGTTGTGAATGAGCTCTGACCCACTTTCCCCTTAGAACACTTGTTTCAGAAGCAAATGCCAAAAAGCAGTCAGCTTTTCAGAAACCCATCTCCCTGCCCCGCGACAATTGGCCGAACACTGGGCACTCAGCCCGCTGCTTCTGGCAAGGTCTGAGCTTGCCTGTAGAGAGGTCTCCATGGTGTGGCCCATCCACTGAGGAGCAGGAGAGCCTCATGTGGGAGGTCCACCCCAGGCAGTTCTGTGGCCCATGTGGATACCCCCAGAAGGGTAAGGGGCCAGGTAGTGTGTTGGCCTCCCCTCCAAGACAGGACCTGATCTGCCGAGAGGAACCTGCCTACTCCCGACCCACAGGCTGGGCAGAGGGTGAGGAGCCCATTCCCTGGGCACAGGCTCCACATGCTCTGCTTGGCCAAACGTATCATTCCTGCAATGCATGCCCCCCTGCTTGCTGTTAGCAACCACCAGGGTTACTTCAGGGTCTCCAGCCTCCGAGGTTCACACCCATCTTCCTCGGCTGGTGTCACCCCTGCATCAGCTGGTCCCCAACCCCCAGGGCAGCTGCTGAGCACAGGTCTCAGAAGGTTAGGGCCAGAGCCTGTTCTTCTCTGGTCACAGGGCAACAGGGGGTGGGTGTGGGTACGGATCCTAACTGGCTGCACGGCAAAATGTCTGCCATGGCTTGAGAGAAAAAGACCCTGAGGTTAAACTAACCAAGCCTGGCCAGGCAAGCAGCGCTGTGGCCCCTAACTCCACCTCCTCCGTCCGTTCATGTCAACCACGGGACACCAAATGGCTCCCACCTGCCCAGCTGGCTGGATGGCCCCAGGCCAGGAACACCAGTGCCTGATGTCCAGCCAGGAGCTACCATGGCGATCCCAGGCCCTGGGACAGCCCTGCTGGCAGTGGGAGATGATGTCCACCACACCTCATGAGGACTGCACCCAGGTTGACTGAAATGCCCTCCCTCAGCCCAGAGCACACAGCACCCAGCCAGGACACTCAGGGCCAGCTGGCCCCAGCTCCTCACCCTGGAATCCGAGGGAGAAACCTGCACCTGCTGCCTCACCTTCCACTGTCGAGGGCAGCAAACGCTCTCAGAGCCACACTGCTCACCCTCCCACCACACAGGAGCCACTCCCAGCACACAGCTCCTGGAACCGTCACCTCCAAACATGCACCAGCTGAGGACAGCCTGCACTCCACCTGGGACGTATGTTAGGGCCAAGGACCTCAGTGAAAGTTTCTCATACCCCTCACTCCCCACACACACCTCCAGGGACACAAGGGCAAGGCCGGTGACCGTCACCACACTCTTCCACAGCAGCCTTCATTCACAAACTCCTTCGGCCAGTCCCATCCCAACAGCCCCAGCAAGCCTTCTCTGACTCGGCTCAGAGGCCCACTTCCCACACTGTGCCGTCTGTCTGTCGGGATCACTGGACCGGTAAGGACATGGCCCAGGGCAGCACGTTCCTCCTGCGTGGTGACTGGGGCGTTGTTCCCAGCCTCAGGGAGAAAGCCAACAGCAAAGGCCAGAACTCAGGAGCTTCTGCTCACAGGTGCTCTGCAAAGGTGGCCCCCTCCACCTCAGGGACAGGATCTGTGCCTGCTCCTGCAGCACCCCGAGGGTATGGTCAAGGGACCAAGTCCAGCACTCATGCCAGGCACAGGTCGTTCTCCTACCGAAGTGGGCAAGGCAGGAGCAGGCACGCACACTGGCTGCTGCGGTCACTTACCAGCGCAGGTTGCGGCTGCGGCTGCGGGTGCTGCCCGGCCCCCGGGGTGGCCGGGTAGTGCATGAGCAGGTTGAAGGCAGAGTAGACGCTCTCCTTGTACATGGTGCCGCCAGAGCACTCCGGGGCCTTCAGGCCTGGAAAAGTCACAGCTGCTCAGAACCCCCAACCCCACCCACGGTCCAGGACACCACAATCACCAGGGGGGCTTGAAGGAAGCAACAGGCCTTGCGGGAAAGGGGGTCCACTGCGTGCCCAGCTTGCTGCGTGGCTCCCCCACCCCACGCTCGCCCCTCGAGACGGGGCTGCAGCAGGTCACCTGGGCAGGAGGGGAGAGGCTGCGGCTGGGGTCTGTTTACTCCTATAAAGGTCAGGGCACCGGAAGTGACTCGAGCCCGCGGCGCCCGGGAAGCCCGCCCCCGCCCCACCGCCCCCTCCAACGGGGCGCTCCCCGCCCCCACCCCAGCCCCCTCCAGCCGCGGGCTCCGCTTCCACCGGCCCGGCCTGGGAGTGCGCAGCCAGCCCGAGACACTCACCGTCTTCCAGGGACTCGGTAAGTTTGTCCGCGAACAGGCTCTGTGGAGCGTGCTCGCGCCCGAGCGCCTGTAAAGAGAGCACAGAGGGGGAACGTGAGGGGCCGGACGCCCGAAGGACGGGGAGACGACACCCCGAGGGCGGCAACGCGGACGGTGCTCACCTCGGCTGCCGCGTCGGCCTCGCCGCGCGCCCCGGCGCCGGGCCCCGGACCCCCCGCGCCCTCGGACTCATTCACGAGCGACGACTTCAGCTCGGCCAGGTCGCGCTCGGGGCCCGCGGCGCTGTCGCGGCTCTTGTCCTGCTCCTCGCCCTCGTCCTGGAAGGCCAACAGCTCGTCGGGAGCGCCGAGGTCGTCGCCGCCGCCCGCGCCGCTGCCCGTGCCGCCGCTGCCCGCGTCCAGCTGCGGCATGGTGCGCTCCGAGGGGCGCGGGGTGCGGAGCCGGCCGGGGTGCGGTGGTGGTGGTGTGAGAGACGGCGAGCCCCCGCTCTGGACCTGCGAGCCCGGGACGCGGCGGGCTGAGCGCGCGGGCTTCTGCCTCCGCCTGGGCGGGCTGCGGGCGGCGGGCCGAGGGCGCGGGGCTGCGCGGTCGGCCCGGGAGCTGGCGGGTCCGCACATCAAAGGCGCCGCCGGGCCAGCGCCGGGGGCGGGGCGGGCGCCGGGGCGGGGCCTGCCGGGGAGGGGCCTTGCCGTCCTGCCGGCCCCGCTCCCGGGAGCCGCGGGGCGCGCCCACTGGGCATCGTCTTAAAGGGCTCGCCTCGCGGGGCAGCGTCCTGGGGCCACGGGGGCCGAGCCTCGAGTGCAGAGGGAACGCTCGCCCCGCACCCGTGCACTTCTGCCGCTGGGGCGCGGCTTTCCTCGGACCCTTGGAGAATTTGGAGGAGGGGCTTGGAACCGTGCCTGGATCTTGGGTCTTTGGGGTTAGGGGTCTAGCAGGGTTAGGACGCCCCTCATCCCACCACTTCTCGGCCGCATCCTTCATCTCTGTGTTCCAGTCTGGGACCTGCTTCCGGGTCTCCTGTCCAAGCGGCGCGAACGCCTGTTGCACACATCACACGTTTGTGTGATGTTCTTTAGCCATGTGGGGGCTGCAAGCCAAGCAGACAAGGAGGAAGGACCCTCGCCCCTTGCCGAGCCTCCAGCCAACTCTCGCAACCACGCTCAGCGCCCTGAACCTCTCAGGGCTTTGCGTGGTAGGGTTCCATGCAGGGCTCGAGGCCTGCAGGGATCCTCACCCCTCGACGCCTGCTCCAGGCTGCATCCTCCAGGCTGGCGCGGAGTGGGGGCACCTGCACGGCTTCCCCCGCGTCCGCGCCGGGCCTGCTCCGCGAGTTTGACCTCAGTCAACCGCACTTACACGCAGCATCCTCCAGCGGGTTTCTGGGCTGAATCCCTAATGGACGCTCCCAATTCTTTCTTTTCCAGAGCCATGGGGAATGGGGGAGGGGGGGCGTGGAGAGAAATATAGGGGAGGGGATGGTGCAGGGAAGGAGGCGGGGATTTGGGACGCCTTTGCTGCTGGGGCCCCACAGGACCCCTGGCAGCGGTGCAAAGCCAGGCCGGAAGACAGCCGCGCCGCCCCTCCGGGTCCAGGCCCAGCCCGGCTGGCTGCGGATCAAAGAGCAGGGGCCGGAGCTCCTCCGCGTTCAGATCCTATCTGCGCCCGCCCAGCGGGGTGCCTGGCCCCGCACCTCCGGCCCCGGATGCCCACTTTCCCTCCCTTCCCGGGTAGGGGAGGGGTTGAATTCTGGCGCTCAGCTTGGCCGAGCCCTGAAGGAAAGACCCTGTCCCGTAGCTGGGCCGCTCTTGGCCCTCCCCCAGGTGTGAGCCCGATGCGCCCAGGCCACCCCAGCTGCCAGGATGTGAGAGACCCCGGGTGGCCCCCAACGCCTAAAGCGCTTGGCTGAGCCTCCTGTGGGAGGGCTGAATGGGATCGCCGTTCTGCCTAAACCAGGGACTTTTGTGGGGTGGATTCCTCCGCTGGGTCGTGAGTGACTCCAGCTCAGCGCAGCCCCACCTCTCCCCCACTGTTCAGTAGCGCGCCAGCCTTGTGAGGTCCCGGGGACACAGGCCAACAGGGGTTGAAGTTGATGAGTGCTACTAAGTTTTTGTTTTCTTGATGAGGCTGAAGTTTGTCACTTGGGGGTGGCCTGACCCAGCTCCCTTATCAGGCAGCTATCGGCCAGGTTGAGGTGTGCCTGACTCTAAGAAGGGTCTTGACCCCCCTCACCCAGCAGAGGCCGAGGACCACCCTAATCGCCCCTCAGAGATGACAGCCTTTTTTTCCCCTAAACAATGTTGAGCATAGATTTTCTTTTTAAAAAGGTTCTTATTTGGAGTGAGGGGAAGCAATATTTTCCCACTGAAGCCATATCTTCCTTCTTCACTCTGGTACCCTCAAGTTTCTCCAGATATTTTGTAGTTCGGTGAAATCTCAAAGGCTGGGGACCGTTTCCTTGACTGGTCAGGCTCCCACTCCTTGGCCTATTTGTTGGAACCAGGGACAGGAGTGGGAAAGCAGAGAGAAGAGGGGTGTGGGGAGAAGTGCTGAGGGGAGGGACACAGGACAAGGGGAGGCGTCCTGCTCCCCAGGAGTCATGGCTGTTCTAAGAAGCAGCAGGTGCTCAGGCAAGGAGAACTCAGTGTGGCTTCTTAGAGGAGGTGGATCTCACCCAGAGGAGAAGGGGCCCCCTGCCTGGTCATCCTCACACTGGTCTCCTGTCCTATGTGATGCCTACGGTCCCAGGCCTCCTGACAAGGAGCCTCAGACACACTGCTACCCCACTCAGTTGTCACTCACCCCATGACAGGGGGACCATCCGCCCCAATCTGAAGCCCAGAAAGGTTGAGTAAGCCACGCGAGAACTCAGAGTGACAGTGAGGGTGTCATATGTGGAGACTCAGGCCAGTTTCTAGCTTTCTTTCTGGCCCAGTTCCACCTGCTGTGGGCATTTGGGAGGTGAGATTTGGGAATATCACAGCTACATAAAATGTCCAGAGAAATTTGAGGATGAGACAAGCAAAAAAAGTTTGTTTTGCCAAATAATGTCTCTATTATTTTGCCTTTTGAGTAAATCTTGCAAAAAGAAAGAAAATGGGATGTCAGACTTCCAAACCTAGTTGGTCAACATCTTGATTATACACGGAGACTGACATGCTCTAGCACCCCATGGTGACCCCCAGATTTCAGAGTCCAATCTCCTTGATGTTTCTGACAAATGCCCAAAGAATGAGCTGTCACTGCCAGAATCCTCGCCTTATGAGTGGCTCATGTTAACCTCACCTGGGGCCACAACGAGGATGGCTGGGATGGGGTGGGAAGGGGCGATTAGGGTGGTCCTCGGCCTCTGCTCGGTGAGGGGGCCAAGACCCTTCTTAGAGCCAGGCATACCTCAACCTGGCCGATGGCTGCCTGATGAGGGAGCTGGGTCAGACCCCACACAGGTGCACAGATGGCGAATGGGATTTGCCCCGCTACCCCTCCACCCCCAACGGAGAGATGAGTAGGCATTTCAGGACTACCTGCAGGGAGCCCAAAGGATCAGGTGACAGCAGGTGGTGTTTCTTGGGACTGCTTCTTCCTGCAGATGAACCAGGTGGGTGTGTACTTGTGTTCAGGTGGGGCGGGCCCAGGAGGCCTAAGGGTCTATGCAAGGGTGCTGTGGCTTTAGAGCTGGGCAATTCGAGCGCTCACACCCTGCCCCAGCGTTCGTCAGCCATGGGCCTCTGCGGGCATCAGCTTCCACCTGGGGTGGAGTGGGGCCACAGCCAGGCCACCCCTGACCTGTGGAGCAGAGCTGAGGGGGGACTTGCTGTGTGTTGGTCCAGAGCTGAGCGCCCTGCCTGCTGCATTCCAAGGTGCCATGTAATATACAGGTGCTCCAAGCTGGGTATTTTTCGGAAGTTGTTAGGCTAATTGTCTCTTCGTGTAACGTCATGTAAACCTTCCTGGTGCTCTCCTGGCCTGAGCTCACCTAATCAGGGCTGAGGCACACTTCCTGCATGTTCTCTCCAGTTCCTTTGACATGAAAGGCCCGCGTGAACTCTGACCTGTTCCAACAGGGAGACCCCTTGAAATGTAATGTTGCCAGAAAAACAGCTCAAACCCCCTCCCTTCCAGGGTGGGGAGGACAGGGAGAGGGGGCGCTGAGTACATTCCAGTAGGCAGAGCCTTGGCGCAGTGTGTCTTCCTGCTGCCTGGCATCCTGTTGGGGCTTGCCAGGAGTTGGCTGCTGGCGGGATGAGCACCTCCCAGGGCAAGGCCCGGTCACCAGGCCTCCAGGTCGACTGTGGTTTTGCTGTTAGGAACATGGGAGATGTGCGATCCTGTACATTGGCATGCAGGTGGGTGGGGGCGGGCAGCAGCAGGGTCGTGAGCAGCATGACTGTTGGCTCCATCCCCCTAGCAGCTGCCTTGAAAATGAGTCAAGAAGGGAGACCCCGGTGGAGCTCCCAGCTCCTGGCTTCTGTCTGGCTCAGCCCAGGCTGGGGAGTGAAGCAGAGAGTGGGTACTCTTCTCTTCTTGAGTCTTTTTCTTGCAGATAAAATAAAGTAGAACAGAGGGACTGGCATTGTGGCACGTCAGGTTAAGCTGGCACCTGGGATGGCGGCATCCTGCAATGCTGCTTGGCTTTCTCTTCTGCCCCACTTCTGATTGAGCTCCCGCTGAAAGCAGCAGGAGGTAGCCCAGGTGCTGGGTCCCTGCTTACTCATGTAGAAGTTCCAAATGGAATTCCTGGCTTCTGGAGTTGGCCTGGCCCAGCCCTGGCTGTTGCAATTGTTTGGGGGAGTAAAGCAGCAGATGGAAGATCTCTGTCTATCTCCCAGTAACCGTGCCTTTCCCAAAGGCCTCCTAAGGCCGGGGACTGTCCCTCAATGCCTTCCCATTGTGCTAGCCATTCTCCTGTGACTCACTCACCGGGAGGGGGGATGTAGCTCTGAGTTCCTAAGGAAGGGGTCTTTAGGCAGAGACCCCGAGATGAGCCTGGAGTGGCTGCCACCTGCCAGGGACTGCACTGCCAGGCCTGCTGGTCCCGTGAGGGCTCATGTCCTCAATCCCCCTCCCCTCTACCACTCAACTGCTGAGCAGACTCGGGTTGGTGTATGCCTTGTCTGGGCCCAGGGTCATCCGAGGACGTCCCTTACCTAGTTGTAGGGGTGCAGTGAGGAGCCCAAGGCCATGAGACAGAGGTGGGAGACAAATGCATCACAACTACAACAGGGAGCGGGCCCACCAAGGCCTGGGCTGGTGTTTGCCCGGCAGAGTCGGGGAGGACTCTGTCCCTACCACGGTCACAGCTCTCAGGGTCTTGGCTGCTCGCCCCTAGGGACCTGGTACAGAGCTGGCAAGCCGCCACACTTGGAACTATTTGGTTGACTGGCTAACCTGCAGCAGTCCTCACTCAGACTCCAAGCAGAATTCAGCAGATCTGGCACCCACAGTCAAGGAACAGTCCATCTTGCGGAAGACATCAAGCCAAACAAAGGTGCTGCAGGCCAGTGTTCGGAAGTGTGGCTGTTGAGTGCGTGTCATGACTACAATGTGATAGTCTGGGAGGGCTTCCTGGAGGAAGCAGGTCAGTCTCAAGAGGCAAATGGGATGTGAGAGGACAGAGCTTCCTTCAGAGTGGGGGATGAGAAATGTTGACCCTGTGGCATCCCCAGGCTTCTGTGAATAGGATCGTGAACTGTCAGCCTCTCTCCCTTGAGTCCTCTTCCACTCTGGCCGGGCCTCCTCCTGGGGTGGGAAACTCCTAGCCCCAGAGTGGGTGTTGGCTCTTTCAGTGGGCGGGACCTCAGCCACTCACCTCCCTCTGACCACCTATTTCTCACCTAGGAAGCTGGGGTCTCAGGGTGCTGGGGAGGTGGGTTCCTGCCTGTGACCACAGCCTGCTGCTGCCCTGCGCCCCCACAGTCCACTGGCTGCTCGTCTCATTGAGGGGTACAGTTGGGCAAGGGAGGCTGTCTGGGGCCCTGCCTTCCTTCCAAGTGAGTGTACCATGAGTGTACCCCAAGTGAGCTGGCCCCCAAGCTTGTCTGCAGGTCCCAGTGAGCCAGCCAGCAGGCGGGCAGGCGGGTGGCCTGAGGGCAGAGCCGGTTCTAATGGGAGGAAATTACACCAAGAGATTTCATCTGGGCTTGAGCAAATGCATCTACTGGGCAGCGCTGACGGACCGTAGCCCGCCGCAGGGGCCTGGAGCTCCCTGTGGCCTGAGTGTGTGGGTAGAGGTGGCTAGAGACTGCTGGAGGTAGGGAGGGGGCGAGGCACATGAAGGGTGGGGCCTTGGTCCCATCATGTCCGGGCAGCTTGGAGAGGTTGGAATCGTTGCTGGCAGGGGACGGGAATCACCCAAGCTCATGATTGCCGGTGGGAAGCAGCAGCGTCTGTCCCCAGGAGCCCAGCTCCTGACCACTCAGGCCAGCCACCTCAGCTCCTCCAAGGAGGCACTGCGCCCTATCCCCACTTGATCTGGGATTGACCATGGCAACAAGAGGGCCCCTCTGTCTGTCCCCACGCCTGGGCGGTACTGGGCTGGGCAGCTCCTGGCTATGCTTTGTTGGCCTTGACCATGAACCTGCCAAGAAGCTGGGGCCCCCTCGCCGCCTCCAGAAACAGGACACAGGTGCTGGGAGACCCAGTGTGTAGGTTGGGGGGTGGCTGCTTGCTCCCTGTGGACCTCCCTTATGGTGCTGTGCTGCAGCATGACGGGGTGCCCTCCCTCTGTGACCTCATCTCGTCCTTGCAACCACCAAGGGAGCTGGGTCTCCTGACCCTCTATTTTAGATGAGGAAACCGCGGGTCAGGGAGGGGAAGTGACTGGCCCAGGCCCACACGACTTGCACCTCTATCTTGGTGCAGCTCTCTTGTTTTGTGGAAGAGAGTGGGTGGGGGGGTCAGGAGGAGTCTGTCCCACTCTCCCCTATTGGCTTCGCCATGGCATGCTCGGCCAAGTGGTGGCAGTTGGTGGCATGGCTGACACGGGGTTGGGGGGACACAGACCGCATCCAGGGCTTCTGAAGGGTGGAGCGGGTATGAGGAGGTGTTCACTCACATGGCAGGCCCGTGTCCAGCCTGTCCTGGGTGCCAGGACCCCAAGGAGCTTCCTGCAGGGAGGTGGACCTTGAGGGCCAGTGTTAGTGTCCTGAAGGCAGGGGTGCCAGGGCTCTGTCTTGTGGGGGGCAGGCTGTGTCCTATGTCCTGGAGATGGTGCCGGTGGACAGCGTGGGGCCCCCTCCCCCTGCAGCCTGGGCCTGAGGCTGGCCGGCTGGGCCCTCACCCCTCAGCACCCGCCTGCTGCGTGTGAAAGTGCAGGCCTCCCCGCTGGGGTCACGGGTGGCCGCTGCTGCTGACTGCGGTTTTCCTCGTCAGCTCTGCTGTCTTTGGTTTTTGATCATGGCTCCGTTCTTACTGACATCTTCAAGGGTTTCCCCCTCCCGGTCAAGCTCTGTCTTCTGTTTTTGAGAACTTCTCTTGCTTCTTGTCCCCTCTTCCCCTTCCTGATTCTGGAAGAAGCTGAAGTGGGAGGGGGGAGTTTGAGGGGGCTGGTTGAAATCAGCTTGCCTCGGTGGTCGCAGCACCGTTTGGGATGACCCACACTGGAGAGCCAGGGTTTCAGTTCTGAACTTCCTGCTGGTACACACTCTGGGAAGCAGCAGGTGACCGAGGACTTGGGTTCCTCCCACCCGTGGGAGAGTCAGCTCTAGTTCCTGGTTCCTGGCTTTGGCCTGGCCTAACCCCGGCCATTGAAAACATTTGGGGAGTGAACCTGTGGATATGAACTTCTTCTCTCCTCTCTCTCATTCTCTCTTGCTCTGTCTGCCATTCAGACAAAATTTTAAAAGTTGAAGGAAACAAGGGCCAGGCAGCATGATGCAACAGGTTAAGCTGTCACCTACAGTGCTGGCGTCCCATATGGGAGCACAGGTTCAAGTTTCTGTTGCTCCACTTCCCATCCAGCTCCCTGCTAAGCACCAGGGAAGGCAGTGGAAGATAGCCCAAGTGCTTGGAACCCACATGGAGTTTACTGGCTCCAATCTGGCCCAGCTCCAGTTGTTACAGCCACTGGGCAGTGAATGAGCAGGTGTCAGATTTTTCTCTCTCGTTCTCTTTCTCTGTAACTGCCTTTCAAGTGAATATATCAATCTTAAAACAAAAACAAAAAATGTAAACAACCAAAGCCACCTCCTCCTACAGCTCTGCCTTCATGTCTGTCTCCAGTGGGCTCAGGGACCTGAGGGGACCCAGGTGGAAGTGACCCTCTCTGTGTGCTAATTTCCAGATCCCTCTTGGAGCTGGGAGGCTCTGTTGCCCATATGTACAAGTCACCTTACTTTTCATGGCCTGAGTGAGGGTACACAGCAGACAGATGGGGGGGTAGGAAACGGTTCTCCTGGGGCTGGCTCTGGGGCCATGGCCCCTGTGGTCCCTGGGATTGCCTTGAGGGGTAAGAGGCTGGACCTCGCCCTCTAGGATGGGCTGCAGTCCCAGGCTTGGCTTTGCTGTCAGAGAAGTTAGAACTGAAAAGTCAGAGTGCTTTTTCTGCCTTGGAACTCAGCCCTGTTCCTCCACACCTCAAAATGTCAGGGATGGGAGCTCTTGCCCTTGTCAAATGCTGTACCAAACCCAGCAGCCACTCCCTGCGTTGGCTGCCAGGGCTGACACGTGACCCAGTCATGAAGACACCCTCCTCTCCCACCCACCCCAGGAGCCCTGCAGGAGGGCTAGGCCAGGCTTGACCTCTGCTGGTGCGAGAGAAGATGAAGATGGTGGTTGATGGACAGGGCGTGGGGCCATGCTGGCAATCCTGGCAGGGAGGTCGGTAGTCAGGAGGAGTCCTGGGGAGAGGGGCCGAGCTGCAAGTTGAGAAGGGAGGTGAGGGAGGAAGAAGTGGGAGGCTGTGGTGCTGGGGGTGAGGGGAGGGCACTGTTCCTGTGTCACCTCCCTTGGGACCAGTCCTGACCACAGAGCACTGGCTGGAAGGCCAGGACCTTGGGATGTGCCCCCACCAACTCCCAGAGTCCTCTGAAGCACAGCACCTGGACACTGGTGAGAAAGCAGAGCAGATCTTAGCTGTCTACTTCATGAGTTGAGATTAACATGTTCTGTGACAGGAAAAACCCCTTTTATTGCTACAAATGCAGGTGGTGCAGGGGTGAAACCTTGTGTTGAGATGCCCCGTCGGATGCTCATACTCGACACCGCGGTACCTGCTTTTGGTGTCCAGTTCTAGTCCCTGACTTTGGAGGCAGTGGTGATGGCTCAAGTGCCAGGCTCCCTGCCACCCACGTGGGAGACCCAGATGGCACTCTTGACTCCCAGCTTTGATTCTAACCTAGTACTGACCTTTGCAGGCATCTGGGAGATGGGAACTCTCTGTCTCTGCCTCTAAAAGAAAGAAAATTAAGTTGAAAAAGAAAGTTCAGGTGAAAAGAACAGTCTTTAGATGGATGTGGGGTCAGGTGCACCTGCTCTCCCCACTCCTTGCCCTGGTCCTGGGTGACCAGTGGCCTCTGCTCTGGGGTCAGGAATGGCTGAATTCCACCTGGGAGCCGTGGGAGCTGCGCACTGGCCCCCCCTAGTGGCTAGGTCTGGAACAGGCGGTCTAAGTCAAGGCTGGGGTGTGGTTCCCTCCTCCTCACCTCTGCTTATAGCTGCCTTCTGCAGTGGGGAGGGTCCCATCACTGGAGGGATCAGGGAACTGACATTCTCCCCACCTGGGGTCACCAGGAGGGCCTGGTGATCAGACATACTGGTTCCGCTGACCCCCAGATGGGGTCTTTGGGGGCACCCTGCGGGAGCCACAAACTGGGTCATAGCCCTGGCACTTTGTGTTGATGACAGAGCTGGTGCACGTGCGCACGCCCTGCAGTCCTGGCTGTTCCCTGACCCTGAGGCTCAGGCTGATCGAGTGCAGGCAAGGGAGCCCTTAGGGACCTCGTGACAGCTTGCAACTTCAGCAGAAAAGTTGCAAGGGTGGAGAGAGTGGTCCAAGGAAGCTTCCCTGAGTGGTGACCAGCATTCAGCTGCTCATGTTTCCATCACCTTTCAGCCAGGTGTTTTACAGGAAAATCCTAGACGTGGTGTTGTCTCACTCACGCAGTCTTCAGGACCTCCGAAGCACGCAGCCGTGCTCACAGCCCTTGCCCGCTGCCTTGCTTTGGCATCTTGGGATGCCACCCGCACCTGACAGATGGGGAGAGACACTCATGCTATTTGACACGGCCCGAGGTTACCCCCGTCACAGGAGACAGAGATGAGGTGTGAACCCAGGGAGTCAACCCACTTGGGAGCACACCCTCCTAGCCCACTCTTGTCTGGGCCTGTGGTCACCTTTCTGTTAAATGCCGGATGGCAATGAACGCTCTGTGACTTCACCGGACAGTGCAGGAGTTGGTCTTGTGTCAAGAATAGTCGTTAGCATCCTAAGGAGGCAGCTTAATCAGTAGGCACAGAAAGCAGTTGAACCTGAAATGGGCAGGGAGAGGGAATGAAGGTTTGTGGAGCCCCTCCAGGTCCCTCAGGCTTTGCTTTATCTTGTTTAATCTTTACTCCCATCCCGCATTCCTTAATTAACAGCTTCCCGGAGCAGGTGGAGGAACTAGGGGCTCTGGCAGGAAGCACCCATGGCCAGGGCCCCAGGAGCTGCTGGGAGCGGGGTGTGCAGCCAGGCTGGGGGTTCAGGGGTGGCAGAAGGTGTGCTTTGCCAAGGGCATCTGTGCCGAGGGCCACCCTGCTGTTGTAAGTAACGGACGTGGCCCTGGCGGTGCTGGGCCTGGAGGAGGTTATGGAGAGCATGCAGGATTAGAATCAGGAAGCCGGGAGCAGCTGGGGGTGCCTGGCAGGCAGCAGCTGCCCCGGGGTCTTGCCTGGCCCCAGGCCTGGGTGCTGAGCCTGCCTGCCACTGCTCTCATGCTTTGCTGGGCTCTGTTTAGCCAGTCGAGGGTCCTGGAGGTGCGCACTTTCTTGGGGGGGAGAGAGGGTGGTCTGTGGAGTGCTGGGCTACCGGGGCTACCAGGGCTTTTTAAAGGAGTGAAATGAGAGAGGGCAGGTGGGTGGGGAGTCCCCCAGCCAGCAGCCGGCTCTGGTTTTCACACTGTCTTTTTTTTGTTGTTGTTTCTGGTCCCTGATGTGAGTCACATGTGAAAGTATCTTGCTTGGCGAGGTCTGTATAGGGTTCCTGCCTCCTCCACCTTCATAGCAACAGCTGCCCCCACCCTGTCCCCATAGGTGAGGTGGGTTGGGGTGGGGAGCAGGAGGCCTTAGGCCTCAACAGGGAGACCAGATCCACAGCTCAGGGGAGACCCCCTCTGCCCAGCCATGGGCCGTTGCACCTTTGGGAGCCAAGCATTAGAGACCTGGGGCTAGGGGGATTTTCCAGCCTTTGCATCACATGCAAATTGAATGCAGAGTCTTTGCAAGCTGAGTGGTGCCTGGCTGCCTAGTTGCTAGGTAAGAAGGAAGCCGTGCTCTGGGCTGGTTTGCCTTCTGTTCCCTCAAAAACAAAACAAAAACAAAAACGCTCAACCTAGTTTGCTCCCAGGACCGGCTCTGGCCACGCCCTCTGCCTTCTGGAGTCCTGCTCCATGGGCCACTGTGCGGGCCTGTGTCCCTGGCCACTTGGACTCCCTGAAGGTCTCAGTTGCTTCTGCTTCTTCCCCTTGTGCCTGTCTCTCCCTGCACAGGCCCAGCCTCACGCACAGCCTGGGCACTCAGCACATGCTGGTTGCACCAGCTGTCTGGACTGGACTAGCAGCAGGGCCTGGCCCCCTTCCACCTGGTCTTGAGCTCTGGGCCTGGATGCTGGATTCTGGCGTGGCACGAAGGGCAGCCAAGTGAGGCTGCCCCTAGGAATGGGGCTTGAGATCTGCTGGGCAGTGGTGAGAGGCCCTGGAGACTCCCCAGATGGGGTGCTGGCCAGGCCCGGGCTGGGCAAGGCTGTTACAACGTGGAACAGGAAGCGCAGGGGAAGTACAGAGCCGGCAGCGGGGACCTGCGGGCCGTGTCCTCCAAGCTGCTTTCCTGAAAGGAACCTTGAGGCCTTCAGTAGGCAGGGGGCTTGCTAGGAAGTCACAGACTTGTTCCCGTTGAGGGACCAGTCTATGTTGACCACAGGGCAAGCCAGAACCATCCCCTATGTCAGATGCTGGTGTTTCTTATTTATTAAAATTTTCTAGGGCCCGGCGGCCGTGGCCTAGCTGCTAAAGTCCTCGCCTTGAAAGCCCCGGGATCCCATATGGGCGCCGGTTCTAATCCTGGCAGCTCCACTTCCCATCCAGCTCCCCGCTTGTGGCCTGGGAAAGCAGGAGAGGACGGCCCAATGCATTGGGACCCTGCACCCGCGTGGGAGACCTGGAAGAGGTTCCTGGTTCCCGGCATCGGATCGGCGCGCACCGGCCCGTTGTGGCTCACTTGGGGAGTGAATCATCGGACGGAAGATCTTCCTCTCTGTCTCTCCTCCTCTGTGTATATCTGGCTGTAATAAAACGAATAAATCTTTAAAAAAAAAAAAAAAAAAAAAAAAATTTTCTAAAAAGGTGTATTTATTTATTTGAAAGGCAGAACTAGAGAGAGAGAAGAAGAGACAAAGAAAGAGATTTTCCATCTGTTGGTTTACTCCCAGATGGCCACAGTGGTCAGAACTGGACCAGTTGGAGACAAGGAGCTTCACTGAGGTCTCCCATGTAGGGTGACAGGGCCCCCCAAAAAATTGGGCCAACTTCTGCTTTCCTAGGCGCATTAGCAGGGAGCTAGATCAGAAGTGCACAGCCAGGACTCGGACCAGTGTTCATATGGGATACCACTGTTGCAGGTAGCAGCTTAATGTGCTGAGCCACAACATAAAAACCAGAAGCCCCACATCACAGTTCCCCCACAAGCCCTACTACTACAAGGCCAGGGTCAGCCTGCAGCACCCCAAAGTGTGAGTCTACAAGTACCAGGGTCCAGAGAGTTTTGTTTTCCTGACTGGTCTGCCCCTTCTCTGCCTTCCCTTCTACCCTAGTACCTCTGCAGAGCTCCATTTCTGCCATGCCTCAGTTTCCCCACCATTTGTGCAGCCCGTGCCGTGCCCATCTCTACCTTGGGGCTGGAGCTGGAAGCCCAGCTGGGCTGCTCCACTGCTTCCCAGGGATGCAGCCTGCGGAGTCTAGAGCCCACGCAGCTCTGGCTCTGGTGCGGCTGGGCTGGGCTCCCCCCTTAGGAACTGCAGCCTGGCCCCTTTGGGCTTTGCACAGTCCTTGTGGGAGAGCCCTCCAGAGCTCAAGGGTAGGGACTGGGCTGACCCTGTGCGTGCAGACGGTAGGGAGGCTTCAGGGTCTAAGGGTGTCTGTGCTAGGAAGATGGGGCTAGTGGTTGGGACCACACGGCGCCTTCCCCAAGCGTGCAAGGTAGAGGGCAACAACGGGAGGGGTGTCAGAGGTCAGCAGAGAACCTCCCCGTGCTGGCTGGGTCAGGTAATGCCGCCTCCATGTCTGTCTGCAGGCGTTCTGCACCATGGCTGGTCTGGGCGACACTCTTGGTGGGTCTCCCATTGAAGGCCCAGCGAGTTGTCATAGAGGGCCGTAACAGCTGGTCTGGATCTTGTGGCCTCCATGCCGAGTTTGCCCTTTGTCAGCAGGGACTGTAACTGGACCTGGTCTTTTTAAGACCAAGCTCTGAGGTGCAACACTGATTGTTCATCCAGAGGTCACTGCCCTAAAGCCGGCACTGGGACATTGGCGAGCTTGGGGGTCTCGCTGATAGCAGCAGTGATGTTAAAGGTCCTGACAGTTCTCACCAGTAGCTGCTGAGTCTCCTCATTCACCTGGGCTGTGCTTGTGGAAGGGAAGAAGGTGAAGACTGCAGGAGGTCCCAGGGGACCCACAGCTCTTAGGCCCCAGCCTGGCTGCTGGAGGGACCCCAAAGGTCTCCCCACATGGGGCTGCGGTCAGGCCAGGCAACAGTCTGCCTACATCTATGGTGCCGTGTGCCTTGCTCCCTGGTCTCTCCGCTGGACAGGCTCTGCTGTGTTTCTCAGTCCTGGCTCTAATGACGTTTGGAGCCATGCAGTTTTTAGTCACAGGGCCTTGCAGTGTGTCATAGGAGGATAGCTATGACAGTCAGAAATGTCTCCTTAGGGTTACAATCACCCCTCGTTAAGAAGCACCAAGGTAAGGGGCTAGTGTGATGACTCAATTTGCTAATCCTCCATCGCCAAGTGTTGGTATTCCATGTGGGTGCCGGTTCATTTTCTGGCTGCTCCACTCCCAACCAGCTCCCTATTTATGGAATGGAAAAGCAGTGGAGGATGGCCCAAAGCCTTGGGACTCTATACTTGAGTGGGCGATCAGAAGAAGATCCTGGCTTTGGGTCGGCTCAGCTTTGGCTGTTGTGGCCATTTGGGAATAAACCAGTGGATGGAAGAGCTTTCCTTCTCTGTGTCTCTCTGTAAATCTGCCTTTCCAATGAAAATAAATAAACCTTTAAAAAAAAAAAAGCAACGAGTTAAAATCTAAGACATATTCTTTGTGGAAAAAAATAGCTAAACTTAGAGAGTAAGATTTAAAATTGTAATCCCAGGAACCAGACTTAGCCCTTGGTAAGTAAGCCTTTGGTGTGCTACTTTCCAGGCTGTCTTTCGCATTTTTTCCTTCTTCTTTTCAATGTATGTTTGAGAGGCATAGAGCTATCACCTGCTGGTTCACTCCCCAAATGCCTGCGTGGTTGGGAGCCTGAAGCCAAGAACTGGGAACTCAGTCCCAGTCTCCCACATGAGAGACAGGGGCTCCACCGACCTCTGGAGCCATCACAGCTGGAATCAGCATCTGCAGCAGCAGGAAGTTGCAGTGAGAAGCAGTCCAGAGTCCAGGAGATGCTGGCACCGCAGCTGGCCTCTTCATAGCCTCTTCCCCCTTGCCCTTTTACTCTTGTATGAAACAAACCGCACCTGGCATGCTGCTTGGTGAACTGCCTGGGCCATCAAATGTGCGAATGTGAGAGTTACCTGTCTCCACATGCATTCCACTGTGCCTCTGGGCAAGCCCCATGGCAGACAACATGCTGGAGGGCCCGCCAGTGTGAGGGGAAAACACTAGGTTAAGAGCTTGAGGCATCAACCTGGCTTTCATCCCCAGGGTGACCTCCTGCGGGGTCTGACTCACATTCAAGCCAGTGACCACTTACAGCCAGTCAGCCCCAAGCAGCCACATATTCAGGTTCAGCTGGCCCAGGGCTGGGCTGTGACCCACATGGCCATTGTTTCTTGATGGTCAGGCCTGGCAGGGGACCCAGAGGGAAGGCAGGCTGGGCTGAGGCCATCCAAAGTTCTTGGGTTCCAGAAAGGGGGCAGGGCAGAACTCAAATGCCTGAGAGGTCCTCCGAGGGTCAGCTGAGAGTGGGGACCTTTGCCAAGACCATCCTGTGGACCCCAGGGTAGGAACCTCTAGGGATAGGGACTTTCTTTGGGACCTGTGATAACACAGACACTTATCCTGCTGGAGTTTGTCAAGGCCCTGGGAACGTGCTGCCCACAGTCCTTCCCCATTCTGTTGCGAGGGGAAGTGTGTAGATATGTGGACGGAGTGGTGGTGGGTGCAAGAACTGGGGTCACCGGCCTGAGCTTCCGCAGTGGACACGGACCTCCCTCTAGCGTTTGTGGGGGTCCTTGCTGTCAGGCCCACATGTCTTGAGTGTTTGCTCTCTAGGATCCCACAGTAGGGATCCCTGCTGGGAGTACTTATCTCTTTACCCTGCTGGAAAGCAGTGGCCTGGAGTTATGCTGCCTTGGGTGCCCCTCCTGGGCTGCCCGTGCCTCTAACCACAGTGTCTTACTGCCTCTGCAGAGAAAATGAGGGGAGTTTCTGTACCTTGGAGGACAGTGGTACACTCAGCCCTGGGCCTATAACCTCATCAGAATACAAGGCTCCTGGCTTCTGGCCCTGCCTTCCATGGAGGATGGCAGCACCCTTGGCTGTCCTGCTAGCCAGCCTCCTGCACACAGCCCCGTGGCAGGCTGGAGGCTCTGAGCTCAGCTGTGCCCAGGTCATCTGCAGGCATCTCATGGGACCAAAGCCGCAGGGGGACACGGATGAAAGCGAGACGTGTACACCCATGGGTGCACTCCAGTGAGGCCTTCGTGGTCACTTAGTTCTCTTATCTTCTAAACAAATGACACATGTAGGTTTCTATGGGGGTGAGATTCAAAAAGCCTGAACAGATTTGCAGAGACCACCAGGCCTGATCCTGTTCTTTCCCGTCCCCCTGCCCCTCCCGGGGGCAGCTGTGGCTCTGCCGCCTGTGTATGTCTACTGGCCAGGGGCAGTCTTGTTGTTTTTTTTTTTTTTCCCTGACACAGACAGTGTGTCAAACACACTGCTGTGCACAGTTCCCCAGCTCTAAGTCTTAGTCTGCTTCCTATCTGAGTGCATTTTCAAAGTGACGGAGAAGGCTGTGTCACGTGCATGCACCATGCTCGCATTAGCCAGTCCTCCTCTGACCTCCATACAGGCGGGCGGTGATGTGTGTGGCTTAAACACAAACATGGTGACATTGATGGCTGCAGTGCCTGCAGAGGGGAGCCCCATTAGCAGTGTGCATGGTTCACCCTGGCATCAGCAACACGAGTGTGTGAAATCTCCCCACTGGAGACAGCCCTTACCTACGCCATGCTGCATGTGGCTGGTGGATACTGTATCACACAGTACAGCTTCTGGTTCCCATGCTGCCAGAGTCTCTCCCAGCTTCCCGGGACTGGTGGGTAGCAGCAGGGATGCAGCATCAAGTACAGAAGGTGTCCCAAGAGACGTGGTCTGTTTTCCTGGGGACATGTGATCTAAACAGGCAAGGCCACCCTATCCTGCAGCTCTGGGGCTCCATAGAGTCCCTGCTGGGACACACGTACACCCCTTTCATATGTGTATCAGTCTTGCCACTGGGCATACCTTCTCTGCCACAGCTTATATTTCTGCCACAAGAATGTCTAGCTACATTGGTGAAACACAGTGAGGACATGGCCCGCCTAGCAGGCTGCAGGCTTCCCCCAGAACAAGTGAAGCAGGGCCCCCTTTCCAGGCAGCCCCTGATGGCCAGGTCCAGCTCTGCTTTGGTAAGGTGCACCTGGACCTGGATGACTCATGGGAGCATACAGGCTGGCGTAGGGCTGGGAAGCTTCTGTTCCCAACTGCGGCACAGGGTGACCCAGCACTGACTCAGGGTGACAAAACCATGGTTACCATTACCCCCCTGGAAGGGAACTTGTTCATGAGCTTGGAAAAGGCCTTGGCTGCAGGTGACTTCTGCAATTCTCGGTCCAGGCTGCAAAGTGTCAAGACTCAGACAAGGAAACTCCCACAGCCATGCTGGTCCTTGAGCCACAGCACAGCCTGTGACCGGCAAGTACAGCCCTGGCAGTGAATTGACTGAGCCGTGGTGTGGAGGCAGTTAAGTCTGGCAGCTTTGCTAAAGCTGTGGCAGTGGTGGGGTCAGGGTGGGAGGAGAGGTTCTAGGAGGCCCCTGTCATGAGTGAGTGCAGAAGCAGTGTGAGAAGTCACCCAAGGAATCCTACACATCTTCTAGGTGAGGACATGGGTCCACCAAGGTCAGGATGCTGCCCCGGGGTGGACTAAGGCAGGAAGGGCAAAGCCAAGATGCCCGCTCCCCAGTCACGGTTGTGGTCTCCTAGGCCTGGCGGTGCCCTGGAGCCTTCCCACACATGTCCGCCTACCAAGCAGGGAGAAGCCCTAGACGGTGACTCAGAGCTCCCTTGGCAATTTTGCTGATAATTTTTTTTGTTTGTTTTGAAGTGAGATGTTCTGCCTCCATTAAAGTCTTTAGGAAATTATAGTGATTTGGACTTTTTCAGACAAGTTTGAATTACTCACAGTCTGCAGTTCCCCAAGGCAGGGAACCCCAAGAGATTGCAGAGTGCAGAAGTCAGGGCCCTGGGGCTCAGCCTCAGACAAATCCATGTTCAAGTCCCGATTCCCAGCTTCTAGCCGGGGAGCTATCTTGGGGCCTTGCTCACGGGTTGTGGGGATGGGGTTGGGCTGACCATGTGAGGTCTGCATAGGGAGCACCTTGGGCCGGAGGAGGCCTGAGCTGGTCACAGGGGTTCCTCCCCGCACACCCGGCTCACATAGGTAGGCTCGTTCTTGCTCACAACACAGAAGCAGCCTATGTAGAACCTGCTGAGCTGTCTGAGGCTGAACAGAGACCAAAGAGCTCACCCTCATGGGGCCCCACTTTCCTCCAGGAAAGCTACAGCTGCTGAGACCCTGGGTGCATAGCAAGGGCCCACATGTGCGTGTAGCATGTAGGAGGGCTCAGAGACAATTTGTGGCCTGTGCTTGCGACAGGGTGGCCAGAGCAGGTGCATGTGCAGAGCTGGGGCGTGGGTGTGGAAATGAGGGACACCTACCACAGGATTTCTGCCGAGGGCAGTGGGCATCAGAGCTGTCCCATTCAGTCTGTAGCCCAGTCGTGGCCTGAGCTATTCCTTTGTGTCCCCAGCCGAGGCCCAGCTCATGAGATTGTATGAACAACTTTCCTGCTCCCTGCCCAGGCTGTGTAGTGACTGATGAAGGACCTGCCCTGAGCCAGGATGAGGCTGGAGGCAGCTCCTCCAGCCCTCCCAGCTCATTTCCATCTGAAACACATGCTTATTCCAGGACAGGGCCTCTCATAAGCTCACTGAAGCTTCCAGGGCGCTGTGTGTCTTGAGGCCCCGAGGTCCTGTGAGCCCACGGTAGGGGGCGCTGAGCCTGCTCAGCAAGACCCAGGGTTCCACCAGGCAGCTGGGGCGTCAGAGCCCTTAGGGACATGCACCCCTTCTTGTAAATGTGCCACCCCCCTCGGCACTGTAGAAGATGAGGGGCTGAAGGCAGCAGAAGGTGTGTCTGACAAAACACCTTATTTTTAGAAGCGCTTGGTGGTTCAGGATGTTTGCCCCATTCTGCCTGTCGGGGCAGGGGTGGGGCCTGGGCTGCAGGCTCGGGGTCGGGGGCTGCTGGGGGTGGGCACTGGCCCTGTGCCCAGCGGGGAGGGTGGGGACCAGGTTGTGGGAAGAGCTCACCACACTTTGTGCTTCTGAAGGTCAGTGCTTCAGGTGTGGGGTTACGCAGCCTTCTATTTCTTTCTTCTGTTTTTCAATATTTATTTCTTTTCTTTGAAAAAGAGTTGTATCCAAACAGCAATAGACAGAAAAGTGTCTTCCATCCCCTAATTTACTCTCCAAATAGCTGACCTGAGCTGGGTCAGGGTGAAGCCAGGAACCTGTAACTCCATCCAGGGCTCCCACATGGGTCACAGGGGCCCAGGCACTTGGGTCATCTTCACTTGTTTCCCTAGGTGTAGGTTTTTTTTTTTTTTTAGTCTTTTTTTTTTGAAAGATTTATTTTATTTTTATTGGAAAGGTAGATCTACAGAGAGGGGGAGAGAAAGAGAGGAAGATCTTCCGTCCGATGATTTACTCCCCAAGCGGCCACAATGGCCGGAGCTGAGCCAATCTGAAGCCAGAAGCCCAGAACCTCTTCTGGGTCTTCCACACGGTTGCAGGGTCCCAAGGCTTTGGGCCATCCTCAACTGCTTTCCCAGGCCATAAGCAGGGAGCTGGATGGGAAGCGGGGCTGCTGGGATTAGATCCAGCGGCCATTTGGGATGCCGGAGTGTGCAAGGGGAGGACTTTAGCTGCTAGACTGCTGTGCCGGGCCCCCTAGGTATAGTTGTAGGGAGCTGGATTCGAAGTGAAGCAACTGGGACTTGAGCCAATGCTTTTACAAGGGATGCCATGGGCCAGCACAGTAGCCTAGTGGCTAAAATCCTCACCTTACAACTTCCAGGATCCCATATGGGCACCAGTTCCAATTCCGGCGGCCCCGCTTCCCATCCAGCTCCCTGACTGTGGCCTGGGAAAGCAGTCAAGGACAGCCCAAGGCCTTTGGGACCCTGCACCCACGTGGGAGACTTGGAAGAAGCTTTGCTTCAGATTGGCACAGCTCCAGCCATTGCGGCCTCTTGGGAAGTGAATCATTGGATGGAAGATTTTTCTCTCTGTCTCTCCTCCTCTTTCTGTTTATCTGCCTTTCCAATAAAAATAGATAAATCTTAAAAAAAAATAAAAAGGGGGACACTAGTGTTGCAGGCTACAGATTAATGTGCTGTGCCAGCATTCTCGCCCTACTACCTTCTGGTAGAGATGGGAAACCAGAGGCCCAGGGAGCAGCAGCGACGGGGCCCCTCTCCAGCCTCCACCCCCGCCTCTAACACACGTGTGGCTCCTGTGCCTGGGGGCTCAGGGCCCGCGCATGAGAGATGGTTAGGGAACAATGTGTGCATTCTGTAATCAGAGCTAATTGTGGTTCTGAAGAGAACGAATGCCTGGGGTTGGGGGCAGGACGTGCCCGGGTCTCTGAACCAGTCCCACCCAGGGACTTCAGAAAGTTTGTGGAAAATGTGGATGCATGGGTTTCAAAAGGTTCCTGGCCCCAGAATCAACATCTCTGGATTCCGTCTTGCATTAACTTCTGAGAGTGCCTCTGCGCTCCTGTGCTAGAGCAGCTCCTGGGTCTGGGAAGAGTACAGTGGGGATTAGAAGACAGTGAGGCAGCAGGGCCCCAGGCTGGGAGGTGGCGAGGGGCAAGGCACCAGGCCCAGGGCCAGCCCTTGTGGATGCAGCCGAACTGTGTTCCCCAAGGTGCCTGTGAGAGGGGCCCTGGCGACTTCCCACGCCTGGGATGGAGCTGGGAGAGGAATGTACAGGCTGCCTAGCCCTCTCTGCTTCTCTTAACACTTCTCCCTTGTAATCAGGGTGGCCCCCATGTTATGCCCAATCCCAAGCAGCCAGACTGGGACAGCCAACTGTAACTGGTCACTTTTCCTAGGGGTTTTAGGCTCCCAAGTTCTTCAAATGGGAACCACAGGGGAAGGGAAAACCATGAGGACAGACTGTTGGGAATGGGGTCTCATTTGGGACCCCACTCGTATTGGGAGGTAGCAGAACGGCTATGTATGACTCTTCTGGACAGGTGCTGAGACTGCTTCGAGCTGTTCACAGTGCTCAATGTGCCATCCTGCGAGCAAGCTTTATGAAGGTGGCCAGGAAGGGAGGACCCAGCTCTTTATGCTCACCTGTCCCCACAGAGCAAAGTGCCCCATGAAAAGCCCAGAGTTGAGAGAAGCCTGATGTACCCGCTGGGTGCAGGGGAATCTGGGCTCTCGCGGTCTTCTTACTCTGCTTCTTACAGCCTGAGAGTGATCCCAGCAAACCTGCAAAGGAGCCAGCTGCGTGGGAAATGGAGCAGCCACACAGATGGGTGTGTGAGCAGCTTGCTCACAGCCAGGGCAGAGCTGTCCCACCTGTGGTGTTAGGGGCTGGGCCTAGCGGGTGAGAGATGGACCAGTCTTTCTGGGGTGCCATCTTCTACCTCTTCTCCAACCCTGGGGCCTGACCCTCCTATCCACACCTTCCCCTACCGCTGCTACCCGTCACCACTCTGCCCTAGGCTAGATCTCCAAGCCAAGTGCTAATGGTATTTGGAAATCAGGCCTTTGGGAAGGAAGTAAGATCAGATGAGATGGTAAGAACGAAGGCTCCACAGTAGCACTGGTGCAGGGACCTAAGCTAGCAGCTGGCTCTGTCTCTTGCTGGGGTACCCCCTGTCTGTTGCAGCCCAGCAGGGAGCCCTGGCGACCCCCACACCTCCCAGCAGATGCTCTTGGATTTGTAACTCCAGGTCCCTGGAGCAAAGAAACTGTAAATTGCCTGGTGCAGGTGTCCCGTTGCTGCCCAGGGCAGCCAGGCAGGGGACCAGGGGGAGTCGCAGGTGAAGTGGCTTCTTGTGAGGACCATGGGGTCCTGCTCTTCTCAGCAGCCCCAGGGCTGGGACCTACAGCAGCTGTCCCTGGGGTCCCTTGCTCATAGAGACTCTATTGCTTCTCCTGTGCACCAAGCCCCAAGTCAGCCTTCTTGGCATGAGCTACTGTTGGAGCTAAGGGCACCCCACAGCTGAGCAGGAGGGCGGAGGCCATCTGGGTTGGGGGTCCCTGGCCGCGTCATCTCACCACAGGGACACCTGCGAGTAGAGGGCTTACCCTTACAACATGGGTGGTTTTGTTTCTTTTTTTTTTTTTTTGGAAACAAAAGATCTCTAATCTTCAAAGTTCTGTTTGGTCTTTTTATTTTCTTTGAGGACAGCTATTGACAGAAGAAGGTGGGTGTTGCCTTTTAATGGTGGTGCGTGCACTAGGCATCCCTCTCAGCTTGGGGTTGGACTCAGGGCAGGGGTTCCTGGGTGGGAGGACCTGGTGCCTTCAAAGGTGGGTACCTCTTATTTTTCTGGGGCACATGCGTGTCCCCAGCACCCATTCTGTTCCCGAGACCTTTCAGGTGAGAAACTTTCCATTGTTGCTTATCTCGCGGCTGCAGTCTCGCTGGCGGCCTCCAACCGCAGGTGCACGTAGATCTGAGGCCCGGATCTCTTCCACGCTCGGGATGCCAGGCAGGCCGGGGACACAAACCCCAACTTGAAACGGCGCCCACAACCGCAAGGCCCGGTGTGCGCCCTCTGAAACGGTAGCTGAAGGCGATTACCGGCACTTTCCATCGCTGCTGCCTGGGTTTCTGTTCCGCAGAGTGGCCTGGAGACTGCATTCCCACCGCACACCGCCCTCAGAAACGTGCACCTTGGGCTGCGGTTGCTTTGTCCCCCCCACTCTGCCTTTCAACAGGCGGGCCTTGAAGTTTGATGTTGAAACTGCTTTCTTCCTCAAGTGTGCTTTGATGAGCCCGTTATCTCAGCTCAGATAACGCTCCCTGATAAGGGGCCAGCCTGCAAAACCACTCACTGTACCTAGTTCACCTTTAGGATGCGCGTCACGAGGGAAAATCAGGCCTCCCGTTTATGAGAAGTGAGAGAGGAATGTGCTGAGTCTGTGAAATTCTCTCTTCTAGTGGCTGCTGCTGCAGGCTTGGCTCGCGTGCAGCCTGCACACACACACTACCCCCCCCCACACACACACATATGGGAAGCCCCAGGCATGGCCACAATGGGGTTTTGGGGGCAGGAAAGCAGTGGGCAATGTCCCACAGATCAGCTGCTGGGCCCTGGGTGGGTGCTGCCAGGAACCTGCTTTCCCACGCCCATCAGTTGTTCTTACTACCCAATGGGGGCTGACGGCGCATGGTCCCCTGGCTCCAGGGGCTTGGGAAGGTTGGCAGCAGCCAGGTTCTGGAGTCAGCACCTGCTTCCTCTCTTGGGGTGGGTTTAAGCTCTTGGTTTCTCTGTTAGTATCCGCAGTCTGGCAAGGGTCATCCAGACATGGGATCCTTAGGCCCCAGGAAGGGCACCCTGTGTGTCTTGGTGTCGGCAGTGACCAAGCTGTCCATTGTCTTACCTCCCACCCTGCAGAAGTCTGGCAGTGAAATAGCAGCCAAGCATTGTATCCCTGTGACAGATGAGAAACTAGGAGAAACACTTGCAGGCAGAGGACTGGCTGTGGAGGGCCCAGGCATGGACACAGATCTCTACGCTTTGCCCTGCAATTTGAGTATCTGAAGGAAGACCTTTGGGCTCTGTTTCATGTCTTCCCATCCTAGACTTGGTCTTGAGCGGCCCAGAGGTCCCAGGCCTGGGAGGTGGAAGGGCAAGGCTTGAATCCCAGTTTTGAGCTGTGTGACCTGGGTTGTCACTGTTCATCAGGAAAATGCAGGTCACTGTGGAAGCTCTTGAGGGTCCCTGCCATGCATGACGGTCCCCAACTCTGTGATTCTATGAATTGCCCTGGATTTGCATATGTGCGACATCTGACGGGTTTCGAAGCACTTTCACAAACCTCTCAGGCGTCATTTGATCTCCACCACAGCTCTGGGGGGTGGACAGGGGGCAGGCGTGCCAGGCTTTCACATCTCCATTTGACGGATGAGAAAAGGAGGTGCAGAGAAATGATTAGTAAGTGGGCGGTTGGAGGAACCACGGCAGGCTGGTGGCTGTGCAGGATCAGAACAGACATGAGGACACCCCTGGACTACTGTCTTCAGACAGTCCCAGGGGTGAGGACTCCATCTTGGCCTGCGTGGCCACACACTGTTACAGCTGTGACGCTGTCGCCAAGCTCCGGACCACTTTCAGGGACTCTCGGTGCTGCAGGCCTTCTGGACCTCTGTGCTGTGTGCAGCTGCAGGCGCTGTGCCCGTGACCAGCACACGACACGATGCTTGGATTCAGGGGCTGCAGTAGGGACTCAGCCACAGTGGTCTTTCCAGGCTCAGAGTTAAGCCACAGGCCTGAGATGGCACAGAACCAGCGTTTGCATCTTGGGAACTGAAAAGCCTGGG
Organism: Ochotona princeps; assembly: GCF_030435755.1. Lineage (NCBI taxonomy): Eukaryota > Metazoa > Chordata > Mammalia > Lagomorpha > Ochotonidae > Ochotona > Ochotona princeps. The sequence goes on from NC_080850.1 coordinate 35,634,032, forward strand.
ACCTCACAGCCTTTTTATCTCATTCGCAAAGCCCTGGGCCGCTGAGACTAGCGGCCTCTCCTTGCCCCAACCTCATCCCCAACCTCACCTCCATCACTGGCTTAGTGCTGGTCCAGAGCAGGCCTCTGGTCTCTGGGCTCTGAGTCCTGTGGCTCAGGGGTTACATGTGTCTGGTTCTGTCTGCTCCCCAATCCGGCTCAGCACAAAGCTGTTCTGTGTGAGCCCTTGCTAGGCCCAGCACGCCTGAAGTGCAGAGGGCTGCCAGCTGAGGCCAGCGGGGGCCTAGCAGTCCAGGGCTAAGTGTTCCAGAGCTCTCTGCCCTGGCGCTCGGAGCCCAGAAGTGCAGTCTTCTTCCTACTGACCTTCTTCCTACTTGGTCCATGCAGAGCAACATGATGTGACGAAGTATGGGCTCTGAGCTGGACGCTGTTTTCTGCCACTGGCTGTGAGACCCAAGGCAAGTGGCTTTGCATATTGGCGACTCTGAAGACCCGGTCCTTGCAAGGTACACTGATTTGATGTCCCTCCAAGAAAGGAAAGTTAGGCATTTCCAGGTGGCTGCAGGAAGCCATGAGCTGCAAGTGCGTCTTGGCAGAGGGGTGAAGGTTCATATAGACCTTTCACAGAAGGCACGCCAATTGCCAACAGGTGCGTATGAGGCTGCTCGCTCTCATCAGGTGTCAGGAGAATGCAAATATAACCCACAGTCGACATCACTGCCATGGCCATTAGGATGGCTGAGACAAGGCCTCCACGGGATGAGAAGCCACGTGTTGCCTGAGGGGCTGCCATCTACCTCAAATGATCGTTGGGCAGCTTCTTGAAAAGTTAAGCCTATGACTATTTTTAAAAAGATTTATTTACTTGAAAGGCAATGATGAAGAGGAAAAATAAAATAAAAATCTTTGATCCGTCTGGTTCACTCCCCCAAATAGCTGCAACAGCTAGGGTTGGGCCAGGCTGTAGCCAGGAACCTGGACCTAAATTCATCCAGGTCGCCCATGTGGGTGGCAGGGGTCTAAGCACCTGGACCATCTTCTACTGCTTCCCAGATGCATCAGCAGGAAGCTGGATCGGAAGTGGAGCAGCTGGAACTCCAACTAGAACCCAGATGGAATGCTGGAGTTGGAGGTATTGGCTTAGCCTGTTGTATCACACCACCAGTCCTGAACATTCTTAAGTGAGCCAACATCCAAGAGGAGTGAAAACAAAGTCACAGATACTCGCAAATAGTTGCAGCAACTAAACTAGAAACAGCAGTGGATGGAAGAGCAATTGGCTGTAACATCTCAGCCATGGTGCTGAGCAATGGAATAGGTGCTAAGCAGTGACGCAGCCACGGGGACAGATTTCTTGGCAATTGTAGAAACAGTTATCAATTGTGTGCTTTTATGGATAGAAAATTCTAGATCATGTAAAGGCATCTATGTGGGACTGGGGTGACAGGAAGAAGGGAAGGAATACCAGCAGGTGTGAGGACACTTTGCAGGGACTGGTAGAGATGCTTGCTATGTTGGCTGTGGCCACGGTTATAGGGACGTCACCAGTCAGAACCGGTCAGTTGCACACTTTGTACAACTTCATCCTGTCTTAACTAAGCTTCAGATTCAACCAGAAAAAATGGATCAATGGGTGTTTTGGAATAGAACTGCTCTTTAGCTGTTACACGTGAAATGGACTCCTTCAAAAAGAGTTTAATGGAAAATTATAAGTTTTAGAGGGACAAAAATTTTGAAATCCATGCATAGTGGTTTTTTTTTTTTTTGTAATATGAATTGTCCATGAATTTTGTGACAATTTCTCTTATACGCCGATTTTTTTCTTTTGTGCCAAAGCAAGCATGTCTTTGATTGATTGCTGAATGTCGGCTGAGTTGTTATCAGTGCTAGTGCTTCACTCCAGCTTGGCTCATGTGTGGCCTTTGCCTCTTTTTTTTTTAAAGATTTTATTATTCATTTTATTACAGCCAGATATACAGAGAGGAGGAGAGACAGAGAGGAAGATCTTCCATCCGATGTTTCACTCCCCAAGTGAGCCGCAACGGGCCGGTACGTGCCAATCCGATGCCGGGACCAGGAACCTCTTCCAGGTCTCCCACGCGGGTGCAGGGTCCCAAAGCTTTGGGCCGTCCTCAACTGCTTTCCCAGGCCACAAGCAGGGAGCTGGATGGGAAGTGGAGCATCCAGGATTAGAACTGGCGCCCATATGGGATCCCGGGGCTTTCAAGGCGAGGACTTTAGCTGCTAGACCACCGTGCCGGGCCCGGCCTTTGCCTCTTAAGGATGCTCCACTTTGTGCCTCACAGAGGGTTCCCTTTGCAGACAGGGCCTGGGGCTAGGAGAGACCCCCAGGGAGTGGCAGCTGCAGTCTGCACTCTGCACCCAGAGTGCGGCCTGGAGCCCAGGCTGGGCAAAGAGGATTGGCCCTGCCTCTAAGGGCCCAGACAAGATCTGTTTTACTGGGGTGTGGGCTACCAGGGCGGTACCCATGAGATGCCCTGGGCTTCTGAGGTTGGCCTTTTTTTGAGGACAGCAGGAAAGAACTACGGCTTTGCTGTCGCCCACCCCTCTGCTGCCCATGAGGTTGCAGAGGGCAGACTTCAGTCCCTGCAGGCGAGTGACTCAAAGGCCCCCTTCGCTGTGGGGAGAGAAGCCCGCACCACAGTCTGCCTCGGGGCTGGCCGGCATTACTCACAACTTCCAGTACCTGGCAGAGTTCAAACAGGAAGCTGAGTTTTTCCTCTCTTGTCAACAACAGCCTGTCTTCTCTCTCTTTATATATATATCTGCCTTAGATCTCTGGAGGAGAAAGGCTGGGGTAGTGCTGGCCTTTGGGGCCTTGCTGGACCTCTGCTGGAACCTGCTTCTCTGGGAAGGCGGGAACCCAGGGTCGGGGTTGGGTTGGTGGTTTTGTGGTGCCAGGTCTTGGAAAACATCCAGCTCTTCACACTACAGCTTTGCAGGCAAAGAGGGAGAACGGCCCTATGTGGCAGACCTTCCCACTGAGTCAGAGGAAAAGATGACATGGCCCCAAGCAAATGTAATTCATCTGAGGTTGCCCTTAGTATGTTCCTGTCACCTCCACTGCCACCCTCCCACGCCTCCACCTCCCCCCCCCGGGATCAGACCCTCTTCATGGTGGTGCCAACGCCTGCTGCCCTCAAGCCCATAGTGGCCAGGGTACCTTCCGCACGTGCTTCCCCAGGGACCACATCGTAGATGGGGCTTCTCTGCCTCCTAGCCCTGTTTGTCTGTTACCCGTGTAGCAAGGCTATAGCTCCTCCCATGGCTCCACAGGCGACCATCTCTTGTCCCTCAGAGCTTGTCCCTGCTCCTGGGACTGACTGAGGGGTGGGTATGGTGCACACTTGCGATGCATTGCTCCCTTGTTGCAGTGGGGTAGGCTCTGAGGTGACAAACAGGGAGCCCTGGCCTCACAGAGCCTGGCCTGGGAGAGTCAGGGCAGCCTCTCTAGGCAGTTGGGGTTCAGCTGTGCTCTGAAGGGTGCAGTAGAGTTCCAGGGGGAAGGGGGGTTGGAGTGAGGGTACAGGCTGAGTGTTGTGAATATGGGTGTATAGCACTGGAGAAGGAAGGTGTATGTGGAGGCCTGCTGGAGGCACGGCGGGCTGGAGGTGTTGTTCTCTAGAGCAATGTCTTTGGTGGACTGGCGAGGAGGGTGTGGGAGTCACTGTGACACTCACACTGTGTGTCCACTCTGTCTGTGTCTAGGTTTGCATGGAGAACGGCATGCGTGAGATTGTCCAGTCCCTGTGGCTCCTGCTCAGGTACCCTCTGTTGGTGCTCACTGTCTGGAGCAGGGTAAATTGGCCTCTTACAGTTTTCTTTGGGTGCCACTGTTGCTCAGTGCCTGGGGTGGGCTGGGGTGGGACCAGGCAGAGAGAGGCCACGAGGAGGGAGGTGGCTTCAGGCACATACGCAGTTAGGCTGAGCGGACCTGGCTAGCAGCCTCCTGGGCTGGGGGGGTAGCAGACCACTGTCCTCCCTGCTGTGTACCCCAGCGGTCCTGCTGGCCTTTTTTTGGTGATGTGGTGCTTGGGGACGGGCACAGGCACCTGGCACTTGCTTCCCCATGAACTCTGTGTGCCAGCGAGCTGCTTCTGGGCAGCCGCCTCTTTCAGATTAGAGTTGACATCCAGGTTGTTATTCCTTCTTACCAATTGGCTTTGAATGGTATGAATAAGAGAGGTCACAGAAAGGGTTAACAGTTGCCGAAGCCGCATTCTTCAGGCCTTCCTTGGATGGCCCCTCCTTGGATGGGCGGTCTTAAGCTGCCCAGGCCTTGTGGGCAGTGCCTTGTGGGCAGTGCATTTAACTCACTTGGAGGTGGGGGTGTACTAATGGATTCTGTTGGGCCTTGGTCTTTGTTAGATGTATGAATCAGTATTGTCCTACTTCGCAGAATGTGCCCCTTGGAGATGTTTGCACCTTGCAGTCTGCAAGCCCACCTGGCTCTCCTGCGCTAGCCACTCAGGGTCCCAGCGTGGATTCTGTAACATAGTTTCCCACACTCTCAGTGATGTGCATGTGTACTGCTTGCAGCTCAGCCTGGCTGAGCTTGGTTCTGGTGGCTGCCATGTTGTGCAAGGAAGGGGTGGTCAGGGAAAGGGTGAAGCAGCCGCCTTCCTCATTCCCAGAGCTCTTGTGCTACCATGGTGATGTGCATGGGAACCCCCAGGAGAGCATGTTCAGTGTCTCATGGCTTTGGCTGTGTCAGAACCCCTCACCTCTGATTCCGGAGGTCTGCAGGGGGTGTCTGAGAACCTGTATTTCTAGCAAGCTCCCAGGTGGTGCAGCTGGTTCAGGGATCGAGGGGATTGCTGAGCCTCCCCTTGGTCTGCCCTGGCAGAAGGAGTTCAGTTGGCATTTGTCCTGGGCCCTCTCTCTGCTGGAAGGTGGATATCCCTCTGGGAACAGGACTGCCCAGGCCAGCGTTTGGTGGGGATGAATATCCAGGTTCTCTCGGGCCTTCCCTGGGCAACAGCTTTCCCCGTGCCCTGCAGTGGCTGCCCCCACCCTTCCCTCTGGAGCCTGATGTGGGTCTGGGAGGCTGGTGGCGTGCTGTTTACTCAGCCTGATTGGGAAGTGCTCTGGGGTTTTCTTGAAAGCAACAAGGACAGCCCACAGCCCCAGAAAGGGGCTCCTGGAGGTCTTGAGGTTTCAGAACCCTGCCACATGCTCTGTTCCCAGCTGGACGGCCAGGGATCACCTGGGGCCAGGGAGGGACGGTGTCACCCTAGGGAGGCTGGGGAGGGGACACCAGGGCAGCCTGGATTTTTGGAAGGACTTGCTGTTGATGCAGGGGCTTTCTGGCTGGCTCCAGGTGGGACACTGTGTCCTGCGGATGTGTTACCCGCTGCCTGGAGCACTGGGCCCCATGTGCTGTGGTGACCACCAGTAGCTCCGAGCATCACAGTGCTCTCCAGGAGTGGCCTGCTGGCTTTTCTGTTTAGTTTGAAGGGTGGCAGTGGGGAAGGTGACTTGTCACAAATCAGGTGGGAGGACTGGGAGGTTTGCTTCCTGGAGAGCCACCCGAGGGGGCTCCCCTGGTGGGGTAGAGCAAGTGGAGGCAGTGGCCTTGGGGGTGGGCCCTGTGTGGGCTCCACGGCTCCTTCTGCTCGCTGCCTGCAGCCAGCACGCAAAGGGCACAGCAGGAGTGGAAACAGTGTCTCAGAAGGTGGTTGCCATGTTGGGTGGCTATGGGGGCACTCAGTCCCCGGGGCTCTGGGCAGCTGGAGTGGGGTGGGGGCTTGCTTCCCACTGCTGGTGATCACTTGCACTGACCCAGCCAGGGAGGGGCGGTGAGTGGTGATCCATTCTCCTCCCAGAGAGGAAGGGATGGTGAGGTGAATCTCTGAGCCTTTTGGAGTCTCCATCACCTATCAGCCCCTTCGGCTCTGCAGTAATACTGGAAGGAACGGGGTGGAGTGGGGGAAGAAGGGGGCAGGGGATTTCAGTCCTTTCAGACTCAAAACTTAACTTTCATTTCTTTCAAGATGCTCGCCTCTAACCCCAAAAAAGCAAAAGTGGAGCTTTGGGGGAATTCTGCCATGGTGGAAGAAGCGAGGGGTGGGGAGGCCAGGCCTCCTTTCTGGTCAGACAGCTCCCGCACCTCCCCCTCCCCTTGGTGTCATCTCCAGGTTGGGGGGGTGCTCTGAGGAAGGGTGGGGGAAGGAGGAGGGGGAAACATGCCTGCATACCCCCTGGGGTGCCTTCCTTGCTTTTGGACCTCTCAGCCCAGCCCCCTTCCTCAGCAGGGGGGCCCCAAATGGAGCCTTTTGAAGTTGGGCATTTGTTGCCCGCTGCCAGAGAGCACTTTGCATGGGAAAGGCCAGGGAGCAGTTTGCAAATCCATGCCCAGGGAGACCAGGCTGAGAGGCACCTCTGGGGATATCTGCTTCCAGGGTCGCAGTGGGAGGTTCCCGGTCACCAACTAACTCTCCCCTTCCCCCACCCCACCCACACACCAGTCCTCCAGGAGAGGAAGGGGTGGGCTGACTGGGACTTTTTTTAGTGGAAATTCTTGGGACCCCTGGGGTGATGTGCCTGCTGGGTGTGCTGGCCACTTTGCAGGTCTCAGAGAACCTGGAATTTCCTGTGGTGGAAATCTGGCATGCGTTGGCTGTGCCGGTCACCACTAAAGGAAGTCCATGCGTCCACAGCGTGTGCCGTGCTAACAGGAGCCATCCACTGCCCTGCCCATGGTGTTCACCAGCACATGCTACAGGCTTGCAGACAAGCCCGTGTGGGAGCAGCACTCACAGGGTTAGCAGGGGCTGCCTTGGGTGGCTCTGCTGCCTGAGGCTCTTTTGGAAGTGTTCTTCAGTAGAACTTTGGTTGCAGAAGCAGAAAGGGAGGCACAGGCTGGCTTTCTGTGTTGGTCTGAGCAGCGACCTGCCAGGCTCACGGTGCTGAGCCAGTACTTGTCTCCTGTTTCTTCAGGGAACGTTGAGGTTGGAGGGCAGCTGTCACTGTATGTGCTTCACAAGAGGGAAGGCTGGCCTGGGTCCGTGCATTGCTCACTGTGCCTGTGCTTGGCAGAGCACCGAGCAGAGCTGGTGGAGATGGGGAAGGGATGTGTGCACAGCGCAGGCCCCTGCCCTGGCTTTGTTGGGCACTGCCAGCTGTGAACTCAGAGTTCCCTGCTGGGTATGGCTAGGCCTGGGGGCATCTTTGGCTTCCCTTCTACCCATCAGCACCCTCAAATCACCCCATGCCAACCCCAACTCTCAGAGTAGCAAGCAGAGTGGGTGTGTGTGAGGGGGGTGCTAAGGCCGTCGTGTGGTCCCGTCTCCTCCCCTTCACTCTCTTCTCCTATGTTCCTTTAGAGGCCTGTACCGCACAGGAAGTGTCTGCACTAAGGACCATGGCACCAGGACTTGCCCAGCAGTCAGCTTCCTTCCCAAAAGGTGCTGATGGTGGAGCTCTGGCACTCCCTCCAGCTGTGTCAGGTCATTGTCCTTCCCCAGCCCACCCCCTCTGCTCCTCCCAGTCCCCTGGCCAAAGACAGACCCCAGCTAAGCACAGCCCAGTGGGGGCGAGGTGGAGAGGGGCAGCCTGGTCTCCCATGACAGGGTCAGGGGCGGTGGAAAGGGGCCTCAGCCAGTGTCCAGGCAGCTACAGGAGCACTAAGGCTGGCCCCTGAGTAGGCCACTATTACCGAAAGTCTGCACTTCTTGAACCTGCATCTTTGCTCCTGAAACAGGCTGTGGCTGTGTAAGCTGTGGGTGGGAGCTTGCTGGGGCTCCCACAGGGGCTGCTGCCAAGGGAAGTTTGATTTCACTTCCACATTCACACACTCGCCTGTACATTGGGTACACAGCCACACACATACATATTCACACAGCCACATACGGTCATACACATACATAAATATATGCATACATGTAGACACAATAGATACACATACAGACGTACTCACACAGGTACATATTCACACAGACACAGACATACACTCTTACACACTCACACAAGACTCAGACCCACACCTTCACACATACACATGCAGCACACAGGTACTCACACACACACTAACGGATACAATACAAACTCACTCACATGGTCACATCACATGACCATCTATCCATACACACCTATTCACACTCAGAGGACTTTTTTTTTTTTTAAGATTGACTCATTTTTTTTTTTTAAAGATTTATTTTATTCTTATTACAAAGTCAGATACACTGAGAGGAGGAGAGACAGAGAGAAAGTGGAGCTGCCGGGATTAGAACCAGTGGCCATATGGGAGCAAGGCGAGGACCTTAGCCACTAGGCCACGCCGCCGAGCCCAAGATTGACTCATTTTTAATTTGAAAGGTAGAGTAACACAGAGAGAGACAGAGAGGTCCTCCATCTGCTGCTTCACTCCCCAAATGGCTAGAATAGCCTGAGCTGGGCTGACACACACAGACACACACAGACACACACAGACACACACACACACACAGACTGAAGCTGGGAGCCAGGAACTTCTTTTTTTTTTCTTTTTCTTTTTCCTCCTTTATTTTATTTTTACTTTTATGGTACAATTCTATAGGCTCTGGGATTTCTCCTACCCCCTCTCCATATTCCCACCCCCCAAATTATTTCCCCCATATTATTGCAATAATATAGTCCTTCATAAGCAGTCATAAGTCCATCATTGTTGTTTAAGTGTGTTTTTTTTAAGATTTATTAATTTCTATTGCAAAGTCAGATGTACAGACAGGAAGAGAGACAGAGAGGATTAGAACCGATGCCCATATGGGATCCTGGTGTGTGCAAGGCGAGGACTTTAGCTACTGGGCTACCACGCTGGGCCCAACTTTCCCTTTTACATAAGCAAGTAAATCTCAAGGAAAAGAAAGCCATGTCTTGTTAGATCTGGGTGCTGGGTATTCATGAGCTTTGTAGCTTTACAAATCTTTCCATGTCTCCCCTGTCATATATGCAGAATCTCATGTGTGACATAGATTTGACTTTTCCTAATGAGCCCTCTGACACATCCAACTGACTTCAAAACTAGCATTTTCCCACCTGTGTCTTCCTTTCCCTCCCGCCTCTTCCAGCTCCCTGAAAGTCCTATCATATGTATCCATTAAAAATTTTTTAAGATGCCATTTGATTTATCATGTTTTGTTTTCTGTCATTTCCTATATGTTTGAAGCAGCTCAAAATGCAGCAAGCTGAAGCAAAATGTATCTGCTTCTGCATGTATCTCTCTAAGGGAAAGAATCATGGCTGCATAGACAGTCCAGAGGTGTTCCTGAGCTGGGGAGTGTTTGGTTGGCATGTGTGTACCAACCTTCCTGTTCCTTCCTGCCGCTGGCACTGAGCTAGGACAAGACGTCCATGGGTCTTGGCATCACGCAGCAGCATGGTTGCCCTTCGGCAGCGGCCATCGTTATCACGGTCATGGTGACTTTGACTCTTAAGAACTATTTTCAGCATGGTTTTCAGCTGCCGAGTTCAAGAGTGCATCGCTCGTTCCTCTTGCCCTTGGCTGTGCTGTGCCCAACACATGCTCGCTGGAGTGTATATCTGGTTTGTTCCATGCAACTGCTGAGGTTGGTAGCCCCGGGGACCACCCAAGGCAGCGTCTCTAGCAGAAACAGTGCCAGTGCAGCTGCTTCTGGGTGGGGAACTTATGAAGTGGAGCCCTGAGCCTCTGGTCATGTGGAGACTTCCCCAGGCTGGGTGTGGGAGGTCTGGGAGGGTGGAGTAGCACCCATAGCTTCCCTCGGAAGATGGCGTCTTTGTAACTCCTCTCCGCTGTGACGTCAGCCAGTTTTCTGCCCTCTGGAGCCAGGGAGACCTGAGTCAGAGCGTGTGTAAGCCATTCTCCTGAGACCACACAGCTGAGAGAAGCCTTGGCTCTGGGAGCCCCATGCTGGTCGCGGGGAGGGAGGTTGGGAGAGGGCCCCGTGTGCTTTTCCCAGCAGCCGAGCCTGGCCTTGCCCATCGCTCCTAGCCTGGAGCTCCTCCCTCCGTGCCAGCCATGCCACCTCCTGAGCTGGCAGAGCCTGCTAGGATTGAAGACCTATAATTTGTGACTCATGCCCTTTGCTGACCGTGTGTTGGCAAGTGTGTGGAGTTACCAGGCATGTCTGTTGTGTGTAGCCCCCTTAGAGGCCTGGGAGGTGGTGATGGGGAGCAGAGATCAGCAAGCCCACTTGACTTCCTGGGAAGAAGTCCAGCCGGGGGCAGTGGAGCCATCTGCCCCAGGCTCGTAGGGCACTTTGCCTTAAGTTGGTGGCTTTAAGTTCCAGCAACAGTCTGGTGGCAATCTAGCTCGTCTGGCCACCCATACAGCCTGGTTTCATATTTGCTTCCAAAACCAGGACACCTTTTTTTGTCCTGTGCATCAACAGTTAAAATACTGTGAAGGATGAATAACGTCCTGTGGTGGAGAGGATGCAGGGACACGATGCTCCCAGCCACCCCATTAAAGGCCCCTTGATGATCTCTGTTAACATTGATGTGATGGAGGTCCTGGGCTTCTGACCCGGGAGTGCAGGTCTGAGAACAGTTCAGAGAAGAAACTCACAGGATGGAGCAGATCTGTTCGCCTAGTCCCTGTAGGTGAACACAGGATTTAAAGGGACGAGGCAACGGAGTTACTGCGCACCAGTCAGGGTCATGGGAGCAGAAGCTGGGCTGTGCCACTTCTCACAGTGGCAGATCTGTGTGCGCCAACTACTGGTGGAGTGCACTGTGGGCAAGGGAGAGTAGAGGACAGAGCCGTGTGTCCAGTGGCGTGCTGCGCGCTTGCAGAGCCCTGTGTGCGTGCATGCCCTTGGACAAGAATCGAGAAGGCATTGGTGTGTGTTTTCTCAGAGAAGTCCTGATGGCCGAGAGAATAGAGATGTTCCCCTTAGAATCAACATATTCCTGTGTGGTGTGGCCATTATGTACCAACATTTTATTTTTGCTTTAATAAATATTTATTTATTTATTTATATTGAAAAGTCATATGTACAGTGAGGAGGAGAAAAGGAAGATCTTCCATCTGCTGATTCACCACCCCCTCAAAGCGGCCACAACAGCCAGAACCAAAGCCAGGAGTCAGGAGCTTCCTCTGGGCCTCCCACACAGGTGCAGGGTCCCAAAGCTTTGGGCCGTCCTCGACTGCTTTCCCAGGCCACAAGCCGGGAGCTGGATGGGAAGTGGAGCTGCCGGGATTAGAACCGGCGCCCATATGGGATCCCGGCGTGTTCAAGGCGAGGACTTTAGCCGCTAGGCCACCACGCCAGGCCCGCCATTCCATTTTCAAAGGCAGAGGGACAGAGATTTCCCATGGATTGGCTTACTCCACAATGCCTATAGTAACCGGAATTGGGCCAGGCCAAAGTCAGAAGCCCAGAACTCAATCTGGGTCTCCCATGTGGATGGCAGGATCCCAAGTACTTGAGCCACCCCCTGCTGCCTCCTCAGGGTGTGCATTCCCAGGAAGCTCGATGGGAAACTTTGGAACCCAGACTCTGCCAGGCATGGGCATTCCAAGTCCACCCCCACACCCCTCCTTATCTTAAATTAAAAAAGCAAGATGAAAGCATGTGAAATAAGTGCCCTCACACAGTTGGAGGCCCCAGACGCACACCTGGGAGATGGGCCCAGGGTTCAGGTTCAGGTTTCTCCTGCTTCCCCCAGGACCGAAAGCCCTCCCTTACTCCTTCACATCAGGTCACTCTGCTTCCCATCGAGACCACCTTCCCATGCCTACCCTCCAGGCTTCCTGGTGCTGCCTGACAGGGAGTAACCCACTGTCCCAGACCCTGCTGCCTGTCTGCTTCATGGCCACATTCTACTTGTTAGCCTTTTCTCAACCCCATGCACCCGCATCTCCATGCACCCGCTCCGGCCGAACCTCTTGGCTCTGCACTGACAAATGCTGATCAAGGTTTAGGCATGCATGCGTTTGATGTGTGACATAGAGCAGATCCTGAAGGAATCGCCGCAGGCCAGTGAGCTCCATGGAAGGGGCTGCCTAGGTCACCCAGTTGCCCTCTTGTGGTGGGGCAGCTTGCTCCTCACTGCGTGGGGGCAGTGGTTATCTGCTCAGGGTGTCGGGACAGCAGGTCCTACTACCTTGGGGAGCTGGAGAGAGTGGCACGAGATCCAGACATCCCTGCCTTCCAAGGGAGGGCCCAGTGCCTGTTCACTCACTCACTCGTCATACCTGCCTGCTGCCACAGCCGTGGCCAGCTCCAACAGGTCAGCCCCACCCTAACCATCTTGTTGGCAGAGTAAATTAAGCATTGAAAACAGACTAATTAGTACTCCAGGGAGCTTCATTGAGAAAATCGCGCCGCACTGAGGCGTGTCAGATTGGGACCCGACTTAATTAAAAGCCACCTGGTGAATTCCCGTGAGTTTGCAGAAACGCTGCCACTGGGATGTTTTACTGCCTGCATAAGGATGGTTATTAAATCCTTAATATTCTAATTCCTCGAGAATGCCATTGTCCGGGGCAAGCAGCAGCTGCACCACAAAGGAGCTAATTGTTCTCTCTGCCAGGCTGCTAACCCACAGGAAGTCCCAGCGCAAGGCTGCTCTGTGGCCTGGCTCCGTCAAGGAGCATAAGGACATGCCAGCTCCGGGTGGAGTCCCACGTGGAGATGCAGACAGGAAGGCAGCCATCTCGCGGCTGGGCCTGGCTAGGGCTTGGCTGTAACAGTACCTCTGCCAGGTAGAAGGCCAGCGCCGGTGGCCTGGCTGCCACGTGGGCCTGGCTGGATGTCTGTCCAGCAGCAGTGGGGGAGGCTGAGGACGCTGGCCCAGCAGAATGGGGGCTGGATGGCCCTGCCAGGCAGTGTGGGCTGGCCCTGGCATGTGCTCCAGACAGGCAGGGTAGCAAGGGGTGTGCACACCGTCCCTCTTTCCTCCTGGCCTCCTCTGCTTCCTCCCAGCCCAGGTCCAGCTCCTTTGGAACATTCCTAAGCTAGATTCCAAGTGGCTGACCCAAGCACTTCTGCCTACAGGATCCTCTCCTGATAGCATTACTTGGTGATAGTGGAGGTTGGGCGCTGGATCCACCAGCCTACAGCTCATGAATAGTGTGGGTGTATTCCTGCTGGTAAGCAGGGTCACTCCTCAGTGACTCAGTTTCCATATTAGTCAAAGAGATGCAGATGGTATTTGGGCCTGGCACTGGAGCCAGAGTGGCATGGGTAGGAATCCCAGTCTGTGATGGGTGGTACATTTGGGGTCTGTGTTTCTCGCTGAGTGGGGCCCATGACATAAGCTCCACGTGGTGTGAGGTCAGCGTTGTATGAATCAGCACTTTGAGGACCAGAGTCGGGGATGGGAAAGAGGGCAGTTATCTTCCTTCTTCCTCTTCTTTTTTTTAAAGATTTATTTATTTTTATTGCAAAGTCAGATATATAGAGAGGAGGAGAGACAGAGAGGAAGATTTTCCATCCATTGATTCACTCCCCAAGTGACCGTAATGGCTGGAGCTAACCAATCCAAAGGTACGGGGTCCTAAGGTGTTCGGCTGTTGTCTACTGCTTTCTCAGGCCACAAGCAGGGAGCTGGATGGGAAGCAGAGCAGCTGGGACATGAACCAGTGCCCATATGGGATTCCAGCATTTGAAGATAGAGATTAACCAATTGAGCCATAGTGCTGGCCCCCCATTTTAAGCATTTTTAAAAAATTATTTAAAAGGCAGAAGGAGGGCCCGGCGGCGTGGCCTAGTGGCTAAAGTCCTCACCTTGAATGCCCCGGGATCCCATATGGGCGCCGGTTCTAATCCCGGCAGCTCCACTTCCCATCCAGCTCCCGGCTTGTGGCCTGGGAAAGCAGTCGAGGACGGCCCAAAGCTTTGGGACCCTGCACCTGCGTGGGAGACCCGGAAGAGGTGCCTGGGAAAGCAGTCGAGGACGGCCCAAAGCCTTGGGACCCTGCACCCGCGTGGGAGACCCGGAAGAGGTTCCTGGTTCCCGGCTTCGGATCGGCGCAGCACTGGCCGTTGCGATCACTTGGGGAGTGAATCATCGGATGGAAGATCTTCCTCTCTGCCTCTCCTCCTCTCTGTATATCTGACTTTGTAATAAAAATAAATAAAATCTTAAAAAAAAAAAAAAGGCAGAAGGAGACATAGGGGAGATCTTCCATCCACTGGTTCATTCTCCAAACAATAGCTGGGCTGGCCCAGGCCAAAGCCAGGAACCCAAAACTTCATCTGGGTTTTCCTTGTAGGTGTTAATGTTCCCAGGCCATCAGCCTGGAGCTGCATCAGGAGTAAAGGTGCCTGGGTGTGAACTGGTGCCCATATGGGATATTGGCATTGCAGGCAGTGAATTTACCGCTCGTCCTACTGGTTTAGTTTTTGTAGTTGTTGTTATTGTTTTTTTTTTTTTGGTGGGTGGTTAGTTTTAATACAGTAGTATAAAATCATTTTAGGGGCTGGTTTCATGACATAGCATGTTAAACATGTACCTACAGTGCCAATATCCCCTTTGGGCACCGGTTTAAGTTTCGGCTGCTCCACTTCTGATCCAGCTCCCTGCTCATGGCCTGAGAAAGCAGTGGAGGTTGGCTCTAGTGCTTGAGTCCTTACCTCCATGAGAGAGATCTACCAGTTCCTGGTTCCTGGCTTTGGACCAGTCCAGCCCTGGTGTTGTGGCCATTTGCAAAGTGAACCAATGGATAAAAGATCGATTTCTATTTCTTTTTCTCTCTGACTCTCTCTCTCCTTTTAACTGTGGCTTTCAAATAAAAATAAATCCTTAAAAAAAAAAAAAAAAAGAAAAAGGAGTCTAGGAGGTGGTACTGTGACGTAGCGGACTCTGCCTCTGCCTGTGTGGTGGTGGTTTGAGTCCCAGCTATTCCACCTCCCATCCAGCTCCCTGCTTGTGGCCTGGGAAAGCAGTCGAGGATGGTCCATAGCCTTGGGACCCTGAACCTGTGTGGGAAACCCGGAAGAAGCTTCTGTCTCCCAGCTACAGATCGGCACATCCTTGGCCTTTGTGGCCATTTGGAGAGTCAACTAGCGGGTGGAAGATCTTTCTGTCTTTCCTTCTCTGTGTAAATCTGCCTTTCCAATAAAAGTAATTGAATCCAAGGAAAAAAAGGAAGAATGAAAGACAAAAACAAAGAAAAATTAGAAATGAATTTTCATCTGGAGTAGAGGCGTTGCTCAAGTCCAAGGAAATTAATGAGGTTTGGTTAGCCCTGAGGGTCTTGTGTGACCTGTGCTGTGTGGGTGCCTTGGAAAGCAGGGTGTGTGGCTGGTGTATTTCTTGTGTCTTTTGTTGCCCCAAAGGACTGTGTAGCCTCCAGAAAAGCAGCAAAGGAGATGCCCTCAGGGCTACTGGTGTGACATTTCGTAGTGTCCCCCAGGAGGTCCTGCAGCCCCTGTGAGAGCTGTACCTGTATCATCACTCCTTCTCAATGGAGGCCAAGGTCTTCCTCACGCTGTGCCCACCTCCTGCCTGGGGCGCCTTGGAAGTACATCCCCTCTGTTGCCTCGCTGAGGGTACGGCAACTTCTGGCACATGGAACAGGCAAGGAAATGCCCTCCTCCCAGCTCCCAGAAAGCCCAACCGTGGATTTGGTGGTCACACTGGTCTCCCACTGTCCTCTGCCAACAAGTGGACACTCTGGCCAAACACTTAGCCTTCTTTCTCTCTTTATTGAAATTGACTCCCCAAATGGCCACAATATTTGGGGCTGGCCCAGGCCTAAGCCAGGTGCCTATAACTCCATTCAGATTTCCCATGTGGTGGCGGGGGCCCAAGCACTTGGGCTGTCTACTGCTGCCTTCCCAGGTTCATGAGCAGGGAGCTGGATCAGCAGCTGAGTAGCCAGGACTTGAACTGGCGTCATGACATGGGATGTAGCACCCCACTGTACCACAATGCTGGTCAAACCTTTTTTCATTACAGTTGGCAGGCCTTGGCCAGTAGGGCCTGGATTTACTCTGACCAATTGTGTGGGCACTAGGACTCTGGGTTCCTGGTTGTTCTTATGGGGCCAACTGCCCTTGGACTCCCTATCTGGGACTTCCTTCCCCAGAAAGACTGGGATAGAGGGATCTCGCCTGGCTGTGGGGGCTGGGGAGGGTTCCAAGCTCTGGCAAGTACTAACATGGAGCAAATGCATATCTGTGCCCCTGAACCCTGTTCTGCCCAGGGATTGGAGACACCAGCTAGCTTAACAGGGCCGTGGAAGTCACCATGAAGTCATGGCCACCTGGGCTTCCCTGTGGAGGCCCCAGGCAGGAAGGACAGATGCCATGCTGCTGGGGGAAGGTGCCCAGATGTCAGCTGCCGTTGGTGGGGTGGTTGTGTATGCACCTGCTTTAAAAAGGCATCAGTGTGTGGGGGAGATGCCAGGGCAAGAGGGGGGGTGGGGTGCTGCACAGGTGTCTGAGTTGGCCCCAAGCGGCGGAAAGCTCAGGCCATGAATCAGAACCCACTGTGAATCTTGTAGGGGGCCCAACTAGGGGCCAGTTATAGGCTTGGGGCCTAATGTTGCCCTGGTGGAGAGAGGGGTGGAAAGGCTGTCTTTGAACCCTAGCCTAGCTCTGGCCAGTCTTGTAACCTTGAGCTAGCAGATAAGTCTCTGTGACAGCATTGTCACTTCTCAAGTGGTTCCATAAAGGCACCTGCCAATCAGGGTTGGAGTGAGGATTTGCTGGGAGAATGGGAGGGGTGCAGAGAATTCCAAAGAGCTCCAGAGGATGGAGAAGTCTGCCCAGCCCCTTCTAGGCCATCCCAAGCATGGAGTACGGGGCGCGTCCTTTCTGCCACCTCCCACCGGGCAGGCCCACTCCAGGAGGGCCGTTTCCCTGGTGGACCGTGACCCGGTGCTTGCTCGTGGCTTTAGCTCTGCCCCTGGGCTAGGCAAGAGGATGCCGTGCTCACGGAGGGTATTGCTTGCCATTGGTCAGTGTGCGGCAGCGTCGCTCTCCCAGGCCTCCGGCCTCTTGGTTCTGACCGCTGCTCTCCTGCTTTTCCTGCCTGGCTTCCAGGGCTCATGGAGGCTGCTGAAGAATCTGATGGTTCCCTGGGTTGGCCCTCCTGGCTCTGCCTCTGTTTGCTCCCATGCCCTTCTCCATGTTTAGGAGAACAATTAAGGATCTTCCCCAGTGCTGGGTGTAGGCACGGGGGAGGCCAGGTGTGTGGAGCACTTTGCCATGTGCCCTACCATGTGCTTTCCCCCCAGGAGGTTGGGCACTGGAGAGGAGGACCCAAGTCCACATCACCCCAGGTGAGCCTTGAGCCCAGTGTGACAGCCAGCAGCTCGGACTAGTGGGCGGTGGCCTTGTTTCTGTGCCCCCCTCTCCAAACCCCAGCTCCCTACCCGCCCTGGCCGCATTCTGAGACAGCAGAGCCACAAGGGCCTCGGGCCTCTGCCTTTCCCCGGTTTGGTTTCTGCTTGGGTGCTCAGAGCACTTTTGTTTTAAGTGCAAACCCACAGGGCTGCTTTCCCCTCTCTCTGATCCCCAAAACAAACAAAGGATGTTGGTCTGCGTTTTGGTTTGTTTTCAAGCTGCAGAGCGGAGTGAGGGAAATGGGTCACCTCGCACGCTGAGGGTGGCCTGCTAGGGCGGGTGTGTGTGTGTGTGTGTATGTGTGTGTGAGGGAGGGAGTCTGGGAGTGGTGGGGGTTGGCTAGGGTGGTGCCTGGCTCTAGAGGGCGGGTTCCCAGCCCACCCTGGCTGGGCCCTGCTGCCACTGAAGGGGCTCCTCACTGGCACAATGCTGGAGCTGGTTGCTCCTGTGGTCTTTGTGTGGGCAGCAGGGAGACTGGGTCCCCAGTGGGTGTGGCTGTGAGGCCCTTGCTGTGGGCACCGGACAAGGCCTGCCCTTGTCCGTTTCCATTGCTGCCCCAGTGAAATGAGACACATTGGACTGTGTTTAATACTATTTTTCTCATCCCTGATGGGGGATGACAGGACATGCCTGAGCCCCATGCCATCTGCCACACTGACCTCCCGGCCTGCAAAGAACAGCCATCCTGGGACCTGTGGAAGAGCATTCGCGTCCAGCTCAGACCCTGGCTTCAGGGCTGGTCCAAGACCTCTCTGGTCCCCCTCCACTTCTGGGAACATGTGACCCAGGAGTGTGCCCCCTGCTGGACCTATGACTCCCTTCCGTAGGGTGTGCAGGCGGATACCCCCTGCAGCAGAAGTTAGCTGGGGGGATTTTCAATAAGAACTACTTTTGGCAAGGGGTGAGCAGAGTGAGTCCATCTTTTCTAGCACAATCTAGAACCCACTTGCCTGCAGTTTCTTTGTGAACAGCCACCTGTTTTGCAAGTTCTTCATCTTTGGTGTCTTCGATAGTGATGACAGCAGGTCCTCTCCTTGGGACAGACCTTTCCTGCCAGTGTGCAGGGGCCTTGGATTTCAGTGGGACAGTGGCCAAGCTGGGGCCTTCAGGGGAGGATTTCCTGGAGAGGTTGCTTGTCCTCACGGGTTACAGGAATGTTCGTGGCTAACCCCAGGCTCACTTGCAGAGCTGTGTTGGAGACATGTGGAATCCATCACCTTGTCGATTGTGTATGGCTCACAGGTGCAGAGTTGTCCTGCGTCTCTGTGGGTGATGCTGCTTCTGGGACATTCTGCAGTCTAAGCCCTGACTAGGAGTGGTCTGACCATTCGGAAACTCCATTGGGCTGATACTCTACATTCCTAGGGTGGAAAAAACCTCAGGTAGCCAGAGACAGATGTAGGGCCCTGAGCTGTGGGTGCTTCCTGCTCCCATGACACCTGGGTTGGGGAGCCAGGTCACAGCCCTGAGCGTGTTTGGTCAGCTTGTAGCGCCATCTGGGGACCAATCCCATAATAGCAACAGTGTCTCCTGGCCCAGAACATTGTTGGTTGAAGTCACCAGCAGTCTTTAAAACAAGGTTGGGCCCAGCATGGTGGCTCAGTAGGCTAGTGCTTCCCTGCAGGTTCCATGATCCTATGTGAGTGCTGGCTCATGTCCCATCTGTTCCCCTTCCCATCCAGCTCCGTGCCTGTGGCCTGGGAGAGCAGCAGAGGACAACCCAAAGCCTTGGGACCCTGCACCCATGTGGAAGACCTGGAAGAGGTTCCTGGCTCCTGGCTTCAGATCAGCTTAGCTTCAGCCATTGTGGTCATTTGGGGAGTGAATCATCAGAGGGAATATCTTCCTCTTTGTCTCTCCTCCTCTCTGTATATCTCACTTTCCAATAAAAATAAACAAATCTTTTTTTAAAAAAAATGTCTGCCCTTCCCAGACACCCCTGGGGTGAGGGTGGCCTCAGCGAGAGCTCTGTGGACGGTGCCGCGTGAGGTTGGGCTGTCCTTGTAGCACAAATAGTTTGGCTCTGTGGGCCTCTGCTGGCCAGCAAGGGTTCCGGACAGGGCGAGGGGGCATCTTCTGAAGCACGGTTTCTATCCAGCTGCTGGTGTCCGGGTTTCCTGGGAATTCATGACACTGTTGATGTCAAGCAGAGTTTGCCACGAGCTCGTTAGCTGTGGAGAAAGAATCTCATTGGTGAAGGATGATGTGTTTAGGCTGGGCAGAGCAGAGGCTCCGACAACATTCTAGAACATTCTACAAACGAAGGCATTATAGCCGTCTGAACCAAGATGAGACTTGGGAAAACTGAGTGGTCTTTTCAGATATCTTGTCATGTTTCTGGAACAATACCAACACTGCTTGGTACTCAGAGACCCCTGCCCGGTGTAGTCCTCACATTCACGCATCGCAGGTGGTGCCTGCAGTGATGGCCTGGGTGGGAGGAGTCTTAATGGCATCAGGATAGGAAATAAAATCTCTGCCCCTGAGGGCTCTTCTCACCCTCCCCTTGTTGGACTGTCTGCACTTGGCAGACACACAGGCCTGCTGTGGGTCCTAGAGTTGCTACGTGCTCCTGTGCTGTCTACCTGCTGGCAGGCCTGGGGTCCTGGTCATCCCGATCACCCTGGTCGCCCTCTCCTCACTGACCTTTTTTCCCAACGTGTGTTCCTGTGCAGCTCTGCTCTGTTGCAGTTGTCTCCTGTGTTTGCTGCTTTGCTTATTGCATGCCATCTCCAGGCATTTTAACTCCTCGAAGGCAGATAGCATGGCTTAGTGTTTAGTTCCAAATTGCCCAATCTCTGGCAGTCCCATCCCATCTATGTAAATATAGAAAACTTGTGGCCAGTGCCATGGCGTCGTAGACTAAGCCTACCCCTCCGGTGCCAACATCTCTCATGGAAAAATGGAATTTGAAAAAAGCTGGTTTTGATAGACTTGAAATTCATGTGCCATTTTTTCATAATATGTGTTCTCTGGAGTTTCTGAGGAATCGGTATGTATCTTTAGTACAGTGATCTCAGCAAGGACTTGACATTGAGTGATACAGGTCAGTAAACAACACATATCTTCTACCTACTGGTCCATTCCCCACATGGCCACCATGGCTGGGGCTGAGCCAGGTAGAAAGTCAGGAGCTAGGAGCTTCATCCTGATCTCCCATCAGTAGGCAGCTGGATGGGAAGTGAAGCATGTGGGCCCATACAGGTGCTCACGTGGGATGCCGGCACTGCACTGCCTGGCTTTACTGCTAGTGTCCATGCCTCTTTCTTTCTTTCATGAATTTTTGTGCTTCTACTTCCTCTGTGACCCTAGCATTTTTACATCTCCTCCCTGCCTGGCCCCATTCACATTTGCTATTTTGCAGGAAGGGGTGAAGGTTCGTTCTGTGTTTGGCGGACACTGTGTGGGGAGGAGCCAGGGGCAGGTTCCTGTCCCTTGCTGCTGCTTCTTGCTGGTTGTGATCAGCTCCCATCACCTGCTGCCTGCACAGCAAAGCTGCTGCTTTCCTCTGGCCAGTGAATTAACACCTTGGAGGAAATACACTGAGAATATGCAAGTACCCTACTGCTTCTCACGTGTTGGCCCCCGAATGTCAGCATTCGATGGTGATTCCTGCCTGTGAACAACTGCCTCGGAGTTTGACACAGGCTGATTTTTTTTTCATATCCCATCATTCTGGCTACATTAAAAAATATGTATTTATTTTAAAGACAGAATGTTAGGGACGGAGGGAGTGTTAGAGACAGAGGAGGCTGCTTTCATCTGCTGGTCATTCCCTCGATGACCGCAGTGACCAGGGCTGGGCCCAAGTCAGAGCCAGAAGTTTCTTCCAGGATTTCCATGTGGGTGGCAGAGGTCCAAACAAAGACAGAGTTCATCTTTGGCTGTTTTGCTGAGGTCATTAACAGGGAGCCGGATGGGAAATGGAGCAGCTGGGAGTGGAGTCCGCATCTCCCCACCCCACAAGGCCAGCCTTCAAATTGTTATTATAATTTTTTAATTGGAAACCCCTATGTGTAGTTTTTCCTACTCTGGGTGTCCTTCCTGAAGAGTCCGTCAAAGCTCCCCTCATCTTTGTATCTGAAAATGGACTAGTTGACGCTGCTGCTTGGATTACAGTTGGACAGTGCAGCGCCCGTGGGCTGTTCCTGTTTTCCCAGCTGCCACTCTTCCAAGCAGAGTTGCCTGGCTGTCTTGCTTTATGCATTTATCCTGTTGCTGGGCAGGTTAAAACACAGTGCCCGCGGCCAGTTGCCCCCATGCAGAGGGTCTGGGCATGTGTGTTAGGTTCTGCCGGGGTCTCTGAAAAAGGGTCCGTTCCTTTGCCCCTTCCCTGCTTGGCAGCTGCTGGCTGCCCCTGCTTGGCGGCTGCTGGCTGCCCCTGGCTGCATGTCTGTGGTCTTGGCCTTTGTTTTCATCTGCCTGCTTTCCTGGGGCTCACTGCTCTCTGTGGTCAGCACTCCAGGCTTTGAGCCTGGAGCCCTCCCTTGTCTGACAATCCTCAGTTAGATCTGCAAGGATCCTCTGTTCCAGTCAGGTGATGCTCACAGGCGCAGAGCCTCGCACCTGCTCACTCTCATCCGGGGATGCGAGCCAGTTGGCTCCGATGTGGAGTCTGACTCCTGTTTCTCCTGGTTGTTAAGCTGACCTCTTTCTTCAACACCTGCTGATGCAGTGGGTTTGGCTTGTTTCTGGAAACCAGGGAGGGTTTGGTTCATTTCTTAACAGTCTGCCCACATCCTGGCTGCTTTTTTTTTTTTTTTTAAGATTTATTTATTTATTTATTTGTTTGTTTGTTTGTTTGAAAGTCAGATATACAGAGAGGAGGAGAGACAGAGAGGAAGATCTTCCATCTGATGATTCACTCCCCAAGTAACTGCAACGGCTCGAGCTGAGCCGATCTGAAGCCAGGAGCTTCCTCCAGGTCTCCCATGTGGATGCAGGGTCCCAAGGTTTTGGGCCGTCCCTGACTGCTTTCCCAGGCCACAAGCCGGGAGCTGGATCGGAAGAGGAGCTGCTGGGACTAGAACTGGCACTCATATGAGATCCCAGTGTGTTCAAGGCAAGGACTGCTAGGGTACTGTGCAGGGCCCTGGCTGCGTTTAAGTAATTGATTTTTTGGTATGTGAAGTATTTTTTCTTTTTTTCTTTTTTAAAGATTTACTTATTTTTACTTGAAAGTCAGATTTACAGAGAGAAGTGGCCGAAACAGCCAGAACTGAGCTGATCTAAAGCCAGGTGCTCAGAGCCTCTTCCAGGTCTCTCACACGGGGGGCAGGGTCCCAAGGCTTTGGGCCATCTTCTATTGCTTTCCCAGGCCACAAGCAGGGAGCTGGATGGGAAAGTGGAGCAACCGGGACTCAAATTGGCACCCATATGGGATGCCGGCACATGCAAGACTGGGATTTTAGTCACTAGGTCTCCGCACCAGGCCCTGGTATGTGAAGTATTACTGCATATTGGAGACTCAACTGGACTTAAAGGCTCTGGGCAAGAGGTGGTACTCCTGGCTCTTGCTTTCACTCACTCCCCACTGCCAGTCTTATCACCTTCTTTTCATCCTGTTCCTGCTTGGCTCCATAGATAACCTATGTCAGTAATTTCTAGCTTTTCCTTCTTACATTTCTCTCTTATGCTTAATTTCATTGAAAAAATATTTGTTGATTTATGGGAAGGCGGGAGAGAAGGCAGGAGAGAGACAGCAGTTGTGTGGAGAGAGATCTGCTATCCTCTGGTTCACTCCCCAGGTGACTGCAATGGGTAAATCTGGTCCAGCCAGGAGTCTGTAACCCCACCCAGCCTCCCACCTTTGTAGCAGGGGTCCAAGGCCATGGGCCATCTCCCATCCCCTTCCCAGGGGTGTCAGCAAGCAGCTGGATCAAAAGGAGAGTGATCAGGGCACAAACTGGCACCCATGTGAGATGCCAGCACCCCGGGCTGCGGGCTGACTTGCTGTGCCACAATGCCGGCTCACGTATTCTCACTCTTATCTGCATCTTCTTGCTACTCTTTGTGTGGGCAGCCCACGATTTCCTCCTCCATTCTCTCATGCATTGACATCTAGTGATTTGCAGTATTTTGCGATTATAAGCTCTTAGATGATGAACAACCTTGTCTGTGCATACATACTTTATATCGAAGGAGTTGTGTCTTCATAGTCAATTTCAGAAGTGGGTTGCTGGGCCCAAAGACACTCATGGCTTTGCTAGGTCACACATTGGTGTGCTAAGGCAGCCATGGCTGTGAGCATGTGTCTGTTGACCCTGAGAACACACCATTTGCTCGGCTCAGGTTCTGGAGGCTCCGGGCTGGGGTCTCTGGCTGCAGATCAAGGCCTGGGCAGGGCTGTGCTCCTCCTGAGGTGCTTGGCAGGTCTCGGTTTCCTGTTGCTGGAGCTGTGTTCCCTGTGTTTCTCAGCTCACACCACCTCCAGCTGCAGAGCCAGCAAGGAAGGGTCTCACTGTGACAGTCGCATCGCTTCCTTCCTTCTTGTTTTTCTTCTTCTTTTTTTTGGTTTTTGTCTTTTTCTTCTTCTTTTTTAAAAGATTTATTTAATTGGAAAGTCAAATTTACAGAGAGGAGATACAGAGACAAAGATCTTCCATCCGCTGATTCATTCCCCAAGTGGCTGCAATGGTTGGAGCTGAGCTGATCCGAAGCCAGGAGCCAGGAGCCTCTTCCGGGTCTCCCAGGCTGGTGCAGGGTCTCAAGACTTTGGGCCACCCTTGACTGCTTTCCCAGGCCACAAGCAGGGAGCTGGATGGGAAGTGGGACTGCGGGGTTAGAACCGGCGCCCATATGGGATCCCACTAGGACTTTATCCACTAGGCTACCGTGCCAGGTCCAAGTATCAGTTTTTAGGAGTCTTTTCCTCACCATCATTGCTCCAGTTCATCCCTTCGTATCATCCTGCGTTTTAGTCCCTTTCTGGTCTCTCCCGGTACTCCTGTCGCATTGGCAAACGTGTTTTCTCTCCCTGCAGTCTGAGCTCCAGGGCGGAAGGTGGGGACTGTGTCTCATTCATGCCAGGTCTCCTGAGGGCCCAGCACACTGCTGCTGGCACCTGTGGGCAGGTGTATCTGCTGGAAGAGGATGCTGTAGGTGACAGGGAAGGACTGTTGTGACTGGTGATGGGGTGGGGACCTACTGAGTCCTGGGGCCACTGGTTGGGATTGTCTAAGCATTTCATGGGCTGCTGACATTGAGAAATCTGACTATTTTGGCATTTCCTGGCCTGGCTACTGTTAGCGTTTGAGCTGGGTGACCTTGTGTGGCAGTGACATCCTGTGCATAGGCAGATGTTGGTGGCACTACCCCCTCCTGCCAAATTGGGACAATCAGTTACTCACTGTCCCCTTGGGGTGCCCTGTCATGTCTCCCTTGGCTTGGGTCCAAAGCTGAGCTGGCATCTTACAGGTCTGAGACCTTTGCATGAAGGTGAGCCTGGCTCGGGAACATTTCCTCGCTAGCTCGGTATCCTAGTCTGTGTACAAGGGAGAGGCAGATCCATTTTATAGAGCGGAAAAGCATCCGGTGAATTGAATGCATGGCCGTGCAGGTTTTTGGTGGTAGGTTTAGAGCATGCCGCCCCCTGCTGGCGAGTGGCAGGAATGCATCGTGGCTCTTGGCAAGCAACAAAGGATGCCAACTGCTGGCCAGGTGGCGCACAGGTGAATTGCTGAGGGCCGCTCCCTGTTTCTGCACCAGCAGTCAAGGGAGTGGTGGAAATGATATTTTCCTATCATGTTTAAAGAGTTGCGCCAACCTCTTTTATTGCCCTCTCCCTTTTCCTGTAGACGCCGTGATTTCTGCTCCTTGATCTCCGATTCAGGGTTTACGGATATAGGTTTGTATCAGGTTAGGTGTGCTGAGGGTCAGAATCTTGTCCAACGTCTAGTCTAGAAGACTGCAGCCTTGGCAAGTCCCCAGCTGAATGGCACCACGTGCGTGACCCCAGACAATACCACATGCAACTAGACGTCTTCACTCACACACGTGGCAGTTTAGCTGGCTGGAGTAGGCATGGGTGAGGGGTAGCAGCTGGTCTCGTCTCTCCAGTGTGTGGTGGGACCTGTGTGACAGGCGTAGGGCTGCCAGAGTGGAGAAGGGACGCTGCCTGTCCTCTGTGGTCACGGCCTGGGCTTGGCTCTGGGTCCCTTTGCCTGGTTCGATTGGGCAGGACGAGCCTCAGGGACAGCCCAGATTCAACAGGAAAGCAAGCGGACTCAACGTCTCTTTTTCTTGAAGTAATGAATACTTATTTGTTTGGAAAGCAGAGGTGGTGGAGGGGGAAGAAAGAGAGTAGAGAGAGAGAGAAACAGGGAGAGACACAGTTTTTCCACTCATGGGCCATTCCCCAAATGCCTGCCACAGCCAGGGCCAGGAACCTGGAACTCCAGCTGGGTTCCAGCAGGCGCATGGGCGCTTGCATGCTCGTCTGCTGCTGCTTCCCAGGACACATCAGCAGGAAGCTGAGACAGAAGCGGAGGAGCCGGGCTCCACGACACACAGTGGGTGTCTCAAGCGGCAGTGCAATGCTGGGGCACCACAGCACTGGCCTCAGCTCCACCTCTCGGGAAGGATGATCGTGGGAGGAGCGGACGCCACCTTTGCACACAGCACAGTGCACCTGTTGCATCCGCTGCCCTGGGCTGCAGTGTTATCCGTTGTGTTGGCCCACTTGCTTCAGTTGTGCTCACGGGCAGCGTCCCCGGAGAGTCCTTTACCAACCGTCGTGAGGCTTTTCCGCCCTTGGTGGCCTCCGGTGTCGTACTTACAGCACAATACATTGTTCTCCTGTTTATTTACCAACTGGCCATCTTGTCTAGTAGCTCTGCTTCTTTTTAAATGCTTATTTATTTATTTATTTATTTTAAAAGATTTATTCATTTTATTACAGCCAGATATACAGAGAGGAGGAGAGACAGAGAGGAAGATCTTCCGTCTGATGATTCACTCCCCAAGTGAGCGCAATGGCCGGTGCTGTGTGAATCCGATTTGAAGCCGGGAACCAGGAACCTCCTCCAGGTCTCCCACGCGGGTGCAGACTCCCAAGTCCTTGGGCCGTCCTCGACTGCTTTCCCAGGCCACAAGCAGGGAGTTGGATGGGAAGTGGAGCTGCCGGGATTAGAACCGGTGCCCATATGGGATCCCGGCGTGTTCAAGGCGAGGACTTTAGCCGCTAGGCCACGCCGCCGGGCCCAATGTTTATTTATTTATTTATTTATTTTTAAAGATTTATTTTATTTTATTATGAAGTCAGATATACTGAGAGGAGGAGAGGCAGAGAGGAAGTGGAGCCGCCGGGACTAGAACCAGCGGCCATATGGGATCAAGGCGAGGACCTTAGCCACTAGGCCACGCTGCCGAGCCCCTGCTTATTTAAGACAGAGGATTAGAGAGAGGGGGAGCGACAGATTGGAAGAGATCATCTTCCACCAGTACACCTCCCAAATGACCCTGGTGACTGGAGCTGGACCAGGCTGAAGCCAGGAGCCAGGAGTTCCACCTGGGTAGTCTGCATTGGTGGCAAGGACCCAAGCATTTGGACCATCTCTGCTTCTTTCCCAGGCATGTTAGCAGGGAGCTGGATGGGATGGGGAGTAACCAGGGAGGATGGGATGCCTCTGTTGCAAGGGGGAGTTCAACCTGCTCCGCCCAGTGCCAGCCCCGTAAAAATGACTCTTCCTCATTCACCTTCCCTTATCCAGAAGGCAGGAAGGCCTTCCAACTTCATTCTGCCAATGGCTGCTGGAGCTGGGCTGGCTGATGCCAGGAAGCCCGCCCTGAACCCTGGTTCCTGGGTGCTCTGTTTTGGGCCAGCTCCTGGTGATGTGCCTGGGAAGGCAGTGGAAGGCAGCCCCTGCCCTCAGGTCCATTCCATCCAAGAGGGAGTCCCGGATGGAGTTCCTGGCCTCTGCCTTCAGCCTGGCCTGTTCCTGGCAGCTGCAGGCATTTGGAAAGTCAGATTTACAGAGGAGAAACAAAGCTCTTTCATCCAGAGGTTCACTCCCCAGAAGGCTGCTATGGCCAGAGCTGAGCCGCAGTGGTTGGTGCTAAACTGATCCAAAGCCAGGAGCCTCTTCCAGCTCTCCCACATGGGTGCAGGGTCCCAAGGCTTTGGGCCGTCCTCCACTGCTTTCCCAGGCCACAAGCAGGGAGCTGGATGGGAAAATGGAACAGCCAGGACACGCACCAGTGTCCATATGGAATCCTAGTGCATGTAAGACGAGAACTTTAACCACTAGAGTACCTTGCCGGGCCCTCAAATAAATATTAAAAACAAAACAAAGCAAAACAAAAGAAGGTGCATGTTTCACGAGGGCCCAACCTCCATGAATGGATCCCTGCCGGATCTCCAGAGTGAATTCCCCCATCTTCTTCCTTTGACACACCCTCCTCTTCCTCCTGCCTTCGCTGCATCCTGGGCTTCTCAACCTCCAAACCATTTCTGTGATTGATAAATGGCCCCGTCTGTGGTGTTGTAACAAAACAGGCCTAGACAGAGGTGTAGAGACACCTTCTGAGCAGATTTTTTTTAAGATTTACTTCTTTTTATTGGAAAGTCAGATATGCAGAGAGGAGGAGAGACAGAGAGGAAGATCTTCAATCTGCTGGCTCACTCCCAAGTGGCTGCTACAGCCGGAGTTGAACCAATCAAGAGTCAGGAACTTCTTTCGGATCTCCTACTAGGCTATTGCACTGGGCCCCCTGGGTGGATTCTTTTAAACCTCCAGGGAGCTGCTGGTTAGGGACAGCTACTGTTTGTGACTTCGGGCAAAACTGCATCCTTGCTCTGAGCCTGTGGCTCCAGCCACGAGCGCAGGTGCCAGCTTCGCCCCAGCCCCTGGGTGCTGACCAGGTGCCTCCCTGAGGGCACTGCGTTTTCTGATTTCTCCCCCTTTTCGATTCTGTGTTCTCCGTTGGGGATTTAGAGGGGCTGTTTTTTTCTCTTAGGCCTCCTTGTGTCTCACAAGCCCTCCCCAGCTTTGTTAATGTTTCTGGAAGACTTTGTAAACTGGCAACCTGCTGTATCATTCCAGCAGAGGCAGCTAACCTGCCTGTCTGGGCGAAGTGGCAAAGTCACACAATTGAGTGGCATCACAGCAGGTGGGGAGGGAGCCAGGGACTCTTCCTCTGTAGGGGGTGCTTGGGGGGTCCCTGTTGGGGACTATGTGTTGGCAGAGGAAGGTGAAGGGAAAGCAAGAGTCTCTCAGGGCTGAGGAAGAGTTGGGGGGGAGGCGTGGCCGGGGAGGCAGTGGGGTTGAGGGAGGAGGCAGAAGCCTCATTTGCTTACATAAGAGCCCGGAGAACTTGTTTTGTAACCTCTGGGCAGCCAGGTTGCTAAGTTTAGATTTGAACCTGAAACTTTGGAACTTGCAGAGGCTGCCACTGCCTCAGCTGCACTGGCTGTGCCATCCCTGGGAACACAGTGACGTTGCAGGAAGGGGGGACCTGACACGTTGTAGGAAAATCTGGAGGGTAGGCCTACACTCCACAGTCCCCTTGGCAGGAAAAGCTGGAGGAGAAGAGAGGTTGGCAGGACGAGGTGGGGACACTTGGGCTCCCCTGAAGCTAGGGCAGGGGAGGTCCTAGGGGAACGGCAGCTAAAGAGGAAGGTACTGCCCAGCTCCTGTGAGAGGCCGAACTTGCGGGCGGCGTGGCCTCAGAGCAGGTACCCAATCTGACAGCCAACCTCAGTCAGCCGTACAGATGGGAACCAGCCCTCCTGGGTTGAAGTGGGTGTGTATACACTTGCGTGTGCCTTGCATGTGCACGTATGTCTGTGCATGGGTTTGCATGTATGTCTACTTGTGTGCATGTCTGTGCATATGTGTGCTTGTACACATTGTATGTGTGTGTGAGAGAGGAGTGAGTGAGCGAGCTATAAGCAGTGTGGCATTACAAGCAGTACAGTCCACAAGACCCCTGTCTGTGCCGACATTGACCCCTGGGCCAGGAACAGTCAGTCAGCCAAGTGGGAAGGTTCCCAAGGCCACACCTAGAGTTGAGCATTCACTAGCAGGGCTCAGTCACAGCCCTGGTTGCAGTTTATGGGAAAGGAGGCGATTCAGCTCAGCCGAGAGGGCACTGCCTGCCTGGGCAAAGGCTGGAGGCTCCTGACCCCGAGTTTCTGGTTGTCCTCTTCTGATGGCGCCATGTGTAGGTCAGTGCCTCCTTGGCAGCCACAAGTGAGGTCTGCCAACCAGGGGCCAACAAGGGCCCTTCCACGGTGCCTCAGTGACCGGCGAGCTCCCTAGGGCTCCCAGGCTAACAACAGCCTGAGCTCTGTCATTCTTGACTCGAAGCTATCACCCTGATTCACTCTGTTGGTTTCTGTGGCGTGGCTAGTGCCCACCCCACTGCCAGCGTATCCGGTGTGGTTGGTCACCCCCGATGGCAGGGAACCCCCTTCTAGCATGACACTGCAGGAAGTAGGGAGGTGGCTTTCCTTCTGCAGGCTGGGGACAAAGGCCAGTTGTGTGGTTGGTTACTCAGCAGGTTGAGTGGTGCCCAGCTCACAAAGGCCATGAACTCCTTCTCTGCAGAGTGCTGCTGGCCCCCAGGCTGCCCAGTTGCTTGCAAGCCCTTCAGTTGCCTTCCTACCTCAAGTCATTCATTCATTAGGTGGTCATTCATTCTCTCACTCTTCCCTGGACACTGAGGTGTGCTGGAAAGCCTGGGAGGACACAGCATAGAGAAGGTAGGCTGGGGACGCCCCGTATGGAGCATGGGAACAGATGAGCCTCCTGCCTCTTAGCTGACATTGTCTTGTGGGACCTAAGAGAGCATGAGGTGTTGCAGGGATGGGACATCCCCAGGTCTGTGCTGAGACAGTGTGTAAGCCACACAACCCTCCACAGCAGGCTTGAGCCATCCGTTCCTCATGGCCAGTCCTGCTGAGCAGGGGCTCCCCCAATTGCCTCTGACTATATCTGCATTTTATAGAATAAAAGGCAAGCTCGTGTAGGGCACCAGTTGTGGGGAAGAGATGACTCCAATTTGTGTTCAGGGCACACCACATGCCTCCATGCCAGCACAGCTGCTGGAAGAGGTCCTGTGTGCCTTGCAGGGAGGTGGATCCTGGTCCAATTTCCCTTTTTCCTTAGGAAGTTTCCAAGAGTGTTTATTCCATTGAGCACAGTGTACCTATCTCCAGATTTGTAGCATAGGACCTGCTTGGCCCAGCTTGGTCAGGCACCCACCCCAGCTCCATCTACTAACTGGATTAGGTTCCAAGTCCATCTGTAGGCTCAGACAGCTGGAAGGATGGGTATAGGCTCATGACTTGGCAGCTCTGAGCTTTTCTCCCTCTGCCCCACTTAGACTCTGGGTTTGAGTTCAAATTTGTAGCATAGGACCTGCTTGGCCCAGCTTGGTCAGGCGCCCACCCCAGCTCCATCTACGGGGAGGATGGGGTGGAGGTGTTAGAGCGGGCGTGAGACTGCCTGCCTTTGGGCAGATGTTTATCCTCGTGGGGTGAGCTGGCGCCAGCTTCCTACTAATGCTCACTTTGGTAGGTGATGGTTGAAGCAGTTCAAGCTCTGACACCCACAGGGGAGGTTTGGACTGAGTCCCTGGCTGGCTTGGTTATTGTGGACACTTGAGAAGTGAACCAGCCGACAGGAACCCTCCCTTCCTGCCTCCTAAAACAACCCAGCAGGAAGGCCAGCTTCCTCCAGCTCAGGGCTGAGTCACCTTTTTAGTGCTTCTAGATTCTGGCATAGGGCGTCCAGGACCTCTGTTGATCCCAGGGAATGTGCCTCCCTGCGCCCTTTGTTAAACTTACACCAGCTCTGGCCCAGCTGGTAAGTGCCTCAGAGGGCATGGGGTGGTTAACTCAGCAGTAGCCTCTAGGGCAGCTGGGAAAGGAGTCTGGGGTGAGGGGTGGAAGAAATTCTCTCCAGGGGCCTGGTGTGGTGGCCTAGTGGCTACAGTCCTTGCCTTGAACTCGCCAGGATCCCATATGGGCACCGGTTCTAATCCCGGCAGCTCCACTTCCCATCCATCTCCCTACTTGTGACCTGGGAAGGCAGTCAAGAACGTCCCAAGGACTTGGGAGTCTGCACCCATGTTGGAGACCTGGAGGGGGCTCCTGGCTCCTGGGTTCAGATCAGCTCAGCTCCAGCTGTTGCGGTCACTTGGGGAGTGAATCATCAGATGGAAGATATTCCTCTCTGTCTCTCCTCCTCTCTGTATATCTGACTTTGCAATAAAAATAAATAAATCTTAAAAAAAAATTCTCTCCAGGCTGAGGGTCCAGAGGCAAGTTCAGAGGTGGTAGTGGGTGGAAGGGAGAACCTGGGACCCTTGCTCCCAATCCGCAGGGCTGGGCCGCAGCACCCTGGGCAAGGCACCTGCCTCCAGCCCCACCCTTACTGCCTGCCCTACCTGCACCACCCTCTCCTCCTGCACGTGGCTAGTCCTTCCCTTCTGGCCAGACTCTCTGGGTGGGCTGGGCATTTGTTGGGAGCACAGAGTCCCGGTCAGAAACCGGGCAACTCACAGGCCTGGGGAGGGCCTGTATCCCCTGCTGCCGAGGATCTGAAAGGGGTCTTCCTCACGTGCTCAGATCACCTCCACCATCAGGCCCTGCCACCAACCAGCCCTTCCTCCCCACACTTGTCCCCGCTGGAACACCACTGAGTCACCTGCCTCTGTCCCCCTTCCCCATGTGTCCCCCGATTTGGCTTCTGCCACGCTGACTGCAAGCAGGTGCCTCACTTGCCACCCAGAGCCTTTGAGGACGTTTGTAGGTTGAAGGCGAAAGGTCTGCGGCATATCCATCCGCCCAAGAGTTCATAACTGAGCAGGCCTGATTCAGGCGGCCTCTAGCAGGACACTCGGAGGACATCTGCCAAGTCCAGCAGGGTGAAGACGATCCTTTACCCAATGTGGGCCTTGGGGTCATGGCTTCTGCGTCCTGAGACTCATCAGTGGGTCTCAAAATCCCAACTTAATGAAAATGTCTAGTAGCTGTCGGGGTACAGGGGGTTTCTCAGCATCGAGCTTGGGCAGGTCTGGAGACCCGAAGCCCTTGGGAGCCGCAGGGCTCCGGCGGGGCCTGGAATGCGGGCTCTGATCGCGGAGCCCAGGGCCACCTCGTACCGTCTTAGCTTCGATGCTGACCCCGGGAGGGGGCCCAGGAACTGGGCGCTGGCCCTCCAGGCCGCCGCCCCGCTAACCGGAAGGTCCCCTCCCGCTTCTCACCGCTTTCCCGGGGCCCAGAGGTGCCCGCAGTGATGACCCGCGTGTTCCTGCGCACGCACACACCGCGCGCACACGCCTGCCCGGCCGCCCGCGCCCCGAGCCGTCCCGTGCCAGGGCGCACTCACTCCTCCTGCGCCGCGCAGGGTTGCAGGTTACGGGGGCGCCTAGGACCCCGGGGAGCGCCCTGGTGGGCCTGGGGAACCCCGAGCAGGCCCGGGTGACGCACAGGCCCGGGCGGGGTCGAGGGGCGGAGCGCGCCGGCTAGGCGCGCAGGGCTGGGGCGGGTCCGCGCCGCCGCCGTCCGCGCCGCCCCGCCCTCGGCTCGCTGCACACTCCCGTCTGGTCGGCTCCTCCGCGCCGCAGCCCCCGCCGTAGCCGCCGCCACCGCCACCGCCACCACCGCTGAGGTAGGCGACGCGGTTCAGGGTCCGGCCTCCGCCTGCACCCGGGACCGCGGGCCGGGGTCTTGGAGAATTAAGAGTGGGAGGATCGAGGGATCTCGGAGCAGGGCCCGGGGAAGGAGCGGGGGTGGATGGTGTGGGCCTGGCAGGTCAGCGGCGCGCAGAGGAGGCCGCGCGGCCGGACCCCGGCGGGCTTGGGCGTGGGACGGGAGGCCAAGTGTACGGAGGCACCTGTGGCTGGGTGCGAGAGGCCGTGGGGACCGAGGGATACGCACCGCCGCATGGAGGCCTGGCTGGCCGCGGGGTGGAGGTGACCTTCCCCAGCGCGCCCTCTGGTTCTTGGTTCCCTTCGCTGCGGGCGCGCAGGGACCCTCGCTGCCAACGCTCGCCGATCTGTGAGAACCGCGCTGTGGGGTGGGCTTCTGCGGTTCCAGGTGCCCGGGAGCCTGGGCCCGTTTGCAGGCCTGGAGACGCTGGCGGCCGGCACCTCCCGTGCGTGCCAGCGCCAGGCGGGCTGGGATGGGCGGCCTAGGCCAGGGCAGGAGTTTGGTTTGAGGAAGGGGGACCCGCAGGGAGTGAGGTGGCCTCCGTGGCCTTAGGAGGGGCTCCCGGGTGGGTTGCTCATTCATTCGGCCGCCAGTACTGTGTAGGCAGGAAACCAAGAGCCTGACCTTGGATTTGAGGCCTGCAGTCCTGATGACATGTCCAGGGTCACACAGCTGGGAGGGGACCGCGCCTCAGCTTAGTCATCTGTAGAGTGGGAGCAGTTGCAGACCTCATTCTCAGTGGCTTTTGGAGAATAAACAGGAAGCCTGGAGAGAGGTGCCCTGACTGCTGCCCTTGAGGGCTTGGGGAACTGGTCTACTGGCTGACTTGTACTCCACGTGGTCTGTAAGGGCTTCGGCAAACTTAGTACCTGTTGCTTTATATGTGGCCGTGTTACTAGCAACCATTTGCCTGGTGGGTATTGAGTGGTTTTTGGGGTCATTCGGGAAGATTTTTGGGTTTGAACGTAGGCAAGGGTAGCGGGCGTGGTTTCCTCGTGCAGGCCTTGAATGCTGGGGCAGACCTGGCTCAGTCTAGGCCTGTTGTACCACGGCCTGACCAGCCTCTCCTGTCCAGAGGTCCTGGAGGAGGGGAAGGGCAGACAGCCCTCCTTGGTGGTCTCTGGTATGGTGTGGGTGCTGAGGAGGGTCTCTGAGGGCAGGTTGTACTCCCTGCTCCCACCCAGGTGTGGGCAGAGGGTTGATTTCCTGTCCAGGAGCATGGCATGTGGTGTTGGTGGCATTCTCAGGTGGGCACCTGGGGCGCCTGGGAGACCTCCCACCTTTCTTATGGTAGAGGGAGTGAAGCCCTGGAGCAGTGAGAGGCTGCCAGCTTCCTGGTCTGAACTGGCTTCTGGGCTTCCCTTCTTCCCTGACTCTCCAAGCCCCCAGGTGTGTCTGGGCTGGCAGGCAGGGGGCCGTGGATGAAGGGGCTGCTCCTGAAGGAAGGCCTCTTCTTCCTCTTGTGGTGAGAGTCTGTTGGCCGTTACTACTGTTGGGGACTACTCTGAGCTGTTGATGGTTTTGCTGCTGTGGGCAGGCCTTGCTGGCAGTCCAGCAAGCCCCGGGCTCGGGGGATCCATGCAGCCAAGAGGCATCTGCTGGACGCTGAGGAGATGATGAGGAGACATGCCTGTCGCTACCTGTAGCCAGTGAGAGTCCCTGGGACCCTGAAGTCCATTTCTCCCTTGGTGGGATCTCGATCTCCCACGTGTGCCGTCTTTGCTGGTGCTAGTGTGGCTGGGAGCCAGCCCTGACCTGTCTGCGGCCGCAGAGTGTGTAAGGGTCTGGAGTCTGTTGCCTTGGACTGCTGGTGGACTCCAGGGTTGCAGCTGAGGAAAGGTGGCCAGAAGGACCCTGTGTTTTACTGCTTATCAGAGATGCCTCCCATCCCCACCCCCCAAGAGTAGAAATCTCAGCTTTGTAGCCAGAGCTGCTGGGCAGCCTGCCCTACCCTCTCCTGGGGCTTGAGGACTGTTCTGTGTTGCTGAGTCTACTGCCTGCCTGCCTGCCTGCAAGCCCCCTGAGGAGAGGTTGGGTTGCCTGGTCAGGGGATTCGAAGGCACAGAGGTGAGGGAGGCCCTTCCAAGGTCACAGCAGTCAGCTGAGTGGGGTTGGTCTCCCGGCCTGGTCTGGCCAGTACCACAGCATCCGTGCTGTGGGCACTGCAGTTGCCACTGTAGTGAGCCACATCACGGAGCTGATAGGTGCAAATGCTGTTTGAGAAGTGGAAGTGACCGCTCCAGTGTGAGCTGTTAACCCTCGCGCACCCACAGAATGGTGTGGGTCCATGGGCAGTGCTTGGGGTTCACGGAGTCCCCACTGTGAGTCACAAGGTCAGGCGTGCTTGCTTATCACAAGGGGCAGTTTCTCCTGGGATGACGTGCGAGTCACTCAGCTAAAAGACCCCTCCTTGTGGACAGGGAGGACCCAGGGCCCTGGGATTGCCTTCTGCAACCTGCTCAGCAGTCATGGTGAGTGAAAGTGATGTGCGTGGCAGAACACCAGCTGTGCCTGCTGCACTGTGCGCCAGCCAGCACTGTGCTTTGGGCTTTCTCTTATCCTCATCCCAGTGGCAGCCCAGGTACTGCTTCCCCATGCCGGTGCTGCAAGAGAATGACGGGCAGGAAGGCCAAGGTGACCCACCTAGAAAGCGGTGCAGGAGTGGAATTCAGGCCCTGCCCAGGTGCTGTCTGTGTTAGCCCCACTGAATCAAGCCAGGCAGAGGTGGGATTCAGGAATGTGAGGTGCTGGAGGTCAGGCAGGACTCAGATCCTGGGATGGTGGCTGCAGCCTGGGCTTTCTCCCTTTGGCAGGCAGGCTGGCAGGTGGAACTGTATTCTGTGGAAGGCCAGGCTGGTTCTGGCCCAGCTGCTGAGGCAGTTTAAAATAGAAGCAGCGCCTGGAAAGCTGGGCTGGCTCTGGGAGGCTATTGTGGAAGGGGGGAGGGGAGGAACTGTGGGCTGGCCCCAGAGCACGAGGCTGTGGTCTTTTATTTTTAAAGATTTATTTATTTTTATTGCAAAGTCAGATATACAGACAGAAGAGACAGAGAGGAAGATCTTCTGTTTGATAATTCACTCCCCAAGTGACTGCAGTGGTCAGAGCTGAGCCACTTCGAAGCCAGGAGCCAGGTGCCTCTTCCAGGTCTCCCACGTGGGTGCCGCCACAGGCAGGAAGCTAGGTAGGAAGTGGGGCCTCTGGGATTAGAACCAGTGCCCATATGGGATCCGGCACATGCAAGGCGAGGACTTTAGCTGCTAGGCTACTGCACCGGGCAGAGGCTGTGGTCTTTGTGATGGTGACCTGGAGACTGAAGCTGGGGGCCAGTCCCCTGGGCAGCCTCTTCCCAGCCAGAAGGTGTGGCTGTGAGTGTCCCTTGGGGGCTTGAGGCTCCTGGTGAGTGGGCCTCGCCTGGTGCTTCTGCTGTAAACCATGGCTGGTCTGATGTCCTTTGTGCAGGCGGGCCCTGGCAAACCACCTAGACTGATGCTGGGGAAACAGCAGTGCTGGAGGCTTTTCCACAGTGAGTCCTGATGGGGTGGTGATGAAAGTGACAGAGCTGATTGTGGTTGCTGTGGTTTGTGTAGTCAGAAGGAATTCCCGGCAGGAATCAGGTGTGTATTCTTATGTGATAACACAGGGGAGTTCAGTGATTTGCAAAGGTGTGAGCAGAGTGTGTGGCACTCAAGAGAGGGTATGGCCTTGGGAGAGGGGCTGGGACTAGGGCAGGGAAAAGGGGGCCCTGACAGGAGCTGTGACCATAGGTAGAAGGAGTAGTTGCTGCCCACCTGAAGCACTGGCGATAGGTCCTCAGACCCTAGGCGCCCCAGACTGGCATCTACTACAAGAGCCTCATGTCGACTGAACCCAAACGTGAACCCGTTGCCAGCTGGTTCAGCCTCAGGGAACGAAGGGGGATGCTGATCTGTAAGTTCAGGCCTACAGCTTCCTGTGTCATTTGTCGTGGTCCTCATACCCCATGGTTATTGAGCACTTGCCTTCCCAAGTGCTGCACCTGCTTCACATACTCCTTGGTCACCTCCGTCAGGAAGGCATTGTTGTAAGTCCCAAGCGAGATACAGAGTGCAAGTGGCTTGTCCAAGGCCACATAGCCCCTGTAGGGACTGGACGCTCTGCCAGATTTACAGCCCTGCCTGGAGTCCCGGCCCCACTCCCTGTTCATTGGAACCTGCCTGGGGCTCTGATTGGCTGCCTGGGGACGTTGCCCCTGGCACTCTGACGCAGGACCTGGGTGTCCCAAGCAGCAGTTAAGCCTGCTCTGACACAGTGCCTGCCCCGAAGGTCACATTTGGATTCTACTCCTTCTCGAGGGCAGCCATGACGTATAGATTGGCTTGTAATTTTCCACGTTTTTCTATCCATTTGCACGTTCATGAACAGATGAAAATGCATCCGTGAAAAGGCTTTCCCTTAATTATACATGTTCTTGAACTAGAATTTTCCCATTTAGTTGTATTCTAAATTTTTTTAAGAACTATTTTTATTGCAAAGTCAGATATGCAGAGAGGAGGAGAGACAGAGGAGGATCTTCCATCTGATGATTCTCTCCTTTATTGGCCGTAATGGCTGGAGCTGAGCCAATCAGAAGCCAGGAGCCAGGAGCTTCTTTTGGGTCTGCCATGTGGGTGCAGGGTCCCAAGGCTTTGGGCTGTCCTTGACTGCTTTCCCAGGACACAAGCAGGGAGCTGGATGGGAAGTGGAGCTGCCGGGATTAGAACCGGTGCCCATATGGGATCCCGGCGCGTGTAAGGTGAGGACTTTAGCCACTAGGCTACTGCACCAGACCCTAGTTGTATTCTAGATAGCTTTTTATATTACCACATATAAATCCCACCTCTTTTTTTTAAAGATTTATCTATTTTTCATTGGAAAGGTGGATATACAGAGAGGAGGAGAGACAGAGAGGAAGATCTTCCGTCCAATGATTCACTCCCTAAGTGACCGCAACGGCTGGAGCTGAGCCAGGCCGAAGCCAGGAGCCAGGAGCTCTTTCAGGTCTCCCAGGCTGGTGCAGGGTCCCAAGTCCTTGGGCTGTCCTCGACTGCTCTCTCAGGTCACGAACAGGGAGCTGGATGGGAAACGGGGCTGCCGGGACTAGAACTGACGCCCATATGGGATCCCGGCGCGTGCAAGGCGAGGACCTTAACCAATACGCTATCGAACTGGGCCCAAATCCCACCTCTTTTTAATAAATTTGTTTGAGAAAACAGAGAGCTACCATTCACTTCTCAAATGCTCACGGAGTATATAGTCTATAGTTGGAAGCTAGGAACCCCAATCAAATTTCCCACATGGGTGGAAGGGACCCAGCCATTGAAGCCATCACCTGCTGCCTGCTAAGGCCTTCATGAGTGGGATGCAGGAGTCAGGAGTTGGAATTGGGCATTGAGTCCAGGCCCTGTAAACTAGGATGCTGCTGTCTCAGCTGGTGTTGTCTTAACCACTATGCTCGGTACCCACCCCCAACTCATTTCTTTTGATTACCATGTGGTCGTCATTACTTTGCAGGTACCTCATGATGGACATGGATGACCACAACTGATGATCATGTGGGTTGCTCCTGGACGTTGTGTTACAAGTACTGGGGTGCAAGTGTCCAAGTCACACATCCTTGTGTGCCTTGTTTACTACTCTGGGCTGGATTCCTGGGAGTGGAATTGCTACTAGGATTACCACTGGGTTCATTGTCCTCCAAGAAGTGCACCTGTTGTGTTCCCGTGTGGCTTGAATGGCAGCCACTGATTTCCGCACCTTCCCGGACACTGAATATTATCCTTTGCATTTTGCCAGTCTGCTGGTTTAGTGAGCGTCCCAGACAGATGTGGCGGTCACCCTATGGTGGCTCCCTGGGGTCCTGGGAGTAAAGTCCAAGCTTGGTTTCGAGGTTAGATGGATTGTGCACTTCTGTAGGTAGTCTACCTGAGCTTCCCCATGGTGGAGCTGAGGGTGGGAGGTGTGGTGTGGACAGCAACTCTCTCTGTCTTCCTCTCCTCCTTCCCCTCTAGCAGGGAAAGCCCCTCCTTCCTGGTTGCATTGTGAAGTATTTAGTCCCTATTGTCAGATACTAAGTTTCTCTCCACCCATTATAATGATACTTTGATTCTCCTTGTTCATTCACTCATAAAGTAGTCATTTGTATCAAATGCCTGTTATGCAGCAGGCATTGCGGTTTTTATTTTTTTTATTATTATTTATTTATTTTTTTAAGATTTAGTTTGAAAGGTGGAGTTACATAGAGAGACATGGGGCTGGTGCAATGGCTCAACTGGATAATCCTCTGATTGTAAATGCTGGCTCATGTCCTGACTGCTCCACTTCTAATCCTGCTCCCTGCTTATGGACTGGTGAAACAGAGGAGGCTGGCCCAATGTGGGCCAGGTTCCTGCTCCCATGTGGGAACCTGGAAGAAATTCCTGGCTCCTGACTTCGGATTGGATCAGCTCTAGGTGTTGCAGTCATTTAGGGAGTGAAGCAGCAGATGGAGCATCTTTCTTTTCATTTGTTCTCGCTGTAGGTCTGCTTTTCAAATAGGAATAAAGTGAATATTGAGAGAGAGAGAGAGAACACGAACCTAACGAACCTTCCATGTACCACTTTACTCCCCAAATGGCTACAACAGCCAGGCCTGGGCCAGGCTGAAGCCAGGAACATGAAACTCCATTCAAGCCTCTCGTGTGGGTAACAGGGGCCCAAGTATTTGGGTCATCTGCTGCCTTCCCAGGTGAGTTAAGCAGGGAGCTGGATCAGAAATGGAGTGACTGGGACTTGGACCAGCACTCATGTTAGTGTGCTTTGCACATGGTAGCTTAAATGGCTGTGCCACAACAGTGGCCCATACCTTGACACCTTTATACATGTAGCTTTTTCTATTTGGAGGTTTTGCAAATTATGTGTTATTTGAAAGGCGTAGAGACAGAGACCTTCCATCTGCTGCTTCAGTCCCTGAATCCATGTCACAGGGAGAGCTAAGCCGAAGCTGGGAGCCCAGCACTCATTTAGGTTTCCTGTGAAGACCTTCCTAGTGGCAGGGACTCAAGCACCTGAACCATCCTCTGCTGCCTCTTGGGGTGCCTGTTTATAGGAAGCCAGATTCCATGTGGAATTTCTGGGATTCAAACCAGACACTCTGATAGGGGAGACAGCTGTGCTGAGTGGTGACTGAAGCTGCTAAGCGACACACCTGCCTTCTTTTCCATATTTTGGAAGGTTCTGGGGTGCTTTGGGGCAAGTGTGTGTGAGGTGCAGGGACACAAAGTAGAGCAGCTATGCCTGTCAAGCAGCTGATGCACCAGGGAGGATGTGTCTCCCCAGATGGAGGTTACGTAAGGGTGTTACGCAGACCATGCTGGCTGATACACTATCCCTGGCCTCTGGGTGTCCACTGTGGGCTGGACTTTGATTCCTTTGCTGGAGTGAAGATTGAATAACTTCTCAAGGTCAGCCAGGAGAAGGATGGGTAGGTAAGCAGGCAGCTTGCAGAGAGGAGCTGGGACTCCTGTCTGTTGGAATAACTTACTTGTCCTTCTCCAAGCCACCAGTGACCACTTGCAGGTTGGTCCTTCCTGGCCCTGCCCCTCCCTTTTCTCCCCACTCATCCTTGGCAGCCTAATCCCTGGGACCCTGGGTTCAGCCTTTGCCCGGCAGAAAGACTCGTGACGCTGTCTTCCCTGGGCAGCCTTTTTGGTGTCTTCCCCGTGTCATACTGCTCTGCCTCACCGCTGGTGTCTAGAGGCTGGATCTGGAAAGCAAGGGGGGCTGGATACTGCAGATGCAGATGAGCTCCGGGAGCTGCACAGACCTGCTGATCTGGAGTGGATCCCCAGGGAAGGGGGACTGGGAGAGGCCGGGCCTGGATTCCACTGCCAAGTCACTTACCCTGGCAGGGTTCAGTGAGGAAGCAGGAGTCAGATTCTTTCCTGAAGTTCTCGGAGATTGTTATCTTCCAGAAGATTGCTCCAGTTACGGGTCCTGAGAACTGGGAAAATATGCATCCTCTGGGTGCCCTTGAGTTGTCAGGGCTTTTTAGAGAAACAGTGCTGCATCAGTTGTGTCAGATAAAAGCAGCAGGGGTGTGGGATGTGTGTGGGTGCACCGAGAGCAGAAGGGGATTCCGTTAAGGGGTCAGGCATCCTTCTGTGTTCCAAGGTGGTGGAGTTCCAGGTCCATGATGGTTCGTATGCTGATGTTACAGCGTCCCAGGTCCTCGATGCTGGGTCTCCTGTGCACACTGCTTCTGTATGGTGCTGTGGTGGAATGAATGCTTGCCTGGGCAGGTGCACATCTCCCTGAGGGGCTGTGGCTGGGCAGATAGGGAAGGACTGACACATGCCAGAAAGCAGCATCTGGACAGGCTGGCAGGGGAGGAAATGCCCTGCCTTGTGGGCAAGTTCTCTTACCCGCAACTGGTACCAGTAAGTGGGGGGTTGTGCACTTGAAGGAAGGGAAGTCCTCTGCCTCAGAAGAGTTTAGCCATATTGGAGCTCTGCCATCCCCACTCCCTTGACCTTAGCAGTAATCTCCTTAATGGTTGATGTTTGCTGGGGAGGGGGGTGGAGTGTGTTTTGACAGGTGGCTTTGCTCTCTGGGTTTCAAGGATTAGCAATGAAAGAGGGCATTTGGGCAGCGTTCAGTCATGGGTGTGCTGCCTTTTCCCTGGGGAAGGAACCAGTGCACATATGAAGGGTGCTGTGATGGGGACAGGGTTGGGTCCTGTGGTGTTCTTTCTCTGGGATCAGGGGAGAGTAGAGCTGGCAAGCCCTGGCTGCTGAGGTATGAAGAGGGCTTAGGTGACTCAGCACTGGTCCAGCACTCCTCCTCTGCCTGCAGGCTGCATTTGTAGCCTGCCTGGGGAGGGCACAGCACTACAGTGGGCTGTAGGGGCTTTCAGAGGTGCTGGCCCTTCTGGCTGAGTCAGTGCTGTGGGGGTGAATGTCTGTTAAGGTCCTGATGCCTGGGCGTGTGTGCCTGCAGGGTTTGGGAGGGAGGAACAAGCTGGGAAACCAGTTTTCAGACTTGGAAGATACGAGATTTGGGCAACCCATCTTTTCTGCTGTGATCCTAATGTGGGTTGAGCTGCCCATGGTTCCAACCTGGTCATGTGCAAGAAATGACAACAGCAGCAACAAAAATAGGACAGAGTAAACAGCTCGCTGCGCTTCTCTGCTCTCACGCAGAAGCGAGCTGGGAAAAAGATGAGAAGCTCTGTGGAAAGTAGGAGCATGTTTTTTTTTTTTTTTAAGATTTTATTATTATTGGAAAGCTGGATATACAGAGAGAAGGAGAGACAGAGAGGAAGATCTTCCATCCGATGATTCACTCCCCAAGTGAGCCGCAATGGGCCGGTGCTGCGCCGATCCGAAGCCGGGAACCAGGAACCTCCTCCAGGTCTCCCACGCGGGTGCAGGGTCCCAAGGCTTTGGGCCGTCCTCGACTGCTCTCCCAGGCTACAAGCAGGGAGCTGGATGGGAAGTGGAGCTGCCGGGATTAGAACCGGTGCCCATATGAGATCCCGGGGCTTTCAAGGCGAGGACTTTAGCCGCTAGGCCATGCCGCCGGGCCCAAGTAGGACCATGGTTTTGCAGTCTGGACTTGTGACGGTCTGCGATGATTTTGGTTTACAAGCGACCTGGTACACCATGGGCTCCCTGCCAGGAAACGTTCAGGCCTGGGTCCCAGCTTCCCCCTGTGATACTGACCCCTGGGGTCCTCTGAGCTACCTTTTCAGTGGGCTCTGGGGCACCAATAACTGCAGTGTGTGTGTGTGTGTGTGTGTGTGTGTGTGTGCGCGCGCACGTGTGTGCACATGCCAAGCCACCCCCAGTATGTGCAATCGCACACTGGTGTATGCATATCTGGTATGTTCATTGCAGTTTACTTTGTGAAGGGACAGGAAATGACAATTGCTCAGGAGTGACCCTGTTCCTTCTGGACCGAACCCAAAGGCTGCTCCTTAGGAGTAAGATTTGAATTCTGTGTGTCCAGTCTCTCAGAACAAAACCTTCCAGGGATGTGGTGTAAATAAGGATTATTTGAATGACCTCCTCTCTCTGCCCCCCACTTTTTTTTTAAGATATATTTATTTGAGAGGGAGAGATTTTCTATCTGTTGGGTTACTCCCCAAAAGCCTCACGGCTGGGCCAGGCCAAAGCCAATAACCTAGGTACTTGATCCGTCATCTGCTGCCTCCCAGGCTAGTTAGCTTGAAGCTGGATTGGAAGTGGAGGTGGGACTTAATCTCTGACATTCTTGTGTTGGATGTGGGCATCCCCGGGGGCCAGCTAGCTGACTGCCCTCTTGCAGGACGCACCCTGACAGTTGGGTTTTGAATAAACACTTAAAGTTAGGTTTTCTGCAGGATGTACTGGGATTTCTTTTCCTCTGAGGTGCTGCCCCCAGGTGAGGAATGTGGTACCTTCCATGTGGGCTCCTATCCAATGCAGTGTGAGAAGTTGGGTTCGCCTGGTCCTTGTGTGCCATGCCCCCTGTGTCTGTTGAGTGATGGAATCTGAGTCTTAGAGGAAATATGTAGGCAAGAGAAGCCCCAATTTTGTCCAACACTTGCTGTGTCCTAGCAACTGACATTCTTATAGAAGATAGGTTTTATTGGCACAGGGGCTGCAGTTTAGCAAAACTGACTCACAGAGTGTGTCCTTGACAATTAATTTAGCTAACACCAACTCTTGCTGTGCCCCAGGCTGCCTCAGCACTAGAGGTGCTGAGCGCAGGAGGCCGATCCTTGGTTCACAAGGATTTCCTGGGGCCTCCATGCTGGCTGCACACAGAGGTGCCAGCCAGCATGGGCTACTGGAATTCTTAGCATTAAGCACCTTATTTTTTTAATTGGCTGTTAATTACATCTCATAATTTTATGGATGGTAAACTAATTTCCATAATGACTGACATATGTTTTTCCTGGTGGTTCTTTTATTACAGCAGAAGATGGCTGTGCCTCCTACGTATGTCGACCTGGGCAAGTCGGCCAGGGATGTGTTCACCAAAGGCTATGGTCAGTAGGGCAGGGAGAGGCCCTTCCGGTTGGCTGTTCACCCGGGCGGTGTGGGAGACCTGGGTCAAGTAAGAAGCTGGGCTGGGGGAGGCGTGCTGGCCGTGTACTCTGTAGTGGCAGCCCTGGGGGGAGTGCTGCTGATGAGCAGACATGGGTGTCTTCT
The DNA here is from genome assembly GCF_030435755.1 of Ochotona princeps. Lineage (NCBI taxonomy): Eukaryota > Metazoa > Chordata > Mammalia > Lagomorpha > Ochotonidae > Ochotona > Ochotona princeps. The sequence continues at coordinate 35,678,157 of NC_080850.1, forward strand.
GTGCGGGTGTAGCTGCAGTGGAGTGTGGCCTCTGAACAGAGTCTGCTGCGCCCATGAGCCGGGTGGCTGTCTCTGCGGCTGTCAGGCACCTTCCTCTCCTGCAGGGAGCACGGGTGGGTCCGTGTGGGGTCTGCACCGCTCTGCCTACACCCAGCATCTTTAAAGAGTGTGTCCAAAGGGCTCTTAGGTGGAGACACTGTTCTGGGCTTCCTTGTTTGGACCTGTTAACAGCAATCGTCTTCTTTTCTTAGGGTTTGGCTTAATAAAACTTGATTTGAAAACAAAGTCCGAGAATGGATTGGTAAGTTGGCTCACTCACACAGAACATGGGTATTTACTGTTGACTGAGTAAATGTCCTGGCGTGCCTAGCCAAGCCAGGCTTTTGGGGATTGTGCTGGTCTGTGGTGATCGCAGTCATGGTGGCCTCTGCCTGATGGGTGGTCCACACTGATGATCCCCAAATCAGAGAAATGACATTAGCCCTCGTAGAGTCTCAATCTCCCTGGGGTCTCTTATCCTTAAAATTTACCTGTGGTTAACCACATAAAGATTATTTTAAGAAATCTTAGTGATTTCCCTTATTTGTTTCTTTGGAAGAGTGACAATGAAAGACGTGCAGAGAGCTTTCCATTTGCTGGTTCACTCCCCAGATGGCTACAATAGGCAGGGCTGGGCCAGGCTGAAGCCAGGAGCTTAGGTGGCCTTGGGCTGTTTGCTGCTGCTTTCTCAGGCATATTAATAGGGAGTTGCATCAGAAGCAGAGCATTCAGGACTTGAACTGACGCCCATGTAGCAGGTGACTGCTCAGGCCACTGAGCCACAGCGCCAGCCAGTGGTTCCCCTTGCCTTGTGTGCTTGTGGTTGTTGCTGGCAGGAACAAATCAGGGCTTCTTGAGTTACTGCTCTGTCAGCTCTGTGCGTGGCTGGAAGGCAGCATGGAGGGGGAGCTTCCTCCTGGCAGGGTTCCACTCTATTGCCCCCATGTCTTTCTGTAAATTTCGAATTGTGTATCCAGCTGCTGCCACCACACTTTGGGGTCTCACTGTTGGTAAAGGCATGGAGTGGGTGCTGGGGGTGCCGGCTACGACTGACTCTCTCTCCCTTGTTTGAAGGAATTCACGAGCTCGGGCTCAGCCAACACAGAGACCACCAAAGTGACAGGCAGTCTGGAAACCAAGTATAGGTGGACCGAGTACGGGCTGACGTTTACAGAGAAATGGAACACCGACAACACGCTGGGCACCGAGATCACCGTGGAAGACCAGGTACGGTGCCCGGAGGAGATGGGCCTTTGGGAATACACACCTACTCTTCTATCTGATCCCTGTACTCACTACCCAATTTCTTTGCCTCTCAGCTCGCACGTGGACTGAAGCTGACCTTTGATTCATCCTTCTCGCCTAATACCGGGTAAGAGTCTCTTTCCCTCACAAGGACTTTCTGTGATGGCGAAGGGATCAGAAGGTGTGGGTGACCAAGGGTTCTAGGGATGGAGTTGACATTACCAGTAAGGGAGCCTCTGAGACTAGGATGTTCCAGTTGTGTGGTTTTGCTGGAGTCCCAGGACGCATTCATGTCCATACGTTAGTGGACTGCACTATAGTGAGCACTACGTGGTCCGGGACTGGTATTTCTTGGACAGGTGTGTTTTTGAGTGTCTTGCTTCCTGTGCTGGGCCTGGGCCCATCTGGGCATCTTGGGGATCTTAGACTATGGGTGATAACCCCTACCCCACCAACCTGCACCAGAGGGTCTTCCTTTCAGAGGGCCCACGGTTCACCAGTGTTAGTGCAGATTCTGCTAACATCTGCCTGGTCTCTGCCAGGAAGGCTGCAGATTTGTGGTTGAATAACAATTGCATTTTGTCTGCACGGGGCTGTTGGTGGTGGGGGGTGGCTTAAGACTGAAGGAAGGCCAGCAGTGACACTCAGGAGAAGCAGCTAGCTGTTGGCTTACTGCTCAGGGCCCTGAACCCTAAGGGTCTGACTGCAGGGTGTGGCTTCTAGGCCCATGCTTGGTGACCCAGGGCCTCGGGCACTGACAGAGCAGGCTTGTTAGTTATTGGAATGCTAGCAGGCGGGGCAGAAGGTATGTCCATGTGCTGCTGCAAGTGACTAGAAGGATCCATCTTTGCAGTACACACTCGTTTTGTTCCACTCGGAGGGGTGATTTACTAACCCTGGGAAGGGTTGTGACCTGATGAGGCATGTACTGGATTTTATTTTCTAGATTTTAGAAATTAAGATAAAATGCACATGTAGAATTTACCATCTTGGCCACCTATTAAGTGTGCAGTTTAGTGGTAATGATTAAGTTGTTTTTTGCCATTCTGTTTTGTTTTCTTCTTTTCTCTCTCTCCTTCCTGTTTTTTTCCTCCTCCCTTTCAAGGGAGGATATGCTGAATCTGGACCCTGTGCGACCTGTGGGGTGACCCCAGGAGTCTTGTCAGCTGGGGATCCTGCTGTTTGGAGAGAAGTCTTTCTGGAGCCTCTCTTCTCTCGTTGGCCCTCTGCTGTAGCATCTTCTGCCACTCGGAGGCCTTTTTGCTTGTCTCCTTCCCCCCAGGCTCCCTGCCGTGGGCAAAGTCCTGTTCAGGTTCCCCAGCATGTCTGAGGGTTTAGGCTGACACTAGAGGACATGCCTGCATGGAAGATTTGCCTGCTGCCCTGAGGTGGCAGGCTTTGGGATTTCTAAGGGATTTCCCGTCAGTTTTCAAAGGTTTGCGGAGACTCTAGGGCCTGTAGTAATAAACACAGGAAAGAAAGAAAAACCTGAAAATAGTACTTCAGATTCCCTCAGAGCCTTCACTTGGCCTTTCTTGGTTAACATAAAGCAAATTACACTGCCGTCCCATGGTTGACTGACCTGCTGTCCTGCTGCTGCTCCTGCTAGCTCATTTGTGATCACATCTAGGGTTCCACGTTGCATTTAGGAGTTAGGTCTCCTTGTTGCCTCTAATCCAGAACATGATTTTGCCTTGTCTTTCCCGGCTCTGACACATCTGAGGAAGAGCTGTCCAGTGGAATGTCCTTTGCTTCCTTGTGTGTGGACTCGAGTTCTGCATCTTTGATAGCTTCAGAGGTGGTGCAGCTTGGTCCTCCTCCATGCACCACAGCAGGAAGAGCATGGTAGCATACCCCGTGCTGGCTGCAGGACTGAGCCAGGCTGAAGCCAGGAGCCTAGATCTCCCTCTGGTTCCCAGTGTGCAGTAGTGGGGGTACCATCTGCTGCTTTTCCAGAGGTGTTAGCAGAAAATGGCATAGGAAGTGAAGTGGTCAGGACTTGAACCAGCACTTTGATGTGGGCTGTTGGTGTTGCAGGGGGTGGTTTAACCTGCTGAGTTGGAACATCGGCCCCCTGGTGTTCTAACTTTATTGCTCTTGTAGAGCAATGGCTTCCAGGTCTCTCCAGGAAAGCCACTGTTTTCTTCTTGGTGGTGAGTATCTTGTGTGTTCTGTTTGTTGTACTATTTTCTCTCACAAATAGTCCCAGCCATTGGTGATTCTTTCAAGCAACAATTATGTTTGGCAAATGGTGAATTTCTATTGTTGTCCTTTTTCACTGATTTGGAATTCTAATTTAGGGAAGAGCTGTCCCTTCTCCTCCATTTGTTTATCTGTATTAGCTTGGATTCATGGATATGGCTTTAATCCTCAGGGTTATAGTCTTACTAAAATTTATTTTGTTGCTCAAGTTGCTGCCTGTGGCACTGCTGGAAGCTCCTGCAGGCTGGCATCCTGTGTGCATTCCCCCGGTTCCACTCCTTTTGTTTGCTTCTTTGTTTCTAGTTTGAGAAGTTGTTCTATCTTAGAGGTGCTCCTCCAGCTGCTGCTACCAGCTGTTTCGCCCTGGAGAATGACGTGGGTAAGCTCAGCCTGAGGGTGCTGGGCATATGTGTTACTACCTCTGAGAATTCAAGTTTCGGTGCCTCCTGTTGAATAGGGAAAGGATTGCTGACTTTCCAGAGCAGCTGAGGACGCAGCCTGGTGCCTGGAGGTGGCTGGCTGTGGGTCACAGCTGGTGAGGCTGCAGATCTCGTCAGGGACCGACACCCGCCCTGGATACCTGCCCGGGCTGAAGTCTGCTGGGTCACAGCACAGGCACACGTCTCTCAAGTGCTTGTCAGATTAGCACCACTGTTTCAGTAGCTTAAAAAAATCCCCATTATCTGGACGGAGAAAAGACTCCACAGCTGTGAGATGCAGCCACAGGAAGAGCAAAGCCCTGGGGGGGCAGCTGAGCCCTGGGAGGAGGGAGCTGAACCCAGGACAAGGCTGAGCCCCTGCAGAGGACTGAGCCCTGGCCCCAGCACTATCAAAGTCCCATGAGATGGTGGGTGGGGCAGCCACTGGGCATAGACCCTGCCACAGGCATCATGCATTGTGGGTACGGCAGCTGTTATCTGTAGGTTGGAGGGACCCTGATTTGTATATTTTTTGGCTCCCCTCCCTTTCTTTAACTGTTGGATTTAAAAAAAAAAAGATTTATTTATCTATTTGAAAGGTTGAATTAGAGGGAGAGAGAGAAAATGAGAGAGAGATTTTGTATTTGCTGGTTCATTCTGCAGTGGTTGGTGCTGGTCCTGGTTGAAGTCAGGAGCCTATAGGTCCATTCAGGTCTCCCACGTGTGTGGCAGGGGCCCAAGGACTTGGACAATTTTGTTTTACAGATTTATTTTTATTTAATATTTATCTTTAAAAAGATTTTATTTATTTATTTTTATTGCAAAGTCAGATATACAGAGAGGAGGAGAGACAGAGGAAGATCTTCCCTCCGATGATTTACTCCCCAGGTGACCACAGTGGCTGAAGCTGAGCTGATCCGAAGCCAGGAGCTAGGAGCTTCCTCCAGGTCTCCCATGCAGGTGCAGGGTCCCAAGGCTTAGGGCCGTCCTTGACTGCTTTCCCAGGCGACAAGCAGGGAGCTGGATGGGAAGCTGGGATGCTGGGATACAAACCGACACCCTTATGACATCCTGGTATGTGCAAGGCGAGGACTTTAGCCACCAGGTTACTGTGGCAGGCCTAGATAGATTTTGTTTTTGATTGGAAAGACAGATGTATAGACGGAAGGAGAGACAAAAAGATTTTCCATCTGTTGGTTCACTGCATTGGCCGTAACAGCCAGAACTGAGCCAGTCAGAAGTTAGGAGTCAAGAGCCTTTTCCAGGTCTCCCACATGGGTGCAGTGTCCCAAGGTTTTGGGCTGACTTCGACTGTTTTCCCAAGCCACAGGCAGGGAGTTGGATGGGAAATGGAGCAGCGGGGACACGAACTGGCACCTGTACAGTATCCCAGCATATGCAAGACAAGGATTTAGCCACTAGGCTGCTGCACTGGGCCCTATTTGGGCATTCGTGACAGTGGTGGTCCAACCTGCGGCAGCATAATGCCATGGCCCTTTCCCTCCCATTTTAGATGTCAGCACCTCAACGGCCATCTTCCCAGTCACTTTACCAAGCTGGGTGCCAGTTGGTTACCTGGCCAAAAATCCAGGCTCGTTCCCCTCAAGAATGAAGAGGCCAAAATAGACTAATTTAAGATGTTTCTTACTGGAAGATAAGCTGTTTGGCTGTTCCTACTTGCCTGCAAAGTTTGCCAGATGGATACAGAAGCAACATGAGCAAAATTGAGGTTATTTGGGAAGTGTGTTAGCTTCTTTTTCCACCATGACCTCAAAAATTGTCTCATTGAGAACTTAGAATGCTGAGCCTTTAATATTTTTTTTTATTGTGGAAAATATCACTCATTTAAAAGTATAAAGAAAGTATATTAAATCCTCATCTTGGGCCTGGCACGATAGCCTAGTGGCTAAATCCTCATCTTGCATGTGCTGGGATCCCAAATGGGTGTTGGTTTGTCTTCTGGCTGCTTCCACTTCCAATCCAGCTCCCTGCCTGTGGCCGGGGAAAGCAGTCAAGGACGGCCCAAAGCCTTGGGACCCTGCATCCGCTGGGAGACCCAGAAGAGGCTCCTGGTTCCTGGCTTCAGGTCGGTTCAGTTCTGGCTGTCGAGGTCACTTGGGGAACGAACCAGCGGACGGCAGATCTTTTTTTCTGTGTCTCCTCTGTAAATTTGACTTTCCAATAAAAGTAAATAAATCATTTTTATCGGAAAGTCAGATATACAGAGAAGAAGAGAGACAGAGACAAAGATCTTCCGTCTGTTGATTTACTCCCCAAGTGGCTGCAACAGCCGGAGCTGAGCCAATCCAAAGCCAGCAGCATCTTCTGAGTCTCCCATGCGGGTGCAGGGTCCCAAGGCTTTGGGCCGTCCTCAACTGCTTTCCTAGCTCACAAGCAGGGAGCTGGATGGGAAGCAGGGCTGCTGGGATTAGAACCAGCGCCCATATGGGATCCCCGTGTGTGCAAGGTGAGGACCTTAGCCACTGGGCTACCGCGTTGAGCCCAAAAATAAATAAATCTTAAAAACAAAAAGAGGCAAAATCCTCATCATGTTCCTCCTGCTGGCTTTGTAATTGTCAGCTCACAGCCAGTCATTCTGTGTCTGCTAGAAACAAATCACTTCTACACCTGCCCCTACCACTTTGTTTTCAGGGAAGGGCAGCCCTGATTGCATCTGTAAATACCTGAGTGTATATTTCTGGATGGTAAGTTGCTCTAGAGAGAAGCAGTGCTATGTTTTAATCTACTGCTAATACGCCCTGATGACACTCATGTTGCCCGAACTTCGAAGCCCTTGGGTACTTCTGCAGGTTGGTTCTGCCCTCTTCTGACCCAGCCCTTGCAATCTCTGATAGATGCTTCAGGCTCTGCTTTTATATTCCACAGTCCACACCTCTTGTCCAGTCAGCACTGTTCGGTTTGCAGAGAAAGTGGTCTTCAGAGTTCATCGCCTGGGGCTCTGGGTGAAGCTTTCAACATGCTGTGATGGAAGGGCTGGGTGGACAGGGCTGTGCGTGCCATGGGGCTGTGAGCAGAGGCGGTCCCCCCTCCTGCGGCCTCTGGCAGGGGTGCAGCTTGCTCTGGGAGATGCCTGGGTTGCAGGTTTTGTGTTCTGCGTGTTCATATTTGGCAACAGACATGGTGATCCATCGTACACATGCAGTGGTCATGGCTCAGCTCTTGAGTAACAGGCAGCAGAGGTGCTGAACCGGTTCCAGACTCAGATCCGGGATCCTCGGGCTGGACCTGGGGCCTGTCCAGATACCTGCAGCTTGGTGGCTTCCCTGAGTGCAGGGTCTGTGGCCTCGAGGAAATGCCAAGAAAGCCACTGTGCTATTGAGTTTCCTTAGAAGAAATCAGCGTTTTGTCATTTTCCCCCACAATGAGAAGATAATTCTCTCCTTGAAGGTTCTGTGTCCAGGTAGCTCTGTCCTTGTCTGCTGTGTCCTGTCCACAGGCGTGGGTGGGCCTGCTTTGCAGTGACAGGATGGCATTCTGCCACGTCATTGCCATGTCATTCTGCTGCATTGAACATGGGGGCAAGAGGGTCGGAGAATGTCAGTGAGACTTGCCTTAGGGCCTTTTCTGCCTGGGTTCTTCATTTCTTTGGCATTTTTCTGCCAACTGGATTCCACTGGAGTCACGTGCTTAGAGTGGCACAGCAGCTTAAGAGAGAACTGGGGTCCTGACCCTCTCCCGCACCCCTATCCTGCATCCTTCACACTGGGAGTGAAGAATTTTGTGTCTTGACTTGATTCTACCAGAGTGAGTTTGTTTTTATGTTAGTATGATTGCTTTTCCTTTAGGAAAAAAAATGCTAAAATCAAGACGGGGTACAAGCGGGAGCACATCAACGTGGGCTGTGACGTGGATTTCGACATCGCCGGACCCTCCATCCGGGGTGCCCTGGTACTGGGTTACGAGGGCTGGCTGGCTGGCTACCAGATGAACTTTGAGACTGCGAAGTCCCGAGTCACCCAGAGCAACTTTGCAGTTGGCTACAAGACCGATGAGTTCCAGCTCCACACTAATGTGTAAGTGTGTGTGTATGGAGTTCGAGGAGCATGTGTGTGTGGGGAGGGGGGAGAATGTATTTCATTTTTAGCTTTTTAAAGATTGACTCACTGGCAAGGCAGAGGGACCGAGAGAAGGAGAAAGAGATAAAGGGAGCCCCTTTCCACCTGCTGGTTCACTCCCCAAACAACTGCAACAACAGTTGCAACCAGGACCTCCATCTTGGTCTCCTGTGTGGATGGTGGGAACTTAGCCATCCTCTGCTGCCTCCTGGGCGCATTAGTATGAAACTAAATTCGAAGTAGAGTAATTGTGAATTGATCCTAAGCACTCTGACATGGAGAACAGGTGTCCCACGCAGTGACTTAACTTGCTGTCTACAGCGCCAATTTTCATTATTTTTTAAGTCTCTCTCTTTTTAAAGTGTATTTATTATTTATTTGAAGGGCAGAGTGACAGAGACAGAGATCTTCCATCTGTTGGTTCACTTCCCAATGGCTACAGCTGCCAGGGCTGGGCAGGCTGAAGCCAGGAATCAGGAATTCTACCTTGGTCTCCCTTGTGAATGGCAGAGGGCCAGGCACTATTTTCTTGGGCTTATTAGTGGGAGCTAGGTCATAAGCAGAGCAGTTGGGACTTGAATCAACTCTCTCTCTTATGGAATCTGGTATCCCAAGCAATGGCTTCATCCTCTGCGCTATAGTGCTGACCTTCTAAGTCCAGTATCTAATCACTGCAAAATGAGTTTGTTGTCATTCAGCAAACAAAATGGCCAGTTAGTGTTTTTGTGTTTCCCACCTGCTAATTTCCTGAAATGTCTTAAGGTTTCTCTCTGTCTCTTTTTTTAAAGTGTATTTATTTGAAAGACATAGTATCAGAGAGACAGGAAGAAATTGATCAGACCCAGCATGATGGCTCAATGGCTAAATTCTCACCCTGCAAGCACCAGAATCCCATATGGGTACTGGTTTGCTCCACTTCTCATCCAGTGCCCTGCTTGTGGCCTGGGAAAGCAGTAGAGGATGGCTCAAAGCTTTGGAACCTTGCACCTGTATGGAGACCTGGAGGAAACTCCTGGCTCTTGGCTTCAGATCGGCTCAGCTCTGTCCATTACAGCCACTTGGGAAGTGAACTAGTGGATTGAAGATCTTTCTGTGTCTCTCCTTCTCTCTGCAAATCTGCCTTTCCAATAAAAATAAATACATCTTTTTAAAAAATTGATCAAGAAACTTCTGTCTGCTGATTCATTCTTCAAATGTTTGCAATCACCAGAAGTCGATCAGATTGAAGCCAGGAGCCAGGACCTCCTTCCAGGTCTGTCATGTGGAAGCGCCAACATCTGCTGTCTGTAGTGCTGGCTTGGCCTGGTGCCCCACATGGCCTGCTTGGGTTCCTCCTGTTGTGTGAGCCCTGTATGTCACTGCTGGTGCACGCACAGTGACCGCTCCAGTGCAGCGGGAGTGTGGTGTCCGTGTGCAGGGGTCCTTCCCTTTGCTGGGCCCTGGAGGTCCTCCCACAGTTGTTAACTGTGGAGTGTTGCCACAGCCGACAGCCAGGAGGTGTGCATCATCATGCGCAGTGTATTCTCTGCAGCCTGGGGAGTTTGTAGGTTTAGCTTCTGGCAGCATGGAGAGGAGAATAGGTTCCTGATGAGGTTTGGAGTCTGTGACCAAGTTTGAGAGTCAATTTGAGTGATGATTTAGATTAAGGAAGCAACATTGTTATCCGTGAAGGTTCCATTTCAGTTCTAAAGGAATTGGCAGTAATGGAGTCCAATGTTACCAAGTCTTATTCTTTCCACTAGAGGTCACTGTAAACTTAGAGGTGTGTAAACTAAGTCTTTCATTGCAGGCAGTGTTCTATGGAATCCTTACCATGAATTTAGAATTTGAGTTTTTTTATTTTTTATTTTTATTGGAAAGGCAGATCACATTTACGGAGAGAAGGAGAGACAGAGAGAAAGATCTTCCGGCTGATGATTTACTCTCCAAGTGACTGCAATGACTGAAACTGCCGATCCAAAGCCAGGAGCCCGGAGCCTCTTCCGGGTCTCCCACATGGGTGCAGGGTTCCAAGGCTTTGGGCCGTCTTTGACTGCTTTCCCAGGCCACAAACACAGAACTGGAAGGGAAATGGAGCAGCCAGGATACGAGCTGGCTTGCAATCCTGGTACTTGCAAGGCGAGAATTTAACTATTGAACCATTGCACTGTGCTGGACCCCAAAATTTGAGAATTTTTAAAAGCTGAAACTTCCTAGGAGAATGATTGAGGCTGGCCCAAGTCTTTAGGCCCCTCCATTCATGTAGGAGACCCTGAGGAGTCTCCTGGCTCCTGGCTTCAGGTTAGCTTAGCCCAGCCCCAGCAGTTGTGCCATTTGAGAAGTGAACCAGCAGATGGTTCACTCTGTCTTTCCTTCTCTCTGTAACACTGCGTTTCAAATAAAAATAAAGTAAGTCTTAAATCTCTGAAAAAAAAAAAAAAAACACGGGGGAGGGGCTGGTATGTGGTATAGTGGGCTAAACCTCTATACTGCAAGAGCAGACAGACTTCCATAGCAGAGTGGAGGTTCAAGTCTCGGGTGCTCTGCTCCTGATCCAGCTCCTTGCTAATGTGCCTGGGGAGGTGGTGTGACGGCCCAGGTACTCGGGCTCCTGCCACTGATTTGGGGGACTGGTATGGAGTTCCAATCCTGGCTGTTGCAGCTTAAGATTTATTTATTTGTTTGAAAGACAGAGGCAGGGAGACAAATCTTGCATCTGCTGCAATGGCTTGCACTTTGCTGGACTCGTTCCAGAGGCTGGGGCCTTTATTCAGGTCTCCCCGTTGGATGGTAGTGATCTAGACACTTAGGCAGTCTTCCATTGCTTTTTCCAGGTTATTAGCAGAGAGCTGGAGCAGAAGTGGAACAGCAGGGACACGAACCACTGCCCAAAGGGGATGCTGATGTTGTGGCTTCACCTGCAGTGCAGCAACTCCCAGTTCCCAATAAATAAATCTTATTTATTTATTTATTTATTTATTTATTTAGAAAGTATTAGAGTCTAGGCAAGCTTCAAAGCTACGTGGTGCCAGGAGCATGGTTATTGGTTTTTTGAAATTGCAGCATTAAAATATTTCTTAGATATTTATCAAAGGAGTCTCTGCTCATGTTTATAAGCTCAGTACAGAAGGAACGACCTGACCTCCTGCAGCCTACTCATCCTGGCTTCCCAGTGGCAGCCCCTTCAGTCATTTTTGTTCTTTGTGTCACTAACGGTGGTGGTGGAAAAGAAACCACTCAGAATCCCAGTGCCCTAGCTGCTACTTTTGCTTTTGAAGGGGTGTTTGGAAGCAAATGCCAAGTTCCCTGCAGCTAGAGCGCTGCACCAGGTACCCCTGGGTGTTGCCAGCAATGGCTGAAATACCTTTTTCTTTCTTCTGAACCTTCTAGTCCCAAATTGGTCCTCACTGGGCATTCTGTACTGTACTGCGTGTTCTGTGAAATGTGACAGTTTTCTGCCTTGCTCAGTACCAGCGATGGTTTCACAGCCTCTTCAGCATCCCTGCCCTCTGCCTGGGCCAGCCCACCTGCTGGGACAAATGAGCATGTGTGCTGTGCTTGTTTGCAGGAATGATGGAACAGAGTTTGGTGGCTCCATTTACCAGAAGGTGAACAAGAAGTTGGAGACTGCAGTCAATCTCGCGTGGACGGCGGGAAACAGCAACACTCGTTTCGGGATAGCAGCCAAGTATCAGATCGACCCTGATGCCTGCTTCTCGGTGGGTCCTGGGAAAAGGTGACAGACTTCTGAAATGCAGAGTTGGTTGTGGAGATGGAAATGTGAACCATGGAATATATTTATTCCAATCTTCTTTCTGTCTAGGCTAAAGTAAACAACTCCAGCCTGATAGGATTAGGATACACTCAGACCCTAAAGCCAGGTATGTGTTGTTTGTGTGCGCAATCACTTATGTGTCTTGAAACATTGTGGTGCTAGCTTGTGCTTTGTTTTTGCTTCTAAAGTGCCTGTATAATATATTGTAATTGAGGGATGTGTAGAGTTTTATAATTCAGCCTTTAGAAACCAGTGCTGGCCCATTTATAAAACACTCAGAGAGTATGAAAAATAGGAACTGGAAGAAAACAAGTGGCCTAGCAACCATCTGTTACATTTTTGGATGTTTTGGATGATTTCTCTCATTCCTTTTTTTTTTTTTTTTTAAATATATGTTTTCCATAAGACCCAGGCATTCTGCAACTTTTTAAATTCTTACTGGAAAGGCAGATTTTCAAAGAGAAAGAGAGACAAAGATCTTCCATCTGCTGGGTCACTCCCTAAATGGCCACATCGGCCAGAGCTGATCTCATTTGACACTAGGAGCCTTTAGCTTTTTTTGGGTCCCACACACGGTGCGGGATCTCAAGGCTTTGAGCCGTCCTCTGCTGCTTTGCCAGGCTGTAAGCTGGGAGCTGGATGGGAAGTGGAGCAGCCGGGACATGAACTAGTGCCCACATGGGATGCTTGCGGCTAGAAGATTAATTAGCCTGTTGAGCCATCGTACCCCCCCCTTTTAAAAAAGGAGTTATTTCATTTATTTATTTGAAAGGTAGAGTTATGGAGAGAGAGAGAGAGAGAGAATGAGAAATACTTTTTTTTATCCACTTGATAAGGTTCATGCCTTCTGGATGCAGTGACCAGAACAGGGCTGGTCTCAGGAGCCAGCAGCTGCCTTCTGGTCTCCCACATGGGTGCAGAGGCCCAAGCACTTGGGCCATTTTCTGCTGCTTTGCCAGGCACATTAGCAGGATGCTGTATCAGAATGGAGCAGTTGGGACTGGAACTGGTGCCTGTGTGGGATGCAGGTGCTACATGCAATGCCATCACCTGCTGCGCCAGCCCCTCTTCCATCCTTTTTCAGTGTGTGTCCAGTGTTTGATTACCCTCGTGTAGCAGACTCTCAGGGACTGGCCTCTAAGGCATCCCAATTTAAGACAAGGCACCAGGTGAAGGCATTGGCAGGACTCCTCTGCACAGCTGGTAACAGTAACTCATGTTACGTTGAAACTTTGGGAGGTGATAGAACCTTTGAACCCTGATATTTGAAATCCAAAATCAAGCTGCTGGAAAAAGCAGTTTGTTTAAGCTTAAGATTACAAGGTATTCCCTGGCATCAAGCTACTCCAGGGGAAGGCAGCTGATTGCGTGTGTGTGTGTGTGTGTGTGTGTGTGCGCATGTGTGCTGTGAATATGAATGCTCAGAGTAAGGGGTGGGAGTTGATGATGTGGTGCCAACAATGGAAAGATAAACTACAGCAAGGGAACTGAAAAGGAAAGTGTGAATGCAGAAGTGGATCTGAGCCTGCTTTCTGTAGAATGATTTATAGTCGTTTCATGAGCTCGGTGATGCCTGTTGGTAAGATGGCATTACGTCATAAGGCTCCAAGGCATGCATGTGGTTGGGTCCCTGTTGGTAACATCTGCATTTGGGGCTCATCACCTTCTCTTTTCTCCCATTTTGCCCTTTCCCTTCCATTGCTGTTCCTGCTGCAGGTATCAAGCTGACCCTCTCGGCTCTGCTGGACGGCAAGAATGTCAACGCCGGTGGCCACAAACTTGGTCTAGGACTGGAGTTTCAAGCATAAATGAATACTGTATAAGCATTTAATTTTAAACTATTTTGCAGCATAGCTACCTTCAAAATCTAGTGTACCTTTTGATGTTGTCTGTCTGGGATGCAAGAATCGCTCAGTATCACGTTAGACCTCCAGGTGAAGGATGACTCAGCTTCCAGGTGTTAACCCTGCAGAGGTGCCAGAGAAACTTGAGTCCAAGGAAAAGTCCACACAGCCACAGACTTGAGGGGTGGACCCAGTGAGTCCCCTAGAGATGCCAGGTTTCTTTCTTTCTCTCTCTCTCTTTTTAAATCTAGAAATGGATGCAAGTGGGAGCTGATCATGTGTAGGCACTTTGTAAATCCATACTGAATAAATGAATGAAATTGTGACTACCTGAATATCAAACCTTGGTTTCCCAACCCTATTAGCGAGAGGCTTGTTGTTGGATAGTGTGTGTACAAACTTATCCGAAAAGGACTTTTTGAGACAGATCTTCATGACCGTTTCCCACCCTGGTCCATCATCACCTCTTTCACACCAAAAGTAGTTTGCTGGGTGTAGTAACTCTGTCTTTCGTGCCATTTTGGGGTGGAGTAGGTGGATGTGATGAAGCCAATAATTCACGACTTAGTTCCTTTCTGTGTTGCTCCAAGTATGAAATCACTTTTCAGTACCTCTGGCTGCACATGGGACAGAGTCGGTGTGATTGTAATCCTTTGGTGACTACACCCGGAATCTCAGTTGGACTTCTATCGTATTCTCACCACTCTATTTTTTAGCAGTTTCAATGGGTACATTTTAGAGTCTTCCATTTTGTGTGGAATTAGATTCTCCCCTTCAAATGCTGTAATTAACATCACTTAAAATAAAACTTGAATGAAATATTGGAACCTCAGCTTCCTTCTATTGTCCTTAATAAGTAACAAGGCATTTTTTGGACTGGCTATTTGTCCTCACTGTGTGTGTGTGTGAGTTATGTATTATTGCTTTCTCTTGCTGCATAAAAAGTTATCAAAAATGCTTCAAACAGCACCCGACAGCGAGTGTATGTGCACTGCTCACTTAGGGTCTCGCAATGCTGACATCACTGTTGCAGGCTCATCTGGGTCTCCTCTAGAGCTGCTGGGTGCTCTTCCAGGTTCACGTGATTGTTCCGTGGTAGGACAGAGGTCCTTGCGTGCCTGCTGGTTGTCAGCTAGGAGGTGTTCCCAGCACCCTGAGGCCACCAGCGTTCCTTGCCACTCAGTCCCTTCCATTTCCAAACCCAGCAACAGAAAAGTGTACAGGTGTTGAGTCCCTCTTACCATTGGAATCCCCACAAGAGGGAGCCCTTTCCCTTTTCAGGTAAGGCAAACAGAAGATAAGCTCCCTTCCTCAAAGTTAATGATGGGAAAAATGATTTAGTCTCAGGCATATGATCCCATTGGATTCATAGGTTCCTCGTGGTGGGGGTCAGTTGAAGTCCTGCCATTTATCCATCAATGATTGATGATACGTGGATAAATACAAAGAATCGTAATGAGGGCCCAGCATGGTAGCCTAGTGGCTAAAGTCCTTGCCTTGCATGCGTCAAGATCCTGTAAGAGTGCCTATTTGCATCCCGGCTGCTCCACTTCCCTTCCCTTCCCTGCTTATGGCCTGGGAAAGCAGTTGAGGATGGCCCAAAGTCTTGGGACCCTGTACCTGCGTGGGAGACCCTGGGGCTCCTGGCTTCAGTTTGGCTCAGCTCCGGCAATTGGGACCACTTGGGGAATGAATCAGTGGATGGAAAATCTTTCTGTAAGTCTGAATTATCAATAAAAATACATAAATCTTAAAAAATATTAATGAGGGGCCCGGTGGCGTGGCCTAGCGGCTAAGTCCTCGCCTTGAAAGCCCCGGGATCCCATATGGGCGCCGGTTCTAATCCCGGCAGCTCCACTTCCCATCCAGCTCCCTGCTTGTGGCCTGGAAAAGCAGTTGAGGACGGCCCAAGGCATTGGGACCCTGCACCCGCGTGGGAGACCCGGAAGAGGTTCTTGGCTCCTGGCATCGGATCGGCGCACATCGGCCCGTTGCGGCTCACTTGGGGAGTGAAACATTGGATGGAAGATCTTCCTCTCTCTCTCCTCCTCTCTGTATATCCTGCTTTCCAATAATAATAATAAAATCTTTAAAAAATATATTAATGATTTCTATGTTGCCTAGCTTTAGCAGATAAGAATTTTTTTTTTTTTTTTTAATTAAGAACTGGCGCCCTTATGGGATCCCAGTTCATGCAAGGTGACGACTTTAGCTACAAGGCTACTGCACCGGGCCAACAAGTTTTTTTCTGGGCCTGGCACGATAGCCTAGTGGCTAAATTCTTGCCTTGCATGTGCCTGAATCCCATATGGGCACCAATTTGTGTCCCGGCTGCTCCACTTCCCATCCAGCTCCCTGCTTGTGGCCTGGGAAAGCAGTAGAGGATGGCTTAGATCCTTGGGACCCTGCACCTGCATAGCAGACCTGGAGGAAGGCCCTGAGTCCTGGCTTTGGATAAGCTTAGCTCTGTCCATGTGGCCACTTGGGGAGTGAAACAGTGGACGAAAGGAAGTTCTTTGTTTCTCCTCTCTGAATATCTGCCTTTCCAATAAAAATAAATCTTAAAGTTTTTTTCTATTCATAATTCCTTTTTTTTTGATGCTTGAAAATGACTCAAAATAAATTCCATTGTAGCATTTTGTGTGATGGATCACCCCAAACTCTGAACCTGAGAATCTGTCATACTGTTCTAATTATTTTTAGGGGACTTGCAGCTATTGTAAATGAGTGTTAGGATTTGTCTAGTGGTTTTGGCAGGGACAACTTACATAAGGGATCTCTGAGCACAGACAATCTCATGCTAAATGTCTTGGGTTCGTAACTAGTTCAAGAGAATTGGGACGCTCTGGTGGGAGTTCCAGTGGACACAAGGGAGGAGGTCTGAAGTGTGTTTATTGCAGAAAAGCCCCGTTGGACTCTGAAGCAAACTCAATCAAGCAGAAGCTAGGACTGAGGGCTCATTCGTGGACCCCGCTGATGGTGTCTGTGCCCACACAAGTGAAAACCCCTGGAGGAACTTGGGTGGACCTTGTACCTTGGCTCATCTGGAAGGTTCGCAAGAAGGGCTCCATTCATTCCACGGGCTGGTGGATGGGAGAAATGAGTAAAGAAAGGCTTAGTGTTTTTTTTTTTTTTTTTTCTTTAACAGAGTTTACCTGTCTCTGGGCTGTTGTAGGGGACAGATAAATGTTTTGGGGAAACCAGATTCAGGTAGGGAACACAGACCCTTCTGTTTAGAGGGAGGTAGCTCGGCTGTGATTGGGGAAGAGCCTCCAGGCGCCAAGGCGTGGACACGGTAAGGGTCTCACCTCGCGCAACGTACAAGTGTCAGAAAAGCTCGTTTGCGGAAACCGGGAAGATAACTCCAGGCCCTACCTCACAACCCACTTCGCTCCTTGGCTCCTCCACGTAAAGAGCCCACTTCTCGGCCCCGCCCCGGGCTGCCTACGTCATCGCGCCGGGACGTAAATCCCTAAGGTCGCAGCGCCTGGCGCGTGTCTGACGTCATGACGTAGCGCCTAGCAACAGCGCAGGCTCCGGGTCCAGTCCGTTATGGTCGCTGCTTCTTCGGGGAGGATGAGGGGGTCGGTGCGGACGACACTGTTGACCAGACTCAGCCTGCAGGCCCCCGCGAGGCTGATGCAGCCGCTGGTCCTGGTGCTCCTGCTTGCATCCGCCCTGTCCAGTGGTAAAGAGCGGTCCTGGGAACGCAGGAGAGCCGCGGGGGAAAGGGCGTTTCCGAGGGGTGGCGGACGGCTGCGGTGTCCAGTGCGGGCAAGGTCTCTGCGATTCCGAGGAGGGGGCGTGTGGTGTGGCGTGCTGTGCTGTGAGGGGTCCAGAGGAGCAGCAGCTCGGCGGAGAGCCGCGAGGAGCCTCGTGTGTGGATGGGCGGGGAGGGAGGCATGAGAGGTGGCCACGGGGTCCGGAGCGTGTGCAGGAGTTGGGGGCGTGGGGCGCCGGGATTCCCTGGAGGGCCCGGCTTTGGGGGACGGGTGTGGTGTGCGCTGAGGGCCGAGGAAGGGTGGACGACATCTCCCATGGTGGATGTTGGGATGCCGGGCTCTCGGAGGACTGAGGAGGAAGAGGAGAGGCGTTTGGGCACGAGGGAGGTTGTGAGCCTGACTCCCCCTCGCCCCCTTTCCCTGCGTCTCCTTCATTGGGACAGCCACCCGGGGTAGTGTTTGTGCCTCCTGTGCAGGGTCTGCCCAGGGACACTCAGGGTAGGGCAGCTGGACCGGCAGTGAGGGTTTCCCTGGGGTTCCTGTCCTTGAAATAACTGCAGGTGCGTCTTTGCTTTGGGTGTTCCAAAGTCTGGGGGAAGAAATTACATAGATTTGCGTTTCCGGCTGGGGTGCTTGGACTGTGCCTTGGGGGATCTGTAGCTCTGTGAACTGATTTCAGAAACAACTGTTTCCCCATAGGAGATGATTGAGCACCTTGGGGTGGGGGCTGGGAGGCAAGCAGGGGGGAAAGTGGAATATGAAGGTGTCCTCTTGTCTTTCTGATTACTATTTGTCTGTCTGGGGAGATCCCTCTCTTCTTAATCTGTGTGTATGTGTTCCAGAGTGAGGTATGCTCTATTCAGAGTGTTTCCTAGTCGCTGGTGAACAGCAGGGAACACGCGTGGTTTTCCTGGGGGACAGCACCGTGACAATGTGGCATTTGTGCACTGGGGGTGTAATGCCGATAGTTTGTGTCAGCATGCTTGGTGGCGGAATGGTTTCCGGGAGTAATCACCTCTGTCTTGAAAAGTTCAAGTCTGGACTGTGTTGCCTTCCACATCTCTAGTAAGGGTAGAAAATGAAACAGTTACTGCGTTAGGTTCAATTAAATGTATTCTATGTAGTTTTATTAAATTTCAGTGTTCTGGAATTGTTCTTGGCAGTCTGAAAGAATTTTGCTTCTCTTTCTTTTACTTCTTTTTTTTTTTTTTAAGTCTGTAAGAACTTTTTAAGTTTTATTTATTTATTTTATTGTGATGAAGTCTACAAAAACAGAGCCTGAGTGTTTTGACTCACTGGATGGCTGCCTCCTAACCAGGTTTGTCATGCTGCCTGGCAGTGTCCACTCCCATATGTTTGCCAGCCCATCGCTATAGTACACAACTGACATTTTGACCTCAGTGCAGGTGAGAGGCCTCTCAGGGACTCTCAGTTTTTCTCTGTTTAGACACTGCCCGTCTGTTTCCTGGAGTCGTCTTATTCCACATTCCATCCACAACATGTACGTGATCTAATGTTTCTATATGCTTGCCAAATTTGATGTCATCTCTATATTTTATTGGTGTGTAGCTGTCTCGATTGTGATTTTTTGGTTGCATTTCACTGTGGCTAATGACCTTAGTATGTGCTTTTTTGTCACCTGTCTGAAATGTCATCTTCAGTGAAATGTCATTTCATGTTTTTTTCCATGTTCTCATTAGCTTGCTTACTTTTACACTTTCGAGTTTTGAGAATTCTTTATATGTATTTTTAAGAATTTAATCTTTGGGCCTGGTGGCGTGGCCTAGCGGTTAAAGTCCTCACCTTGAACAGGCTGGGATTCCATGTGGGCGCCGGTTCTAATCCTGGCAGCTCCACTTCCCATCCAGCTCCCTACTTGTGGCCTGGGAAAGCAGTCGAGGATGGCCCAAAGCCTTGGGACCCTGCACCCATGTGGGAGACCTAGAGGAAGTTCCTGACTCCTGGCTTTTGATCGGCACAGCACCGGCTGTTGTGCTCACTTGGGGAGTAAATCTTCAGATGGAAGATCTTCCGCTCTGTCTCTCCTCCTCTCTGTATATCCATCTTTCCAATAAAAATAAATAAATCTTTTAAAAAAAAGAATTTAATCTTTGTTGGGAATGGAACTCTATACTATTTTCTTACTTATAGCTTGTCTTTTTATCCTCATAGATAGATCTTTAAACAAAGCAAAAGTTTAGTTTAGAGATGTCCAGCTCATCAGTTTGAAATACTATATCTTAAATTTACAAAGCAGAGTTAGAGGTTAGAGGGATATCTTCCATCTGCTGGTTCACATCAAAATGGCTGTAATGACGGGCTGAGCCAGGCCAAAGCCACGATCCTCAGGGACCCAAGGATGGGGCTGTCCTCTGCTCCTTGAAGAGGGACATTAACAGGGAGCTGGATTGGAAGTAGAGCAGCTTGATATCAAAGCAGTGTTCGTATGAAATGCCAGCATCACAAATGGAAGATAAAACATGGTATACCACAACGCCATCGTCATTATCAGTTTCTCCTACTATCTGTGTTGCTTTTCCGGCCAAGTCTAAGGATTCTTTGCTCAGCCCTAGATTTTTCTTTTTTCTTTTTTTTTTTTTTTTAGAGTTTTAAATTTATGTATGTAACCCAGTTTTGGTTAACTTTTTTTTTTTTTAAAGATTTATTTTATTTTTATTACAAAGTCAGATATACTGAGAGGAGGAGAGACAGAGAGGAAGTGGAGCTGCTGGGATTAGAACCAGCAGCCATATGGGATCAAGGCGAGGACCTTAGCCACTAGGCCACGCTGCTGAGCCCCTGTTTTTTTTTTTTTTTTAAAGATTTTATTATTATTGGAAAGCCGGATATACAGAGAGGAAGATCTTCCATCCGATGTTTCACTCCCCAAGTGAGCCACAACGGGCCGGTACGCGCCGATCCGATGCCGGGAACCAGGAACCTCTTCCGGGTCTCCCACGCAGGTGCAGGGTCCCAAAGCTTTGGGCCGTCCTCGACTGCTTTCCCAGGCCACAAGCAGGGAGCTGGATGGGAAGTGGAGTTGCCGGGATTAGAACCGGCGCCCATATGGGATCCCGGGGCTTTCAAGGCGAGGACTTTAGCTGCTAGGCCACGCCGCCGGGCCTTTGGTTAACTTTTGTATAACTTAGGTAAATCTTAGGCTGGAGTTCAGTTAGTCTGTTAATATGAGTCTTCAGAAATCTCATAGAAAATGTGTGTCATGAAAACATGTGCATAGATTTCTAAAATTTTTGTACCCAAGTAAACTTGCCTTTTAATCACTTTTTTTTTTCATGGAACTTTTGGAGTACGTTTGTATGTGGATTTTTATTTTTATTTTTTTAAGATTTATTTATTTTATTGAAAAGTCAGATATACAGAGAGGAGGAGAGGTAGAGAGGAAGATCTTCTGTCCGATGATTCACTCCCCAAGCGGCAGCAACGGCTGAAGCTGAGCCAATCCGAAGCCAGGAGCCAGGAGCTCTTCCAGGTCTCCCACACAGGTGCAGGGTCCTTAAGTCTTTGAGCTATCCTCGACTGCTTTCCCAGGCCACAAGCAGGGAGCTGAATGGGAAGCTGGGCAGCCGGGATTAGAACCGCGCCCATATGGGATCCCGGGTGTGTGAGGCAAGGACTTTAACCACTGCGCTATCACGCTGGGCATGGATTTTTATTTTTTAATAAGATGAGGTTAGAGTAGATATGATTTTGGAAAAAAAATTATTTATTTAAATTACTCAGGGAGAGAAAAAGGGGGCAGGAAGAGATCTGTTAATTGCTTCGTTTCCTCCAAATAGCTGCAGCAGCCAGGACAAGGCTAGGCAAAGCCAGGAGCCAGGAGCTTCATCTGAGTCTTTCACATGGGGCAGGAACTTGCTGTGTCATCTGGTGCTTCCCAGATGTGTTAGTAGGGAGCTGGACTGCGAGCAGGTAGCGGAACCCGGTGGGATTGGTGCTCTCATATGAGTTGTGTGTGTCGCAAGTAGTGGCTTAACTTGTGTCACAAGACTGTCCCCAAACCAGGCTTGGATTCATGGAATATGTCTGTTTTTCATACTATAGAACTGTTAATGTATTTCTGGTTTGTATTTGCTAATAATTCATTGAGGATTTTTAGCACTTGTAAACATAGGAGATATTGATGCATAGAATTTCTATAGAGTCCTTGATTTGGGTATTAGAGTAATAATTATAATAACTTCTTAGAGTGAATTGGAAGGGGTTCCCCTTTTTTGGAAAAATTTATTTATTTTTATAGGAAAGGCAGATCTACAGAGAGGAGGAAAGACAGAGAGGAAGATCTCCTGTCTGATGGTTCACTCCCCAAGTGACCGCAACAGCTGGAGCTGAGCCAGTCTAAAACCAGGAGCCAGGAGCTTCTTCCGGGTCTCCCACGCGGGTACAGGGTCCCAAGGCTTTGGGCCGTCCTCAACTGCTTTCCCAGGCCTCAAGCAGGGAGCTGGATGGGAAGTGGAGCTACCAGGGTTAGAACCGGCGACCATATGGGATCCCGGCGCGTTCAAGGCGAGGACTTTAACCACTATGCTATTGCTCTGGGCCTGATTTCTTTCTTTTTTATTCTCTGGGAAATAGTGTGTAGAATTGGTATTCTTACTTACACATTTGATAAAATTCTCCAGTGAGACCATATTAGCTTAGAGATTTATTTCTTGGGGTTTTTTCCTGGGAGTTCAATTCTCTTAATAGTTAATGTGGCTATTCAGTGATTTATTTCATATTGTGCGAGTCTAGCTGAGAGTGACAGGAAGGGAATTGATGGTGAATTGAATGAAGAATTATAATAGTGGGACAGAGTTGAATCTGGGTAGAGAGGAGCGTATATTGGTCAGGATTTAGTGAGGATAATGATGGGTGAAAAGATGGCAGGACTGATGGACTGAGAATCCCAGGTGAAGAATTGGAAGGCCAAGTGTGTCAGCAAGCAAGATGCATGAAGTGGGATAACAGATTATGACGGATTATTATTATTATAATGGATTATGACCGTGGGAGTCAGAGACTGTGGTAAGGGGTCCTGCTCATTCATCAGAGGAGACAGGGTCAGGATTTGCAAGTATGATGGGAATACTCTCCTTCAACACAGAACTCTAGAACTAGGAGCTATAACTGTTAGGAAGTAGAGCTGTGATTCTGGAGTTGGTAGAAGAAAGTGAATGACAACTAAAGGTAGAGAAAGGTTGAAGCATTGAGGGGGATGAATGAGAGAATATTCTGAAAGGGACAGTGAGAAGGACAGCTCTCTCCCAGACGTAGTGTTGCAAAATGAGAGAAAAGGGCCCGGCGTGCTAGCCTAGTGGCTAAGGTCCTCACTTTAAATGTGCTAGGATCTCATATAGGCACCGATTCTAATCCTGGCGGTCCAACTTCCCATCCAGTTCCCTGCTTGTGGCCTGGGAAAGCAGTCAGGGACAACCCAAAGCCTTGGGACCCTGCACCCATGTGGGAGGGAGACCTGGAGGAAGCTCCTGGTTCCTGGCTTTTGATTGGTGCAGCTCCGGCCATTGTGGCCACTTGGGGAGTGAACCATTGGACAGACGATCTTCCTGTCTGTCTCTCCTGCTCTCTGTAGATCTGACTTTTCAATAAAAAATAAACAAATCTTTAAAAAAAAAAGGAGAGAAAGAACTGCTGGGGAAGTGTGCCATTAAGGGATGTCAGGTTTCCCTTTGGAAGGTGAAAGGGGAAGAAGGGGTGTTTGCTGCTGACTGCTAATTGTGGAGTTTCTTTAGAGTCATTTCCACCAGCTTTACATTTACATTACATTTTATGCCAAAAGTCAAATGGAGAGAATCATTTTTTTTAAAAATGTTTTAGATGTTTTAAATGGGATCCTGGTGTATGCAAGGTGAGGACTCTAGCCACTAGGGTACTGTGCTGGGCCTTTTTTTTTTTTTTTTTTAAGATTTATTCTGTTTTTATTGTAAAGTCAGATACGCAGAGAGAAGGAGAGACAGAGAGGAAGATCTTCCATCCGAAGATTCACCCCCCAAGTGACCACGACAGCTAGTGCTGCACCGATCTGAATCTAGGAGCCAGGAACTTCCTCTAGGTCTCCCATGCGGGTGCAGGGTCCCAAGGGTTTGGGCCGTCCTCGACTGCTCTCCCAGGCCACAAGCAGGGAGCTGGATGGGAAGTGGAGCTGCCGGGGCTAGAACCGGCGCCCGTATGGGATCCCGGTGCTTTCAAGGCAAGGACTTTAGCCTCTAGGCCACCCCGCTGGGCCCTCCCCCTTTTTTTTTGGTTAATTTTCAGAGAAGATTTGTTTATTTGAAAGGCAGGGTTACAGAAAAAGAGGAGGAGACTGAGAGAGTTCCATCTACGGGTTCAGTCCCCAAATGACCACAGCAGCGGAGCTGGGCTTGCCTGAATCCAGGAGACAGGAGCTGTTTCCAGGTCTCCCGTGTGAGTGCACGGGCCCCAGGACTTGGGCCATCTGCCACTGTTTTCCTACGTGCATTAGTGGGGAACTAGATTGAATATGGAACAGCCAGGACCTGACTGGTACCTGTTGGGCTGCCAGCACTGTAAGTTGCAGCTTTACCCAACAGCAGTGGCCTGAGAGCAGTTCTTTTAAAAGTCAAGGTTAAAAAAAAAAAGTCAAGGTTGGTTAGTTGGTTCAAAATTATTTTAATTTTTATTTTAAATGTCTTTTCCTTTACCTTGGGAGGAAACCCAGTGTATCATAGAAATAGAAATTTTTGAACTCCTGAATTACAACTAGGTTGAAGTGATATGTGTAAGAATTCTTTCCAGGGCCCGGCGGCGTGGCCTAGTGGCTGAAGTCCTCGCCTTGAACGCACCGGGATCCCATATGGGCGCCGGTTCTAGTCCCGGTAGCTCCGCTTCCCATCCAGCTCCCTGCTTGTGGCCTGGGAAAGCAGTTGAGGACGGCCCAATGCATTGGGACCCTGTACCCGTGTGGGAGACCAGGAAGAGGTTCCTGGTTCCCGGCTTCGGATCGGCACGCGCCGGCCCGTTGCGGCTCGCTTGGGGAGTGAATCATCGGACGGAAGATCTTCCTCTCTGTCTCTCCTCCTCTCTGTATATCTGACTTTGTAATAAACTGAATAAATCTTTAAAAAAAAAAAAAAGAATTCTTTCCAGAAGTTCTCATTAAGAATTTTCTGCTATATAAACATCATCACTAATAAAGTAACTAAAATAAGATTTCTGGGGCCTAACATGATGGCTCAATTGGCTAGTCCTCCCCCTTCAAGTCTTGGGATCCTGTAGGGGTGCCGGTTCATGTCCCAGCTGTCCGCTTCCCATCCAGCTCCCAGGGAAGGTAGTGGAGGACAGCCCAAAGCCTTGGGACCCGACATGCGCGTGGGAGACCCAGAAGAAGCTATTGGCTCCTGGCTTGAGATCAGTTTCAGCCTCGGCTTTTGGACCACTTGGGCAGTGAACCAGCGGATAAAAAGGATCCTGCTCTTTGTCTCTCCTCCTCCCTGTAAATCTGCCTTCCTAATAAATAACCTTCAAAAAAAAAAAAGTTTTTTTTTTTTCTGAGTAGTAGACTCAGTGAAGAAAAACTCATTGTTTTTCTTCTAGTTTTAAGATTTCAGTAAGCTGAACTACTGAACATGTTTTGGCAGAGTTTTAGTAATTTGCAAAATTACTTTCTCTGGAAGACTATTTAGTCCAACTGAAGCCAACTATTTTTTTTTTTTTTTTTTTTTTTGGTATTAGATGTTGACTGGAACCCACAGACTGGAGTGTCTGTCAGGAGAGTACCTTTGTGTGCACTGCACTATTTAGCCCTTGAGTTTGATCAGTTCGGAATTGCCTCCATGAGGGTATTGATCCCAAGGACGGAGTGTTGCTCGTTTGGCGTCACAGATGTCCTTGACGGGCTTCAACAGTGGCTTCAGTGACGGCCTGGAAGCCTTGTGCAGTTTAGCAGGCAGGCGCCTCTCCAGCATCTTCCTATGTTTATTCTCCTTGGTTTCTAGAACTTTCCATGGAGGCAGTTTTACCTTTACTAAGCTTTGCTGAGTAAGTGATAGCAAAGGGAAGTGAGAACGCGTGTCTGTGTGTGTGTGTGTGTGTGTGTGTGTGTGAGAGAGAGAGAGAGAGAGAGAGAGAGAGAGAGAGAATATATTTCATTTCCCCTCCCTTCCTCGATTGCCTTTCACAGTCCTTAAAGTAGTCTCATTGTCACTGAGCTTCCAAGTTTCGGTTCTGATTCTTGTCCTTTTTGGGGGGGTGGGGGGAAAGAAGGCTTCCAGTTTAACAATCACCTGGAAATGCTCTCTGCAGCCTTCTTGTAGTTTCCCTTGAATTTGCTGTATTATTTATTTTAAAAGTATTTAGTTCCAAATTCTGTGTGCTTTTTTGAGCTACTGGGGCTGGGATCAGCCTCCGGCCTGTGTGGTGGGGTGGGGTGAAGTCTGGGCAGGGCTGACCGCAGTCCGCTGGTGGGCAGGGCTGTGTGTGGACTTGGGCACTGTGACTTGCAGCCAGACACCTTCCCGTTTCATGGGTTTCAGGCTGTGAAACACAGTTCAGTCTTTATGCCACTGAAGTTGTTCCTGGCAGTATTGTCTGGTGAATAATTGACTGAGAACACTGTAACTTCTGGCCGTAGAGACTTAGTAACGAGTTCTCCAGAGAGGTGTACAGAATTTTGGCGGAGGGAAAAGTGTTTGGTGAAAGTTTAGGTAAATGGGCTTTTAGCTGGGACCTCAGTGTATTCTGTGTCGATTTATTTCAGTTGTGTCACAGAGCCTCGCTGATCTCGACTCAGATACTTCTCAGAATTTGCCTGCTTCCCCTGGGAACCAAAGCCACTCCGTGTCCCACTTGAATACCACCATGCTGCCATCCATGCCAAGTGCCAAGAGCAGAGGGGCCTCTGCCACCCCCCAGGCCTCCCCCACCACTTGCCCGCCCCGGGAGGAGCCTGAGAGCCACGGAGATCCCAGCATGGAGGAGGAGGATCTGCTCACGCTCAACAGTTCTCCGCCCACTGCCAGGGACTCTCCAGATGCCGGCGAGTACGGAGAGCCGGACTATGACTGGACCGCCAACCCCCGGGAGGCCGAGGCCGAGCCTGAGCCGGAGGAGAACTTAGACGAGAACAGGGGTTACATGGAAATTGAACACTCAGTGAAATCTTTTAAGACCCCATCCTCAAATATGGGAGAAGAAGATAGCCATTTCTTTTTCCATCTTATTATTTTTGCTTTTTGTGTCGCTGTTGTTTATGTTACATATCACAACAAGAGAAAGGTAAGTTTGGGGTCTTTTAGTCCCTCCACTTGTCCTTTAATTGTCTCAGTCATTTTTAAAACCATGAATATTTGTAGAGGTGGTCTTGTGGTGTAGTGGGTAAAACTGCTACCTGCAATACCAACATCCCATACGGGTGCCAGTTTGAGTCCTGGTTGCTCCACATTTGACCCAGCTAACGTGTGGACAGTCAGCAGAAAATGGCCTACGTGCTTGGGCCCCTGTACCCATATGAGAGACCCTGGCTTTCTCATGCCCAGCCCTGGCTGTTGCTGCCATCTGGGGAGTGATCCCTGAGAGCCAGAAACTTATTCCAGGTCTTGACATGAACCTTCACTTGCTGCTTCCTGGCTGTGCACCCTAGGAAGGTGGGGTTGGGAGTGGGTGCAGGTACTCCAATAGAATGTGCAGGCATAGCTACTAGGCAGAGGCATACCCTCAGTCACGCTTTTATTCAGGATTTTTCCATTTTTATCCAGAGAGAAGGAGAGACAGAAAGATCTTCTATCCGCTGGTTCACTCCCCAAGTAATCTGAAGCCAGGAACCAGGAGCTTCTTCTGGGTCTCTTATGCAGGTGCAGGGTCCCAAGGCTTTGGACCGTCCTTGACTGCTTTCCCAGGCCACAAGCAGGAAGCTGGATGGGAAGTGGAGCAGCTGGGACATGAACCAGTGCTTGCCAAGGGAAGGTTAGCTAGTAGAGCCATCATGCTGGGCCCTATATACACATCTGAAAAATAATCAAATTATTGATCTTTAAATAAATTTTATCCCATAGAATTTTGAATTATGCTTTTTGCCTAACAAATCATGGGCAATTTCTATATCATTAATATCGTTACTATTAATATCATTAATATTTTTTAAGTACATGATTGGATAATTGCATGGTTGATTTGACAGTTTTCCTTTTGGCCTTTGCAATGGTTTCTGAGTTTTGGTTTGGAAGTGGTTTTGTGAGGAGCATTTCCATGCTGGAGTTGGTTTGTGGGATTCTGTGCGACAGAGCAGCCATCAGTGTGTCACTGAGTGTGACTGGAGTGCCTAGGCCCAGACCTTTCACTCTGATTAAAGTAGATAGCATCATTTGTATTGGTAAGTTTTCTTTTTATTGGAAAGGCAGATTTACAGAGAGAGGAGAGTCAGAGACACATCTTTTTTTTTTTTAAGATTTATTTATTTTTATTGGAAAGATGGATATACAGAGAAGAGGAGAAACAGAGAGGAAGATCTTCTGTCCGATGTTTACTCCCCAAGTGACTGCAACAGCTGGAGCACTGCCAATCTGAAGTCAGGAGCCAGGAGCTCTTCCGGGTCTCCCATGCGGGTGCAGGGTCCCTAAGCTTTCGGCCATTCTTGACTATTTCTCGACTGTGGCCGTTTTCCAGGCCACAGGCAGGGAGCTGGATGGGAAGTGGGGCCTCCGAGATTAGAACCAGCGCCCATATGGGATCCCAGCGCGTGCAAGGCGAGGACTTTAGCCTCTATGCTATCGTGCCAGGCTCAGAGACACATCTTCCATCCACTGGCTCACTCCCCAAGTGGCCACAGTGGCTGAAGATGAGCCTAAACTAGAATCCAGGAGCTTCTCCTGGGTCTCCTATGTGTGTGCTGGGGTTTGAGGTCTTGGGCCATTCTTTTTGCCTTTCCAGGCCATAAGCAGAGAGCTATATGGGAAGTAGAGCAGCTGAGACTTGAACTGGTGCCCAGATGGAATGCCAGTGCCAGAGTTGGAGGATTAGCTTGCTATGCTACTGTGCTGGCCCCATCACAATTTATTTTTAATACTTAGTGGTCAAGTGATCTCAGCTCTTGACTGTATTGCAATGTGCTTTGGAATTCCCAACAAGCTGTCTGCCTTCCTATTTTGGGGCCTTGGTTTTCTTACATGAAAAATGGCAAAACTGGGCCACATCATTTCCTTCTTTGATAATCAGTGTGTGTAATAATTGAGAATGGCAAACCAGCCAACAGTTCTGGGTACTGATCTGTCACAGGCTTTGGTAGTGTCAATAGCAGGGTTGTGAATGTGAGACTTTGTCCCAATGTTAATACCCAAGGGACTTATTACGCAAGTAGGTTCCTGGGCTCTGTCTCATGCTGCTAAGAAACTTAGTCTCTGAAGAGAGCTCCCAGGACCCTGAGCCGTTAGTAAGCACCCTGCAGCCTGAC
Source organism: Ochotona princeps (assembly GCF_030435755.1). Classification (NCBI taxonomy): domain Eukaryota; kingdom Metazoa; phylum Chordata; class Mammalia; order Lagomorpha; family Ochotonidae; genus Ochotona; species Ochotona princeps. The sequence continues at coordinate 35,706,880 of NC_080850.1, forward strand.
ATCTGGGACGCACTGTCTCACCTTGTGCACAGGGTGGGAAGTAAACTAACCCTTTGATTTTTGTTTGTGGGAACCTTAGAGAAAGCAGTTTTGCTTGTCGTACAAGCTTTTACCGTAGTGTCTGTTTTCTCTTGTGTGTGTCTAAGGAGTCTTGTTTTCTTGCAGCTTTCCCTTCTGGTTCAGAGCAGGAGGTGGCGCGATGGCCTCTGTTCTAAAACAGTGGGCTACCATCGTCTGGACCAGAACGTGAATGAGGCCATGCCGTCGCTCAAGATCACCAATGATTACATTTATTAAAGCGTTGTGATTTGTTTGCTTGTTATATAATTTTATTTGCTCAACTTTTTTTTAATATGATATTGTGCAGATGTTTGCCGTAGGAATTGGTACTTGCTGAGAAGTGGATCTCTCTTTTTGCCTTGGTGCTTTGAAAATTAAATGTCACAAATGAGGGGTATATTATGTTTTTGTTTTCCTCGCCTGAGCTGAGTTCAATCAGGTGTTCAAAATGTGAGTTGAACATTCCCTTATATTTATGGTGTTTTGTTGTTTTAGATTTATTGTACTTTTTCTAGAAGCAGTGCTACTTTCACAAGATCCTGATTTTTTAATCTAAGTCTAACAGACCTGGTACTGCTAATACAGGCTCACTCTGGCATTTACATACTAATTTTTAAATGCACATTTCCGTATGATTCCAAACTAATGGATTTAGGACATCTGTGATAACATGTCTAGAAATCCCGGCAGTAATGATTCTGCAATTTGCAGTGTAGTTAGTTTTCCTTAGATACCAGTTTTTGGTTTGAATTGCTGAATTGAAGTTAGAGACAGACGCTGTGGTACAAGATGCAGTACACGCACGGTGACCGTGTGGGTTCCTCCTTGGTTGCAGGCAGTGGGCGGAGACTGCTGTAGCTATCAGATGTGTTCACTGGGTGACTGCAGGAACTGCAGTAAACCCCAGGGGCTGCTGTCACGCAAATACTGTTGCATTCAGGTCTTTGAAATTAAAGTAATACTTGAATAAAGTTGTTTGTATAGATAAAGGATAAATATGTACAACGACCTTCCCCCAATTCTTGCTTTATTTTTCTTTTCAACAGCAGCTGGGAATTATTTACTATGTTTTAGCCTTTTTATGAAAAAAGAAAAAGTTGATCAACATGTAAATATCTGATTTGAACCACACCTGACTCACAGGTGTCTCTAGAACTTTCCAGAAAATGTAATCCCAGTGTCCATTCAACAGGGCCCAGTGAGCTGGTGGACGTGCACTTCACGTGCCGGTGAGAGCAGCAGGGGGTCCATCCTTTGTTCGGGCGGAATGGAAATACCCCTCAACTGTTTTATTGCAGTCATTTTTTCATATCTGAAATTGTATTATTTCATATTTTGAATAAGATTTAAAAAAATAAATGGCAAAGGTATAAACCCATGACCTTGTTAGTGTGTCTCACTTCAGGGATGGTGTCAGGTGGTAACGGGTTGCTGATCTGGGAGGAGCCACTTGTGCGACCACGGCTGTTGCTCCTGGAAGGGGCCAGAGGGTGTTGAGAATGGGCAGGGTTAGCAGGCTCTCTGTGGTCTGAGCACCTGCTGTCAGGGATACACGCTTCTTCGCCCTGAAGGTCCTCTTCCTCCGTGAACCTGGGCAGCTTGGTCCTTCCTAGTGCTGCATTCTTTCCTGTCCAGATTCCAGCAGCCTCTGATGAGCGAGGCTTTGGCTCTTGCATTGATTAAAAATGCTGTTGGGGTATGGCTAGGCATGGGACTGCCCTTACTCCTGTGTGGTGGTGTCTGCCCCCTTCTCCCGGACTTGCTCCCCAGATGACAGGAGCTCCGCAGCCAGCGTCGGCTCTGATGCCATCCCAGGCTATCCTCTGGCTCCCAACTGCCCATCTTATGAGGTTGACAGAAGTGGGCACTAAGGATTCGTGCCACCAGGCAGGTGTGTCTAGTCTAGGGTTTATTCATGTGAGGTGTGGCCTGATGAGGTGGGCACGAGCCCTTGTGTAGGGTGTGTGTAGTGTGCCTGCCCCATAAGCTTGGGTGATTGAGTAAAGCTATTTCTGTTTAATATTTCTTTTTGAGTATAGCTTTCTCTGCATCCCATAGCATAAGTCTCTTATGAGGCCATTTTCATTCTTAAGTATTTTCTAATTTCCCTTGTGATTTTTTCCCCATTAGCCATTTGGATAAGATTGTTTTGTTTACTTTTTACACATGAAATTTCCAGTTTCTCTTTTCATTTCTAATTTAATTCTATTGTGGTTGGGGAAGCTATTTTGTAAGATTTAAATTTATGAAAATACACTGAGATCTCTTCATGTTGTAACCTGTGGTCTATCCTGGAGAATGTCCCATGTATGTCTGACATGATTGCATATAGGGTGTTTGATACAGGTTTGTCAATATGACTGCTTTGTAGCACTGGTCAGGTCCATTTTTCCTGGATAATCTCTGGTTATTTTATCCATCCTTCAAGTGGTATGGATGGATAGAGAGAGGGGCAGAGGAGGAGTGGAGAGGATGGATGGATGGATAGAGTGGGCCGGACGGAGGAATAGAGTCGATGGAGAGTTGGATAGAGAGGGAGGGACGGAGGAGTAGAGAGGATGGAGTGATGGGTAGAGAGCGAGGGGAGGAGCAGTAGAGAGGCTGGAGGGATGGATAGAGAGGGTGAGACAGAACAGTAGAGAGGATGGAGGGATGGATGGGGGGGCGGAGGAGTAGAGTCAATGGAGGGATGGATAGAGAGGGTGGGATGGAGGAGTAGAGTAGATGGCGGGATGGATATAATCAAATCTAAACTAGTCCAATCTAATCTAGACTAATCTCATCTAAAACAATCTAATATAATCTAATGTAATCTAATATAATCCGATTTAATGTAATGCAATCTAATCTAATCCAATCTAATTCAGTCTAACGCAATCTGATCCAACCTAATCTAATCTAATCTGATCTAATCTAATCTAATATAATCCAAATTAATGTAATCCAATCTAATGCAACCCAATCCAATCTAATTCAGTCTAATGTAATCAGATCCAATCTGATCCAATCAGTGGACTGGATTACATTAGATCAGATTATATTTGATTGGATTAGATTAGTGTGGACTGGATTATGTCAAATCGGATTATATTAGATTGGATTAGATTACAGTCTGAGCCGGTTTGATCCTGTCTGATCCGGTCTGAACCACTTTGAACCGGTCTGCACTGGTTTGATCCGGTCCGGACTTGATTGATTCGGATCAAGTCCCTCTAATGGGATTGAGTCCTTCTGATGGGATTAAATCTCTTTGATGGGATCACATCTCTCTGATCGGGCTAAGTTTCTCTGATGAGATTACGTTTTCTGATGGGATCGAGGCTTTCTTTTTTTTTTTTATTTTATTGTTGACAATCTTTACATAGTTAATTGCGGTTAAAAAAAAAGGTTCAGGAGGTATAGGGAAGTGGGTAATACTATTATGTCCATATTGTTTCCATCATGTATCTGAGGTAAAGGGGATATTGAGGGAGAAGCCCCACCCGGTTTCCCGCCCACCCCAAGTCCCGGATGTGGGGCATGCTCTGAGATATTTGCTCAAGTGGTTTTAATAGTTCTCCAGTTATGAATCGCTGCCAGTTTCGCTCGATGAGGTCATCCACTGATTGATATGGTCCATCATAAAGTCTCCGTTTGCCCCATATTTCGCTGCCAACATATAGCTGAGATGAATGTTTGACCTGTCCTGTCTTCTGTCTTTTCTTGATTAGAGTTCTGAGTCCAGCAGTTTGATTGGGGAGATCTCCAAAGAAACCTTGAGGTATTGCCAGACCAGATTCTTGTATGTTCTAGCAAGCACAGGGCCCGGCACAGTCCATCACCCCGATCAGCTGGTGGTTGCAATTGCTGGGTTGGTTCTATTTTCAGTCCCGAGTTGCACTGGAACCAATGGGTGTTGCAGTCCAGTCTGGTTCTGCCCAGCACATACTCGGCCCTTACATCAACCAGTGGGAGCTGCAGCCTAGTTGGGGCAACCCACAATAACCCCCACCAGGCCCGCCCCCTACCCTGGTTTGCCAGTATGTATAGCAGACTAGTCCAGTCTGTCCCACATCCCATTTGGCTCTTGTACTTGTCAGTGGGTATTAAAGCTTAGTTCCATCTAACCAACTCAACCATCCAGCCCTCACGGATGTTGTTGAGTGCCTCTCTGTCTAGCCACCCCAGCCCCCGTCCTAGTTTTCATGCCCTCCCGCGGGACTAGTGACCCAGGAAGGGAGAACCCACTTTTTCCCTCCCAGGTCTCTCTCAGTCCCGGTTTATGCACTTTAGGTGGTTCTGATGAGTTAGAACAGAAGAACATGAGGTGCTTTGGTCAAGAATGTAGCTCATGATTTTTAATTTAGATGATCAATGACAAGCTTTGGGCTGAGTTGCTTTTTGTCTCAGGAAAGGCAGTATCTTTCTTCTCATTTCCAGAAAGGTTTCTCTGATGTAAAAATGCCATAATATATGCAGAAAATTCTAATATATATATATATGTAAAGATTTTGTTCATACAATAGTGGATATATACACACATATGTGTATAAATATATGTAATGCATATATAAATAAATGAAATCTATTATGTATACAGTACACACACGCATATATACATAACATACCTATACATATATATACACACATACATGCACATGGTTGGAGCCTGACCTTTTCAAAGGTCCCCTGAGCTTCTTTGCCACTGAAAGTCATTCAGCCATGGGCCGGACTTGAGGCCATGGGCCTATAAGCAGAAAACCACATGTTGCAACCCAGGGGTCACACAAGGGATGCCTTTCAGTCAGGAGCAAAGTGGCTGTGCCAAGCGCAACACCAGCACCGGGAGGTCACTCAGAGGCCCTGTGTGCTGGGAAAGGAATGCAGGGAGCAGAGGCAGCCCACTCATTCAGCAGTCTGCAGGGAGCAGGGCCTCCCGTGAGGGTAAGATACATGGAGCACGCAAGGCTCCAAAGAAAACAGCCAGGGAGGTGATGGGCTCACCTTTCCCACATGCGGAGAACAGAACTTACAGACAAGGCTGGTCTGTGTCTCAGACAGGAAGCCAGAAGTCCTGCTTTGAGGAGCCCCTTGGCTTTGCCCAAGTCCAATCCTGGTGGAGCATCCATAGCACGAGACATGAGAACATTATTTCTTCCTCCTTTTCCAGCCCCAAAGACTTCTTTTCTGGCCCTGTTGCCCTGAATCCCCAGGGCTGTTGGGGAATGTGTGTGGCTGGTAGATAGGTTCTGTTTGGGGGGTCCTGAGCCTCCTGCAGCTGCAGGGAAACTGTTGGCCAGGGTGAGCATTTTGGTGTGAAGGTCTGTTTGTGTTGTGGGTAGTGTGTCCACACTCCATCCACTCTTCTCTGGCAGTGGAGTTTCTGGAGAAGGGAGGTCTGATGGCAGGACCCTGTGCGGGGACCATGCCCTGTCCTGGTTTTCCCATGCTTTCTCCCTGTCAGGGTATGCATCTCTGTTCTGCCTCTTCCCTCTCCCCACTGCACGGTGGTGATGTACGCAGTAGCAGCCTCCTCCCATGGGCAGGCTCAGCTTTCTAGGGAGACACAGGTTCCCTGCCCCCCTGTGCCACCCTGAGAGAAAGAATGGCTGATGTGATGGCCCAAATGAATTCTGATAGAAACTTAAGAATTTAAAAATAGAACAGAAACTGGTGCTGTGGTACAATGGGTTAAGCCACCAGCTGCCACACTGGCACCCCTCAGGAGTACCAGTTTGAGTCCTGGCCACTGCACTTCAGATCTAGCACCCTGCTAATGTGCCTGAGAAAGCAGTGTAAGGTAGTCCTAGTGCGTGAGCGTCTGCCGCCCATATGGGAAACCTGGATGGAGCTCTGGGTTCTGGCATGGCCCAGCCCTGACTATTGCAACCATTTGGGTGGTAAGCCAGCAGATGGAAGCTTTCTTTCTGTGTCTCTGTCCTCTCTCTTTGTAACTCTGCCTTTTAAGTACACAAATCAACGTTTAAAGGAAAACCCGTTCGGTGTGGTATATGTGCCTGGAAGTGGGTGCCTACATGGAAATTGGCGGAGCTGTGGCTGGGTGGGATTGCTGACTGGGAGGCTGTGTGGGTCCTGGAAGGCAGAGAGGCCTCATCTGCCAGCAAGGGGAAGTGTTAGAAATCAGAGCCCAGGCCTCTCTGGGGTGGGTGCCAGGCCCCTGGTTTGCTCAGCCATGCAGGTGTGCAGTGAAGGCCACACTGTCCCATTCATCTGCCTGGCACCTGGAACAAGGGATCCTTTGGATGATCCTCACCAAGGCTGGCTGCTAAGCTGCCAAGTGGTGCTTTCTATTCTTGAGAACATTCCAGCAGGGGAGGAGTGGGTAGGGGCGGTACCATATATTTGATTGAAGCCAGGAAGGATGAATCAGTAGGGGAAAGGCGTGAAGAGGGGAGCCTGTGCTAGCCAGGTGTCCACAAGGCTCCAGCTGAACAAGAGGCTTGGCGGGGGCAATGCCAGCTGGCGCCTTTCCCTTCTGGCTCCTCATTGCCCTGTAGGAAAAGAGGTGCAGGTGTCACTGAGGTCACTTCATGGCCTCCTTCAGTCGTTCTGGTTACAGGGCCTATTGCACTATGAAATGATGAACTCAACAGACTCAGCTGGGCAGTTCCATAGCTTGAAAACGCAAGTAGCAAGGGTACGGTGGGTGCCAATTGGCCATCGGGGCCTGCCCACCTCCATGGGTCTGTTCCAGGCCCCCTTGGCCCTGGCGCCTGTCAGTGCTCTCTGGCCCTTGTGCTCCTCACTGGCAGATGTGGTGCCAGCCACTTTGACAGGAAAGGTACTGTTCCTTGGGGGCCTTGCCCGCCTCAGGTGCACGTCATGACGCCGCCCGTCCAGCAGGGGGCAGTGCGACCACACCGCACTGGCGGCCGTCCTCTCGCACCGCCCTCGTTCTCAGGAAGCGGGAAGCTTTGAGGTTCAGTCAGCGCCGGAATTGCCGCCTGGAGTCCCGGCTGTGGCGGACCGGTGTCACGGGGACGGGTGGCACAATGCCACCCCCCAACCTCCGCCTCGGCCGCGTGGCACTCCGGGGGCCTGTCAGGCCCGGCCGCCAGTGGCCTGAGGTTGCTGTGTGCCCTGTCCACGGCCGAGCAGGCCTCAGCCTAGGCTGCCGACGCCGACCCCGCCTCAGGCGAGACTGCGTGGTGGGCCCTGCCGAGGGAGGCCGCGTGACTGACTGGGATCCTGTGAGTCATGCCCTCAAGCCTCCCCGGCCTGTGAAGAAGCCCCCCTTTGCCATAGTTAGGTCCGGGCGTGGCTTCCAGGGGGTCGGGGGTGGGACAGTGGCTGGTGAGGTGGCCCCGGGCTGGGTCCCCCTGTGACCACTTCGGCCTGTGGGCACTTGCAGCTGACCCAGACAGAGTGTGGTTTCGTAGCCTAAGGAGTTGGCACGAACTTTCTAGAAGTGTGCCCCGCAGAGTTCTATGCAGCCCTGCTATGGTCACGTGATACCAGTAATGACAATATAATAGTGTATAATGCTTGTAATACAAATAATTGTGTAGTTCTAGTAATACTAATAGTCATGTAATACTTATATTACTAATAGTAATATAATACTAATAATACTAGTATGATTTTTATAATAGTAGCAGTTTTACCATCTGGCATTTCCTGAGTACTTTAACATTAGCTAGGTTTTTAAAAAAAATTATTTATTTTTGGGCCTGGCACGGTAGCCTAGCAGCTAAAGTCCTCACCTTGTACACCCTGGGATCCCATATGGTCTCTGGTTCTAATCCCAGCAGCCCCGTTTCCCATCCGGCTTTCTGCCTGTGTCCTGGGAAAGCACTTGAGGATGTCCCGAAGCCTGGGGACCCTGCACCCATGTGAGAGACCCGGAAGAGCTCCTGGCTCCTGGCTTCGGCTCAGCTGAGCTCCAGCCGTTGTGGCCACTTGGTGAGTGAATCAGCATATGGAAGATCTTTCTGTCTCTCTTCCTCTGTGTATGTCTGACTTTCCAATAGAAAAACCTTTAAAATATTGTTTTTGAAAGGGAGAGAGAGAAAAATCAGCGTGCAATCCACCGGCTCCTTCCCCAGACACCCTCACCAGGAGTCTGAGCCAGGCTGCAGGCCCGGTCCAGGACTCAGGCCTGGGCTGCCCCATGAGTGATACAGACTCATGTTCCTCAGCCAGTGCCTGCTGCCTTCCTGGGCATGCGCCAGCAGGAAGTCACCAGGCACTGTGTCACCAGATGTAGCAGCCTTGCCAACAGCTGCTTGACGTGTCATCCAGTGTGACCCTCACAAGCACCCCAAGGTGCAGAAGCTATAAATAATATGGTATATATCAAAGGATGAGCAAATCTGTTTCCTGCAGCCCCACTTCCTGTAAGGTGGAACCTGAGGCATGGGGAGGTGACCCGGGGTCTCTTGGGGAAGGAGCCCCAGAGCCAGCACTGTCAGGAAGGGGCTCAGGATAAGCAGGCTGCTGGGGAAGGTTCTTTCCCCTCGTCCCAGGCTGCTGGCAGCCTCCTGATTGGGGTGGGGGAGAGGAGGAGTTTTGAAAAGGCACTGGAGCTGGTATGGTGGCTCAGCAGTTTAAGCTGCCACCTGCAATAGCTGTGTCCCGTTTGGGTACCGTTTTGCTATCCAGCTCTCTGCTAATTGGCTGGGAAAAGCAGCAGAAGACAGCCCACATGTCAGTCACGTGGGAGTCTGGGCGGTGGGTTCCTCGCTTCTGGCTTCTGCCTGCTGCAGCCTCGGCCATTGCAGCTACTTGGGAAGTGAACCAGCAGATGAAAGATCTCTCTCTATATGTATAAATCTGCATTTCAAATAAATAAATACATAATTTAATTTTAAAAAGTAAACAATAGCAGATCCACTTGCCCTACTTCCTCTGACCCGCAGCTAATCTTAGGGACAGAGAGAAGGGCTTTGTCACCGGGCCTGGGAAAGCTGCTGTGACAGAGTGGACTCCGGAATCGCAGGAGCAGGCAGGGTGGATGTTGGGCAGATGGGAACAAAGGCCAGGAAGTAGTGTAGCTGGACCAAGGTCAGTTCTGCATTTCCTAGCCCCCTTTACAAGTAAGGCTCCATAGGCCCTGATCTGGGACCCCAAAGTCTCTTTCTGAGAAAATAGCTCAGTGAGGTCAGAAGCAAGGAGATTCCTTAAACAAAAGAAATCTGACTTCCATTGTAATAAGTTAATTTTTTTGGCATTCATGACACAGACCCACAAGAAATCAATCCAGGAACTGGGTGGCAGAGGGTGACAGTGGAGTCTCTTTCCTCTGTCAGTGCAGCTGCCGCTCCTGGCATCCTGGCAGAGTCACTGCGTGCCAGGGTCATCACGTGATAGGCCACTCACGCCTCTCTACCCAAGTGCTGTCTGTGGTCACTAAAGCAGCAGGGCTGGCAAGGGGGCCTTCCGGAAGACCCCTGGCATCTTGGGAGCAGCCTCTGGAGTTGGAGGTGGGCGTGCCTAGGGCCTGTTAGACACCTGACAATTCCAAGCAGTGAGACAAGGGGAATGGTTGGGAGAGGAGAGGAGAGGAGAGGAGAGGAGGGCAAAGTAGAGGAGAGGAGCGAGTAGAGGGAAGAATGGAGGGAGGGAAGGGGGAGAGAGAGAAGTGTGAGGTGCAGGGTGTCAGATCTTTGGGATATTTTGGCCGACAGACACTCCTGGTGGCAGAAACTGTAACACCGAGTCCTGGGAATGAGGCCAGCAGGTGGCATACCAGCCCAGCACTTGATCTGTAACAGCAGGCCAAACTAGATCCGAGGTCAGAATGCCAACTTGAGTTCCCCTCTGCCGCCCTGGCAGTGGAGGGAGGGTTGTGACCTGTCATTTCCCAGGCTCAAGCCAGTTCCCACATATGACAATGTGCTGGAGAAGGCTCTCGGGTGCCCGAAGAAGGCACCTGCTGCAGTGCCCTCTGTGGGCTCACGTGTCAAAGGGCATGTGAGAGCCAAGCAAGCCTGCGGTCCTTTTGTTTCACAGTGATTTTTAATTTTGGGGAATGCAGAACACTCCCATGGTCCACCTACAGGAGCAAAGACCTCAATGATTGGTGATATATGGAGCTTCTGTTCACTCCACTTCCCACAGGGCCCAGGGCCCTGGTCTGTGGTGTTCCTGGTCTGATGTGCGATTGGGATGGACTGCTGTGCCTGGGTAGCTGTGTTCATGCCATAGCACAGCTTAGCACTGTCTTCTGTTTTTAAAGATATATTTATTTTCATCGGAAAGTCAGATATAAAGAGAGGAGGAGAGACAGAGACAAAGATCTTCTGTCCGATGATTCACTCTCCAAGTGATTGCAACGGCTGGTGCTGTGCCGATCCGAAGCCAGGAGTCAGGAACTTCCTCTAGGTCTCCCACGTGGATATAGGGTCCCAGGGCTTTGGGCCGTCCTCGACTGCTTTCCCAGGCCATAAGCAGGGAGCTGGATGGGAGTGAGGCCACCGGGATTAGAACTGGTGACCATATGGGATCCTGGTGCGTGCAAGGCGAGGACTTCAGTCACTAGGCTACTGTGCTGGGCCAGGTTTTCACTGTCTCATCACAGCACCCAGCCGTGCCGTAAGGCCCCTGCTGCAGCTGGACAATGAGGTCCAGCAGTGCAGCATTTTAGCAGGGGTTGGGAGAGCATTTCAGAGTGTGGTACCAAGAAGTCTTGAAAGAAACAGAGCTGGTCTTTCACATTCTGCTTAATGTATCCACTAGAACTGTACAGGAAGTGGGTGGATCCTAGAAAAGCACAATGAATTATGATAATCCTAAATTAAATTGGCAAGTGTAATTGCAACCACTTTACCCATTGTATCTTAAAATTTGAAAAGATTGTATTTACTTTCATTTTATTTAAAAGGGGGGGTGGGAGGAGAGAGACACACGTGTTCTGTTGTTTTATTCACTAGTTCACTGCCCAAAGGCCTGCAAGAGCCAGGACGAGGCTAGATTGAAGCTAGGAACCTGGCCTCCATTGGCGCGTCCTCTGTGAGCTTCATCTGCTGACCCCCAGGAGCCTGAAGCACATTAGTGGAAGTTGGAATTGGATGTGGGGCTGGGACTCCAGGCTGGGCACGCTCACGTGTGGGTCTGCACGTGTGTGTTGAGAAGTCCTTTTGCCTCCTCCTGTCAGGCACACTGTTGGTGTGGTCTTGAGGGTTTGGCCATTTTTGCTGTGGGTCCCACTGTTGCTGTGGGCCTTGACTGTCTTTTCACTGGCGGCAGCACGCTGTTTGGATCTGACAGGCTGGCGGTCTTCAGCATCCCAGAAGTCTTGGTAGAAGACATGTGAGCTAGAGAGTGGGAAATAAGCCCTGGGAAAGCTTTCTGGCTTTTTGCTGGGTATCTCAGGGTGTGGAGAATGAGGCTCTTCCCTTCAAAGGAGGGGATCAGGGCTGCAGTTTGTGCTATCAGTGTGTAAGGAAATGCCATGCCTGGGCCTGTTTGGGTTTTGGGGGTGTTGCTCTGACCCCAGGGATGGGCTCGGAGGCTGATAGCTTTGTAGGGTCCTGGAGCAGAAGCCCCTGCAGGAGGTCAGGCCACTGCTCCAGGCGTTCTGCACTGGGCCCTGGGAGCCAGAACACACGATGGGCTGGCCGTGGAACATGTGCGTGAGTCCAGCAAGTTCTTGCAGCACAGTAACAGCTGGACCTGCAGGGTAACTGAGGCAGATCATTGCCTTCTCATACCAATACCTGTGTACCCTTTGAGGAAGAGTTACTGGTTTCCCCCTGAGTCAGGTTTAAATGCATCTGAGTGGCCTGAGCTAGCCAGTATAAACCCGCTAGCTGGGCTAGGGCTGGAGCCAGGAGCTGGAAATACAATCCAGGACTCCCGTGGGGGGTGGCAGGAATCAGTAAAAGACCTGAATCATCATCACTGTATTCCAGGGTATGTATGAGCAAGAAGCTAGAATCAGGAGTCAGAGTTGGGACTCGAACCCTGATGTGGGGTGCAGATTTTAACTGCTACATTAGCCTAGATGGGAGGTTTTAATATCTGAAGACAAAGCCAGCCTCCTGCTCTTGGAGCCCAAAGTGACCACAAATCCCATGGGTTTTGCCTGCTGTGGCTCCGAGTGACTATGAAGGACATATGAGGTGTGTTTGGAGACTGACAAAAGAGGAACTAAAGGGCCCCTGCTGTTTGTCCCACAGACTTGTGGGTGTGTGTTCTCCAGGCAGCAGAGAAACAGGTCTCAGGGGTGCCACATGGTTGCTAGTTGGGCCAGGCCTAATCCCTGCATGGCCCTTGCCCTTGCCACTATCTCTAGGGGGCTCAGCGCCTGTCCTTCAGCACTGGGTCAGAAGCCCCTCCTCTGCAGGCTGGTGGGGTGACCACAAGAGTCTTTTCTGGTACCCTCTCCTGCCCCACACCCTGGGTGTTCCCAGGATGGCAGGAAGGAGAGTGGGGAAGGAGGCAGAGGCTTAGCCTGCTGGCTGGGGGCAAGGAGTATCTTGGCCCAGGCCTCACCTTCACAATTGCTTCTTTACATTTTGACTCTGGGAATTGTTCCAAGTGAGGCTTTTGTGTTAAAAGCAGTAATTTGTTAAATGGTGACGTTTAAATCCTGCCATGGGATTTACAGCTCCATCCTGCTGTGGGTTAGGCTTTCAGTCTGCTGCCTCACCTAGGGGAAATAGAGTGGTCCCCTCAGCCTCGGGCAGCCCCACCAGGAGGGCCCCTCTTGGGTACAGAGCTCTGGGCTGTGGGCCCCACCTGCCTGCATGTGTGGGGTGGCCCACCTGGCTGCCTCCCCTGCCTGCCCAGTCCACCAGGACAACTTGTGGCCATGGCAATCCCCTCCCTCTCAGCCCTTTGGCAAGGGTGGCAGCTCTCTGGAGGTTCCTGGGGTGACAGAGCACCTGACACTGTGCTTGGAGCAGGTGGGCTGACAGGAGGTCACCACTTACCCCAGGCCAGTGGGTGTGGCATCCAGAGCAAGGGGACCATGACATGAGGGGGGCAGGCAGGTGGGGAACAGGGAGGGAGGAAGAGAAGGAGAGAGAGAAAGAGGGAGAAAGAGAAAGAAGGGAATGTTCTCCCATTGCTGGTTTCCTCTGCAAATGCCCACACAAGCCAGGGCCAGGCTAGGAGAAGCCGAGAGCCGGGACTTCAGTTTTGATCTCCCGTGTGGGTGGCAGAGACCTGAGCTGTGGGCCAGCACTTATTGGCTCTCAAGCTGTGCATTACCAGGCAGCTGGAAGTAACAAGCACTGTGCTGAGAGTTGTGGATGTCGTGACAAACGCCCTAACCACTGCTGTGCTTGTCTGCCGCTGTTGGTGGTCTCCCGGGCTGGCTCTAGGGCTCCACTCATTTCTTCGGATTCCAGCCCTCGAGGGCATGCTGGTGCCTGTTCTGAGGCTGTACTGCCTGAGTTTCATGTATGATAGGGTCATGTATGATAGGTGCACTTTGTATGTCTGTACCAGAGAGTTCTAGGTTATTTTTAAAAATTATTTTGCTTGGAAGGCAGAGTTATGGAGAGAGAGAGAGAGAGAGAGAGAGAGACAGACAGACAGACAGACAGACAGACAGACATAAAGAGATGTTGTGCCGTCTGTTGGGTTACTACCTGCGTGGCTGAAATTATTTAAACCAGGAATCAGGGTCTTCATTTGGATTTCCAGTGTGGATTCAGAGGTCCAAGCATTTAGGTCATCTTATGTTGCTTTTCCAGGCACATCAGTAGGAAGCTGGTTCAGAAGCAGAGCAGCCAGGACTTGAACTGGTGCCCATATTGGACCCTGGCATTGTAGGTGGGAGCTAATCTGCTATGCCAAAATACTGATCCCAAAGTGATGTAAAAAATCATCTCAGAGTTTTTATCTGGAATTTTAGTCCATGGATCAGCTACAAGCTACAGGACTCTGTCATTCTCTGCCTCTCCCAAATGGCTGATCTGAGCCTCAGGGTTCTAGAGGGGAAATTACCAGAGGCTCTTATTCTTTTCTTTCGCTTTTCTTCTCAAAGTAATGTTAGAGACACAGAGTATGGTGGCGTGGGGTTAGGGACAGGACTGGACTGCTTGCAGTCTGTGCCCTGTATCCCAGATTTAGTGTGGACATTGAAAACAGTTCCTAGGAAGGGACTGCAACAGTTGGTTTACTCAGCCTTCTCCAAAATGTGTGCTAAGAATATGAGGCCTTTAAAATGCTATTTGAAAAAACTGCAGACTGTCTATTATCGCAGGACCCAGGGAAATAGTCATGTATCACACAGGGTGCCCTGTGTGGGCTGAGTCTGGGGTGTGGTCACCAGGCTGCCTCTGCAGAGACTGACCCATGGCTACAAGGTGTCAGGAGCGGGGATGCTTAACCTGACTCTCAGGCGTACAGGGGGCCTTTGGAGAGGATTAGGTGAGATAACTGAATGCTGGTGGCTTTGTAAGAAAACACACACACACATGCACACACACATGCATGCATGTAGTACACACAAGTGTGTGCACTTGCCTTGCCATGAGGTGCCCAGCACCGCCTCCGACTTCTGCCAGCAAGGCCATTACCAGAGGCGGTCCCTCAGCCCTGGTCCTCCAGAAGCGCTGAGCCCTAGTAAAGCTCTGTTCTTTATCATTTATCAAGGCACGGGGTTTGCAGCCTCAGCTATTTCATGGTAGCATGAGAAATCAACTAACATACACGGGTTAGAATCCTGGGGGAGCCCTGCAGTGGGTGGGGGGTCACAGCTTCATCAAGTGCTATGCTTCCCTCTGCCTTTGGGACTTATAACAACACCTCCCTCCTTCCTTCCCCTCCTCCACCTTCCTTTTCTGTGATAATAAACTCCCTGCCCCTAGGAACATTGGATGCCATCCAATCCCTTGCTTTCTTCCTTCTCGCTTTCGAGTCAACAACTCGGCTTGGAGGGCCCAGGGCAGAGACTAGGAGCAGAAGCCTCAGTCCAAGACTGACATTCTGCTGGCCTCTTGTCCTGGCAGGTCCTTGTGGGAAGCATGGATGGGCTCCCTGGAAAGTAACTGACTTGTGTGGCTGGCAGCTGCTTTGCCAGGCCGAGGGGAGCAACCTGCAGTTAATAATTTGTATGTCTTGCTTGGCCAAGTCGCAGCTCCTGGGCCTGATCATGTTACCCATCCCTCCGCAGATTCATCTCACACTTGTTTGATGCTCCTCCAAAGAGCTCCATCTGGTCCCCCCACCACGGTTGACAGGTGGCGGCATGGCTCTCTGAAGCCCCCCAAAGAGCAGGAAGCATCTCCCGCAGCCTTGCCTGGACTTTTATGTCCTCCCTCTGTCTCCCCATCATGTATTTGCTACAACCACAGACGTGAGTGTCAAAAAGGAATTAGTGTTTGGGAGGGCTTATCAGTCATGGGGCAGCTTGGTGGACGGGCCCTGGAGGACGGTTTGCCTGGCCCTGGCGCCTGCCCATACCCTGAGGCTCCCATGTGTGATCTCTCCAGCCTGGAGGAGGCAGGGATGCCATCCGGCCACAAGGTATTATCTGCCTGCGTCTCCCTGGGTTGTGGGAGCATCTGCTGCCATACTGAGACTCCATCCCTGGGTGTATGACCAGATCTTGGCCTGGCCCCACCAGCAGGCTGGTAGGTTGTGACAGAGTGGGAGTCCCTTCTGAGGGCTGATGGGTGTGAACAAGTGGACAGGGGCACAGATGAGCTGCGGAGAAGGTGGTCCTAGGAAGCTGTGGGGGGCTGATGATTGTGCCCACACATTCATCTGCAGAAGTCTAATCTGGAATCAGATTACCAGGAGATGGGGCTTTAGGAGTGACTGGGGGAGGGAGGGACCTCTGCTGGGATTCATGTCCCTGTGGGGGAGAGGACCCCCTGTGTGCTGAGGTGGGCATAGAGAAAGGCAGCCACCTGCACACAGGAAGAGGGCACCCTGGGGCGCTGCCCTTGTACTGCCTTGACCTTGGACTTGACTCAGTGATGGTGAGAGGCAGGTGTCTTGTGTGGATCACCCAGGCTGTGGTACTGGACCCTGCAGTGTGGGGCCTGACTTTTAGAAGATGAGACTTTGATATAGAAGGTTTATTTGCTTATGATCTCATGGTCCTGATCTTGCAGCCCTGAATTGTATGCTTTTTGTTGTGCACCGTGGTCAGGCCAGGGAGGACACCCTTGGATGGTTCAGGAATGGTCAAGTCTGAAGATGGGGACCCACTCTGCTTCCAGAGCAGGCCCTAAGGTGCTTGGTCTGTGTGGTTCAGGGGACCTGGCCGAGTCAGTGATGCCTCCATTCCTTCATACTTTGACCCTCCCCACCCTAACCAAAGACCTATGTAAGCATGCATCCCTCTTAACTATGTAAAAATATTGAAAAGAAAATAAAAAAATTAATGGGTCCAGTGCTGTGGCTTGATGAGCTTACCTTCCACCTGCAAGCGCTGGCATCTTGTATGGGCGCTGGTTCATGTCCTGGCTACTTTACTTCCTATCCAGTTCCCTGCTTGTGGTCTGAGAAAGTAACAGAGGATGGCTTAAGTCCTTGGGACCTTGAATCTTCAAGGGAGACCCAGAAGAAGCTCCTGGTTCCTGGTGTCAGATCTGCTCAGCTGTGGTCATCACAGCCATTTAAGGGAGTGAACCAGTGGATGGAAGATCTTTCTTTTTGTCTTTCCTTCTTTCTGTAAATCTGCATTTCAAATAAAAATAAATTAATTAAAAAATTGTGTAAGAGCAACTATAAGTAAGAAAAGGAGCCACCAGGGAGGGGTAGGAAGCCCAGGAGGGTGAAAGCTCAGCAGGTACCTCACGGAGGCCTGTGGCATCCTTCAGCCCGGCCATGGCACTGTCCACAGCTCGGCCATGGCACTGTCCACAGCTCAGACATGCGAGCCTGCACCGATCTGGGCCTTGTCAGAGCACAGCACAGCCATGGCTTTTGCTAGGATCACAGAGCAAAGAAGCCAGCTCTCTACCTTCTGTCTCATGGTGATGACATTGAAGCCACTTGTAGCCATGTCACCTGCCCAGGTGAACAGCCCCAAATGCACAGATGCAAGGCGTGAGGGAAGTTGAGGCCTGGGATGTTTGTTGGCATCAGCAGTCACCTGGTTTTGCTTCAGCTCTGTTGAGCTTGGTTTCTCTCATTAGCAACCAGTAGTATTCTAACGAGGGTAATAAAGCAGCCTACTCCAATATACTCCACATAGAGAGAAGCCTGCCCTCCTCCCCAGCTGTCATGGTGGGGCTCTAACCTTTAGGAGCATACCTGTTTGGTGTGGTATCTTAATATCCACCTTTTGCTGAAGCTCAGCAAAGAGGGGCAGAGCAGGTAACGGATAATTCACTGATTTGGATTCTCATGGAGAGGGCATTGTGTTTGGTGATTGAGGTTTTGCTATTTATATGTTGGAAAGTGGAGGATGGTAGATCTGAGGTGGAGGTGAGCTGGAGGTGCTGAGCACTGGGTAGGATTAGGGGTGGGTCTTAGGGGGTGGGTGTTCAGCCAACAGTTAAAGTGCTGGTTAAAATGCCCTCACCCCCAGCTGAGTCCCTAGGTTTTCTTCCTGGTTTAAGCCCCTGATTCTAGCATCCTGCCAACGCAGACCTGGGATGGCAGGGGTAATGGCTCAAGTCACTAAGTTCCTTCACTAATGCGGGAGACCTGGGTTGAGTTCCTGACTTGCAGCTTTGTTCTGGTTGTTGCAGGTGATTAAAGAGTAAACCAGAGGACGGAACACTGTCTGTATTGTTCTCTTGCTGTTTCTGCCTCTTGAATGTTGAGACAATTTTATTTGTTTTTATTGGAAAGGCAGATTTACAGAGACAAGAACACACACACACACACACACACACGGGGAGATTGTTCTTCCAATGCTTCTCTACCCCATGGACACAATGGCCCAGAGCTGAGCCGATCCAAACCCCAGAGCCAGAAGCTTCTTCTGGGTCTCCCACATGGGTACGGGGGCCCAAGAACTTGAGCTGTCCTTCACTGCTTTCCCAAGCCATAAGGAGGGAGCTGGATTGGAAGTGGAGCAGTCAGGACTCGAACCAGTAGATTAACCTGTTGAGCCACTGTGCCAGCTCCTCTGCCTCTTAAATGAATAAATGAATAAATAAAAAGAAAGGTGAGCTGCTGAGCTCAGGAACGGGCAGGGGGATGGATTCAAAAGAAATAATAAATCTTCAAGGTCTAGACAATGATCTGAGGGGCTAGGGCAAGGGTAGGGAATGCTCTGCCTATGGGCTCAGTGAGACCTGGGGAATCAAGTGGTATGCTCCAGTTAAGGTAACTGCTGGCGGGGTGCAAAAGTCAGTAAATCTACAGTGGGTTAGTTTTTAAGTTGATTATTTTGTGTGGTCCATGAATGATGTTATAAATGTGCAAATAACCCTTAGCAAGGAAAGAGGTTCCCTACTCCTGATAATGGGAGGACGGAGTGCTTCTATGTATGTTTGTGTGATCATGTGTTTCCATGAATGTGCAGACATGTGTGCATTTACATGCTTGCTGGCATGCATGTGTTTATACCCAGATGCTTTCACATGTGTGTTTGCATTATGTACATGCTTGCGCATGCATGTGTGGCTGTGTATGTAATATATACATGCATATATGCACAAATGTGTGAGAGTGATGTGCACACATGTAGTACATGTGCCTGCATGCATATGTGTTTGTATGATGTGTACATGTGTATGCCTGCACACCTGTGCCCTGGGGTTACATAGTATGGTGTGCATGTGCACCTGCGTGCATATGTACAGCTAAAGCCTTGGGATTGAAGTGGTAGAGCTGTGCTGTATTGGAGATGAGGACCAGCTCCTGGTCAGGGCAACCCCAGGCCTGAGCACTGGAGCTCCCTTCCTCTGTTTGCTTTGCAGGACACTTTCCCTCTGTGCTTTGAAGCCACTTACTTCATTAGTTCCTCATCATTTATGTCCTTTTTCATTATGCTATAATCGTTACAGTTGTTAATTTGCATTTCATTTCCTGCAGTGACAAAAAAAGAGAATACTACCCCTGAAAAATGTTATTGTAAATATGAGTGCAGGTCACACACACAGCTCTCCAGACCCGTTTCTCCTAGCACCACTCCCTTGGTCTGGCTGGAGGGATTTGGTGGGTAACCAAATACAAGGGCTGTGCATGCCCTGGCAGGACTGGCCCTGAGCCCCAAGGCAATGTTAGCAGGAGAGGAAGAGTGGACAACCTACTGTGGACTTGCCACTGCTGACACAGGCCCCCACTACCTGCACTTGAGCTTCCCAGGGCTGAAGGTCAGACAGCTGCTTCCGCACCTGAGGGTGAGTATCTGTGACCAGAAACACAACTTGAGATGCTCAGATGAAGCAGGCATGGGAGGGAAGAAAAGGGGTGGTATGTGGACCTGCTGCCCAGGGCCCTCAACTGCTCTCTCCTGGCTCAGAACAGGATGCTGAAATCTATCTGTCTGTCTGTCTGTCTGTCTGTCTCTATCTATCTATCTATCTATCTATCTATCTATCTATCTATCTATCTATCTATTTATCTATCTATCCATTCGTCCATCCAAATACCCACCCATCTACCTACCTATCCATCCATCCATCCATCCATCCATTCATCCATTCATCTACTCACACACTTATCTACCAGTTTATCTGTCTGAAAGGCAAAGTGCCATAGAGAGTAGAAGAGAGAGAGCCCTTCCATCCAAATTTGGTTTACTTCCCAAATGGTCACAACAGCTATGTTTGGATCAGACCAAAGCTAGGAGCCTGGAATTCCACCTGGGTCTCCCACATGAGAGGCAGGGACCCATATCCTGGGGCCGTCCTGTGCTGCCTTTGTGGATGTATTAGCAGGGAGCTGGTTGGCAGGCAGAGCAGCCGGCACTCTAACCAGCACTCGGATCTGAGTGTCCACCACCTGGGATGCTGGGTCCCAGGTGCGGGTGGTGGCCTAACCCTGCTGGCTGTGATGGGAGGGCGCAGCCTGAGTCAGGTGTGGGTGGCAGTGGCCAGGGGTCAGGACTTGGCCCAGGGATCCTCTGATAGAAAAGAATTTCATTTTTTTTTCTTTTCTTGTCTTCCTTCCTGTCCTCTCTGCAGGTCAACTTGTGCTAGTGTCTCCATGACTGTCATTACTGTTTTTCTTTTTTAAAAAAAATTTATTTATTTTTACTGAAAGGCAGATTTACAGAGAGGAGAGACACAAAGAATGATCTAGCTGCTCGTTCACTCCCCAAATGTATCTACTTATTGTCTTTTTCAACGTTAGGCTTGTCACAGGGTTGGCCAGTGGAACTCAGCTCTGTGTTTTTCTTTTTTTTTTTTAAAGATTTATTTATTTTAATTACAAAGTCCGATATACAGAGAGGAGAGACAGAGAGGAAGATCTTCCGTCCGATGATTCACTCCCCAAGTGAGCGCAACGGGCCGGTGCTGTGTGGATCCGATTTGAAGCCAGGAACCAGGAACCTCCTCCAGGTCTCCCACGCGGGTGCAGGGTCCCAAATCTTTGGACCGTCCTCGACTGCGTTCCCAGGCCACAAGCAGGGAGCTGGATGGGAAGTGGAGCTGCCGGGATTAGAACCGGCACCCATATGGGATCCCGGGGCGTTCAAGGCGAGGACCTTAGCCGCTAGGCCACGCCGCCAGGCCACGCCGCCAGGCCCTGTGTGTTTTTCAAACTCGATCCCTTCATCTGTTCCTTGGCTTCCGGACGCGGGATTCCCCAAGTGTACCTTGTGCTCATTTTGCTTTGGAACTGGGAGCAGCTTGTCTTTCAGGAAGTAAATCTCTCTCTCTCTCCCCTTCTTCTCTTTCTCTCCCCTCTTTATTCCCTCTCTCCCTCTGTCACCCTATTCCTCACCCTTTCCCTCTTCTTCCTCCCTTTTCTTCCTCTCCCTCCCTTTCCCTTTCTCACTCTCTCCCTCCCCCAAGCTAGGCAAAGTGAATGTATCTAATTGTTTCCGGTAGACTGGGGCCCTCAGCATGATGGTGTATAGAGTTGGTCATTATCCGGTGTGGTGTCTTTGGTATGATAATGGTCATGACAAAGAGGGATGAGCTTGAGGCAGTGACAGGCTACCTACCTGACTGCTAGTGTGGGCCACAGCAGAGCAGTGCCCCACAAGGTGCTGGGGGGGTCTCCCTCACCCCCCAGGGAGGATATGTTTCCAAGCTGGGCCCCAAGATTGGGGATTGGGATCTCAGGGACCAAGAGCTCAGTCTTGCAGGTGGAGGTCAGTTAAGGATCTTGGGAGGAAGTACCCTTGGCTACCAGGTGGGCCCCATGTTCAAGGTCAGTGTCTTCATCAGAACCAGGAGAGGATGTGACATTGACAAAGAGGACATGGAGGAGAAGGCGTATGAAGCCAGAAGCAGAGAGTCCTGTGCAGCCACAGGCCAAGGGACTCTGGAAGCCACTGAGAGCTGGAGGGGGCTGGGGGCATTCTCCCTGACAGCCAACAGCTGTGAAGGGATGCAGACCTGTCAGCACCATGGAAGATACACCTTGTCCTCTTGTAGCCGCTGATGGGGTCGTTGGTTATAGAGGCCCTGCTTACCTGGGCACCAGGCAAGAGTCATCCACAAGGCATCCAGATTGTTACCACAAGGTATTAGATTATCCCAGGCTCCCCATGCAGGTTGCTCTTGCTTCCCTTGGCCATCACTGCATCCACCTTTATGCTGTTGACCCAGTACTGCTCTTGAGTCCCTGAGAGCAGGTGCTGTGATGGTGGCCATGGGCAGGCCACTGAAGGCCTGACACAGTGCCCAGATGCCAGTGGCCTGCTTGGATCCCTGCGTGCTGGAATCTCTGGTGCGGGCTCCTGCCAGGCACCCCTCCCCCTGAGCAGAGGGGTGTGGTGTGGGATGCATCCCTGTTTGCTATGCTGTGCACCTGGGTGCGTGCCTAGACAGGCCGCTCAGGAGAGCCATGGCCTGAGGTCCACAGGGAGGTGATGCTGCTGTGCTGGTCAGCAGTCACGGTCATCATGGCTTCCTGTCCCTGCTAGGCCATTTTAATGCTGTCGGGCTTGGGAGCAGAGTGCAGGTCAGCAGCCAAGTGCAGGCTTTTAGGCCAAACCACCATGCCAGGAGATGCCTGTTTAGAGTCTGAGAGCTGTGCAGTACCCTCCAGTTGGTAGCCAGGGTCATGGTGTGCCATTGCCAGGGCAAGGCTAGAGCATGCGGGCTTGGGCAAACCCCTCTGGTCCACCATGTTTGACCTCAGGAGAGTGACTCTTGTGGGCTCAGCAGCCTTCCCAAGGCAGCCAACATGAACTGGCTTACTCCATTGTTTAGTGTGTCTGAGAGGTCGTGCATGGTCCTTGGAGGTTTGAGTTAGGAAAGAGGAGTGTTTGCTATAGAGTGTTTGCACTCTACCCTAAGAGATGCAGGGACTTGACTTGTGGATGGGAGCAGGGCAGGGGGAGATGACTCAGTGCCCCCAAGCTGAGCCTTCTGACTACTGTGATGCCCACCTGCTCCCCTGATGGCTCGATAGCTATCAGTTCTGATTAGGGGCAGACATGGGTTGCAGTGACAGACAAGAAAGTTTGTGATCCATGAGCGGCAGATGCTGACGTGACATGCTCCTAATGGGGATGCATTTACTGAGCAAGGAAATGCTGTCTGGGCAAAGTGACTTTGAGGGAACTTTGAAGAGGAGGTGGACACAGCTGCGCTCTCTCACTCACCCAGCAGCAGCTGAGGTTATTGATGGCACCCTCCAATTGGTGGCCACCGGGAGCCGGGGCTGTGATTTCTTGTCAGGGCTGCTTGATGGCGCCGTAGTTCCTGGGTATTTAAGGAGTCCTGTTCATTTTCAGCATTATCCAGGGTGATTTATGAGCCCTGCAAGAACTCACTCCATGCCGATGTTTTAGGCATTTCATTTTTCCCCAACAAACCTTATTCTGATATAATCGATGGAGACCTCTCCTCCTGGCCTGGGAGGGGAGTGGCGTGTGAGTTTATAGCAAAATCAATAGCAGGATAAATGGACAGGAGAGTCCAGTGTCAGAGCCAGGAGGAGGCCACGAGTCTCCAGCCTGGTGGCAAGGCCAGCAGGCCAGGTGTGTCATGAGGGCAGGCTCTCTGACTGTTCCAGAGGGAGGATGGGACTACTCTCCAGGCAGTGAAGGAGGTGGCCCAGCACGTGCCTACTCATCAGAGGCATCGGTTTGTTTCAAAGCACTCTGCTGGCTCCCAGCCCTGACTCCTGGCCCCTGGCCCCAGCAGGCCTTTTATTGCTTGGTGCTGTGTGGATGCGATTTCTAATTGGTGTGAGAAATGACCCCTAAGTACCTGGGTATTTCTGTGCTTGCTTCTGAGGGGAAAGGGATGCAGATGGGCTGTTCTAGTTGGAAGACCAGCGTGTTCTGCAGGAGACTTCTTGGCTGTGGAGGCTCCCAAGGATCCCTGGGTCCTCTTGCCTCCCTCTTTCCCCAGCCAATGCCAAGGGTGCCCTGTGTTTCCTGGGGGTGTGGGAGAAGCATGGGCATCATTAAGGCAAAGAACAGGCCAGCTCCTTGCTCCTCTGGAGTTATCTCACTTGGTCATAATGTTGTATTAATATATTGCTGGATTTAATTTGCTGGTATTTTGTTAAGGGTTTCTTGCTGTCTATGTTCATGAGGGATATTGACCTATAGACTTGTTCATTTACAAATTATTCTTTTTAAAAGTATTTCTTTATTTATTTGAAAGGCAAAATTAGAGAGAGGGAGAGTGAGAGAGAATATCTTCCATCCACTAGTCCACTAGTGACATGACTACAATGGTTGGGATTGGGCCAGGCTGAAGCCAGAAGCCTAGAGCTTCTTGTGGGTCTTCCATGTGGCTGCAGGGCCCAAGCACATGCTTTCCCAGGTGTGTTGGCAGGGAGCTGGATCAGAAACAAAACAGCTAGGATTTGAACCAGTGCCCATAGCAATGCTGGTGCTGCAAGTCAGCACTGTTACTGGCTCTGCCACAGCATTGGCTCCTTAGATGAGACTAAATTGGAAGAGCAGGGGATGGAACAAGGGGACAGTTTTAGAGACAACATGTTGGTACCTGTTCTACACCTGGGACCACGATGAGCTCCCTGCCTCTGGTCCTGCGAAACCATGTCTTCTCAGTGTAGTCTTCATCTTGGCACTTGTGCCTAGGTTGGAATCAGGCTCTTAGCAAAGGCAGGTGTCATGAATCACTGGCTTTGCTTGTTTATATTGTTTTAAATCATCATGTATATGTAAATATATATATGTCTGTATCTCTCTCTCTCTCTCTCTCTCTCTCTCTCTCTCTCTCTATATATATATATATATATATATATATATGAAAAGTAGAGTGAATGGTGTAACAGGCAGAGATAAGATCCCCTTGGCTGAGCTGCTGTGTCCTTTGTGCTGTATTTACTTTGTGTTGCTGCTGAAGTGTGGCAGATAACAGACATCTGATTTGTCTCTTGTTTCCATATGCAACTCTACAGTAACGTCCATTGATCATTGCAATGCTGTTATCATATGTGACTCCCAGCATTATATCACTCCCTGTGTTTGTCTGGAGTTCTGCCGGCTTGCCTGGCAGGTGTGTTGCTTCCCGCTAGTGCCCACGCAGATATAAGTGTTGCCTTTAGTTGTGGCTCTCAACCTTGAGAGAACAAGCCCAGTGGTTGGGGCTTGTAACCTCTCCAGGCCCAGGGCTGGGAGTGGAAGCTTGGATGTGAAGTTTGGCTGCCCTTGTGAGAAGATAATTACGGGTTGCTGAGAACACGCTCGGTGGTTCATCATGACACACAGGACTCCGTCCCTGGTGATTTATGGGCCCCAGTCACGGAGCACGCCCCACTGCAAGTGCTCTGCGTGGTTAATTAGACATGCTCGGGGACCTCAGCAAGGGCAAGGCAGCTCGACCTGTAAGATGCTGAGCTGCCTGTCAAGGTTGCTATGCAGGCCTGGGTCTCAGGTTGACCTGGGGCCCTGTGCCCAACTCCTGATCGCAAGAACAGAGCACTTGCCTCGACCTCAAGGTTAGATGCTTTGGGTATCCAGCTACAGAGGGGGTAAGGAACCACTCTTCACTCAGGGGCCAATAGTTTCCTTTAGGGACACAGCGTACCCAGTCCTAAATCAGATCCCAATTTGCACATGTGAAGGAAGCTGTGCCCAAAGCCCAAGTGAGTCTTTTGTGGGAGTGAGTGAGCCTCCTGTCAGGAAAACTATGCCTACAGTAGCAGTGTCTGTCTGTGCTGCTGAAAAGAAGCACAAACATGCCAGAGTTAAAGTGTAACATGAGGGGCTGGAGCTGTGGTGTAGCAGGTGTCCCTCTGAGATGCTTGACTGGGTCCTTCTCACAGCCCTCTCCCTGCCAGTCCCCTTCGTTCCCGAGAAGCCTCCTTGGGCTAAAGCAGATAGGACTCAGCTCTCCTGGTCCACCACTCTGCTCGGCTGCCCACGGGAAGCTCCAGCTTGCAGTGTTTGTCTGTTCTCACCCCAAGGGGCCATCAAGATGGTGATGTGCCTCTGAGTGCCAAAGCCTGGTGTCCCCAAACATAAGCAATAGCAACACGTCTGCCATCCTGTTCTGTTGTTCTCCGCCTGCATTTACATAACATTTCTGCAAAGTGCTTTATAATCATTTCATTAGCCATTCATTTGCTTAATTGCACAGCCTTTAATTCAGTTAGAAATTCAGAGTTTTAATTCACATTTGCACGACGGCAAGTTTTAATTCAGATCTTTGTCTTTTAGAGCTGGAATTTGGAGCCAGTTCCACATTGGGTACCCTGTCTGCTGCCAGTATCTGGTTTTTGAATCTAGGTAGATGACAGATTGATAAGTGGTGGCAGCAGGGGCCTGTTTTGAAGATCCTGCTGAGAGTGGCAGAGAAAGGCTGTCCTCTGAAACAGGGAGAGTGCCCAGGGAGCAGGCTGGGGACAGCTTGGTGGGGTCCAGTCACTGACCACACACAGGACCTCACATGACAATGCTTACAAATGTGTGACTTCCAGCAAATGAGAATGTGCTGGAGCAACGATGTTTCAAGAGGGCAGTTGCTCCTGCTGTGTGTCCAGAGCAGAGCTGGGAGTAAGGTGGGAAGGAGGCTTGCTGTGCAGTCCTAACTGTACTCATGTCCTGAAACAGAAGCCCCTGACCCATGAATACCAAGTCCTTGGAAGCAGGCATGCTAGGCACAGAGGGTCACTTCTTTCTTTTGAAAATCTATTTGTTTGAAACGCAGAGAGAAAGAGGGAGAGAGGGAGGAAAGAAGGGAGGGAGGGAGAGAAGGAGGGAGGGAGAGAGACAGACAGACAGAGTGAGAGAACCTCAGTGGCTGGAGCTGGATTGGTCTGAAGCCAGGAACCAGGAGCTTCTGGGTCTCCCATGTGGGTGCAGGGGCCCAAGGAGTTGGGCCACCCTTGGCTGTTCCCAGGCCATTCATATGGAAATGGATTAGAAACAGAGCAGCCAGAACTTGGACCATATGAGGTGATAGTGTCCCAGGCTGTGGCTTTGCCTGCTGCACCACAGCATGGACCCCTAGAGGTGCACCGCTGCTGGGAGCAGCTCCCCGGTACCATGTTTGGGGGTCTCACTGCGATTAGCTGTGCTCACTGAGTGATGCTGGTAGGCTGCTGCAAACAGCCCTGTGCCTCCTCAGATTGGGTTGCAGGGCGTTGCCACCATCCATAAATTTGCTGCCTGTCATGGGTTCAGCTCCAGGCAGACCTGTTTCTTACTCTAGTCCTGCAGCCCAGATCCACCCAGCCTGTAGCTCAGCCCCAGAAACTGCACATCCCAGAAGGAAGGATGCCCTGGCCACTGCAGTTCTGGGCAAGGGTGGGAGTGCCTGGAAGAGGCTCGGGCATAGCCTGCAGGAGGATGGGGCTGTTGCATGTTCTCTACTTCACCCCTAAGTCCCATTCTGGAACGGACACAGTTGGTGGTAACCTTTCTCAGGTGTTATCTTACTGTACTTTGCTGTAATGTCTGCTTGCGTCATCAGCCCCACTAGAACACCAGGCAGAGGTTTTAAAATGTTTCGCACACTGAGAGAGTGTGTCTCTGGATTTTGGAATCCAGCTTGGGCCACTCTCCAGTTGGGCTCACACTGTCACTGTTGCCTCTTTTCTCATAGCTTGCTTTTTCCCATCCAGCAGTCACCTGCCACTAGCCACTGGTGTGCCCTGGTCCCTCCATGACCCTTACATATAACCCTTTCTGTTTCACAACCCCTGCTACCCTGCCTCGAACACATGCCTCTTCCTTCTTGTTGCTGCCAGTGTTAACCCCAGTTCCCATTAATCTTTCAGGGTCAAGTTATAGGTCAGTTCCCCTGATCCATTTCCTGTTGTTACAGCATTTCCCATGTCTTGCTCCTGTGCTGTGATGGTCCCATCATTGCTACCTGCCCACTGCACGGTGAGGCCCTGAGAGACAGCTGGGGACAATAGCTACCACTAGGTGCTGGGTGACATGCTCTGTGCTCTCTACCCTCTTCCTTCATCAGATGTGTCTGTGTCCTCCTGTCAGCTTCTGACTGTCCTGTCGGTGACCCTGTGGCCAGACTGCAGACAGACTGTGGGACTCTGGGATAAACTGAATGTCTTCTGGGCCCTGCAGTTGCATCCTGAGTCTGTTCCAAGTTCTGACTCTAGCTGCTGTGTCTGCTAGGTGTTCAGCACAGATGCTCTCTCCGTAGTCCTCCTCTGGGAGGTGGTATGGTAGCCTTGCTGTGGCACCTGGCTTGTATGGCTACAGAACAGCACTGTGGTCTGGCCACCAGGGGACATGGCTGGGCCCTCTCTGGAGTCTTCCCTGGGGTCATGTGGACCTGGGGCAAGCAGACCAGGGCGAACCCCTCCCTGAGATGAGCATGGGTTTTTGGAGCCATGACCGAAGGCTTAGTGACCATTCTATCTGGGCCCCTGGGTCACTCCTGGCAGCTGTCCTGGCACTTGGAACACAGAAGAAAGCCGAGGCATGGACCCTGCCTTGCTTGTGGGGCCTGCTCTCTTGTCTACATCCCCTGAGTGCTGGCTGACTCACAGAAAGAGCTTGCTGCTGTCCCTCACCTGCAATGGGCAGGTGGCTATGGTGGAAGCATCATAGCACAGGAGCAAGATAAATGGCAAATGCTGTGACAGAGGGAATGTCTCCACCCCCTACCCTTCAGCTGTCTACTGCCTCTGGGGCCACAGCCCTTCCCAGGGGGTCATGAACTGTCCCACAGCCTGGTGACAGCCAATGACTACTTACAGTGGGTCAGCAACATGGCCAAGTTAGAGGCTTGAGGAAAATCCCATCTGCAAGGCTGTGGGGGTCACTTGACTGTCAGGCACCCCAACCTGAGCCCTGTCATCCACCCCTCCTGGCAGTGTGGTGAGCTACAGTTGGGCATCTTTTTTTCTGCTAGATAGGGTACCTGACACCCTGAGGGGAGGCATAGTCCCTTGGTGGGTAGCATGGGGAGTGGGGTTTCCCCCAGGCCCTCCCCCTGCATGATAGGGTATGCGTGATCCTGGGGGCAGACATGGAATGGAGGTATCTCTGACCACCTGAGTGTGCTAGCCAGAGTGGAGTTTACTTTTGCTGCTGCTCCTTTTCTGGGTAGCTGATACATGGCTCTTGTTGAGGCCCTGACCCTCCACCTGTTACTCCATGAAGGTGATGTGATTTAAAGGGCCATACCTGGCCCTACATCTGCTGTTCTGAGAGGGGAGACCAGGCCTTACTGGCCATACCCCTTGAGGGTACCTATAGTTTGTCAGGGCAGGATTCTGGCTGTTGGTGGCAATCCTTTGACATCTCAATGGCTTAGCTTAGTAATGTTTCAAAGCTTCGCAGTACCTTCAGTGCGAGTTACCCTGGTCAACTGGTACCCTCCAAGCAGTGACTCAGGGACCTCAGCCCCTTTCTTGTTAGTTCCTCTGAGACAAGTCACAACAAATGATACCTAGTCACTGTGGTGTTACCTCCATCGGAGGCAGAACGGAAAGGAGCAGATGGCTTTCCCGTACAGGGCCTGTGCTTACACAGGGCATCTGTAACTCCAACCCTTAGTGCACTGGTCAGTCCTCAAGTGCATGGCCATATATTCCTGCAGGAGTAGCTGGGATATGCCATTCAGCTGAAGCTCCCAAAGGAGAGAAAAGCAGTGTCAGGGAACAGGGTCCCTGTGGGAGAGGACTGGGATCCTCCCTGCTGTCACATCCTCTTCCACTGCTGGGCAGAGCCCTGGTGTCCTTGTCCTGAGTTGTCATGGCCTAGCCATGTGAGCAGGACTGATCACAACCTCAGATTGTTATACCTTCTCTTGCTACCCCTGGCTAGGGATCATTTTCGGCTAGCTGACCCCTTTGCTGAAAGCCTAAGTGTCTGAAAGAGCTGGGATCCTGAAGAGCAAAACTAGGCAAGGGCTGGGCCCAAGGGATGCCTTTGGTGATGGACATATATGGGTGAGATCTCCCGCCTCTGTGGTATCCAGTACCTGACGAGTCCCTCAGAGTCTTCAGGAGGAGTGCAGGGAACAGAGTGCTGGAAAGAGGAGGGGAAAGAGAGGCGGTGTCACAGCTGAGGGTTCCCAGTGGGAGGTTGGGCTGTTGCCCTGACCACATCAGGCAGCAGCATGCAAATTTCATCAGGCGTGGCCAGGCTGTCCCTGTCAGCCCTGTCTGGCACCATGGCTCTTGGGATCATCAGCTGTGGGCAGCATGTGACTTAGCCCCGGTCCCATGCAGTTAAAAATAAGGCTCGCAAATTGGGGCCATGCCCTAGGGGACAGCCATTCTGTGAGCTTGTCACTTGATGACGTTCAAATTTAGTTATAAAAATACACAGCCCCCCTGCACAGGAAAGAGGCGACCCACTTTAGCCCTCACAGGCTCACTCTGACCTGATGGGGGCTGGTGTGGACCCTTGCTCTGCTTCTGGATCCTGACCAAATGGCCTGGAACATCTGCAGTCCCCATCAAGTTGTTTCTCTTGGCCTAGGGCTGTGTTTCCTGCCCTGTGCAGCTTCGTACCCTTGAGGCATCTGGGCTGGAGACTAAATGGGCTGCTTCCTGGATGCACTGTCAGGCTGTGGGTCTCCTGAGCCAGTGTGTGTCTGCTTCTAGCATGCCTGCAACTGGGAACCCACTGGCATGATATGGCTCTGTTTCCCTTGTCCTCATTATCCTTGCGTATAGCAGTGGGTTCTGACACCTCCCAGCTGGGAGCCTCTCCTGGCAGAAGGCTACAGTGCTGAATGAACTTAGTGAGCCCAGTATGTGCCCAATACCTGGTGTGTGGTATAAGGTACTGGTGGGGTGGGGGTGGGAGCTGACCTCGTGTCTGAAGTCGGGCAGTTGAGATGTGAGGGCAGGGAGGAGATTGTGGGATTGGGAAATATTCTGTTGATGCAGCTTCACTCATAGGCTGCACTTGGGCCATGGGCTGCTCCCTGGTCATTGTGTGGTCTGTGGATGTCTCTCATGCTGGGCTCACTAGGACTTCCTCTGGCCCAATGAAGGTCCAGGAGGAGCTGCAGACACGTGAGTGCTCCCACTTGCAGCTCATGTGGGTGACAGTGACAAGGTGATGTTCTTGTGATAGTGTGGAGCTCCTTTGCCCCAGAAGGCCCAAGGGGCCCTCTCCCAGGCCAACTGTTACCTTGAGGACAGAAACAGCTCATCCAGCACCCACTGTGTCCCTTCCTTACACATCATGACTTCTACCCTATGCCGTTGCCCTAAATGGGGTGTGCAGGGTACAATTTATTACCAAGGCCTGGGATGTCCTCATGTTACCTCTCTAGACTGCAATCTGCCCATACCCCACTTCCCCAACACATCCCTTGGGGAAAGGGCCAGTCTAGAGCCCCTCTCTATCAACTTGCTGGAAAGACCCCAGATGTGAGCCAGGGCCAAGACTCGGTGGGGCGTGATTGAGGAGCCAACTCCTGAACATCTGATTGCAGTGGTGTCTGTGCTGTGGCCAGTTGGTCAGAGAAAATACCGAGACCTGGGCGGGGCGGTGCTTGGCCTGTATGGGCTGCCCCACCTGTCCCAGGCAAGGGCTGTGTTGGTGCGCTGCTGGGTAAGACAGTGCTAGTTGTGGAAACACCTCCCACAGGAGAAGTGGGGACCTGGGAGGCCTAAGCAGAGCTCCCCTCACAGAGGAGTTGTGTGTGGGTTGGCCCACAGAACTGCCTGTTGCAGGCTTTGTGTGTGACACCTGTGCTGGGAGCCCTAGGAGTAGGTTCCCCATAGGGCTGCCCTGAGCTGGGTGTTCTGTGCGTCTGTTGTCTGCCCTGACCATGCATTATTAATGAGGTAGCATTCGTTTCCAGTTTTTTGGAAGCTAATTTGTTCCTACAATCATGATTTCAAATATCACATGAATAATTCAGAAAATTATTTTACTCTAGTTAGAGAAGCCTGTTAGCTGTCACACATCCAAATAAATTAGTTCCTTTGTCCTGTGGGACATGGAGGCAGGTGCTGGCCAGCCCACAGGGAGCTTGGCACAGGTCACTGGGGCACCCAGAACTTGGCTTCATGAGCCGAGTTTGCCTAGAGGCTGAGGGGCTTGTGGGAACCAGCTTTACTGGGGCCAGCTTTGCTGATATTGAGCACGGGTTGTTCTCAAGTGGTCCAAGGCTTCTCCCAGTTCTGGTGTGTACTGGGAAGCAGCAGTGACCCCAGGCTCAGGCAGCCATCTGTGCCCTGGGGCAGCCAGATACAGATCATCCTGGTTTCCACCCTACACCCTTCAGCAAACCAGGGTGTGGATGCAAAAGTCACTTTTTTAATGTATGTATATATACAGAGAGGAGGAGAGACAGAGAGGAAGATCTTCTGTCTGATTTTTCACTCCCCAAGTGACCATAACAGCTGGAGCTGAGCTGATCTGAAGCCAGGAGCCAGGAGTTTCTTCCGGGTCTCCCACACAGGTGCAGGGTCCTAAGTCCTTGGGCCATCCTCGATTGCTTTCCCAGGCCACAACCTAGGTGCTGGTTAGGAAGCGGGGCTGCTGGGATACGAACCATCACCTATATGGGATCCTGGAGCGTTCAAGGCAAGGACTTTAGCTGCTAGGACATTGTGCCAGGCCCGTCACTGGCATTTGTGAGGTGGTGGCAGCCATGGGAGTGTTCTGGCTCCTTTACTGTGTTTTGTTAAGGAGTATGTATCTTTTCTGTGAACCTCAGTTGTGCATCTATACATTGGACACAGTATTCCCAGCATTGCTTCACTTGCTGGGTTCTCATGATAGGTGTGGCGCTGAGCAAAGTGGAGTGCTGTGGAGACAGAGGGCTTACTCTGTACCAGCTCCCCTGATACTCCTGCCTGGGAACAGTCATCCTAGGCCTCTCCTGGACCCCCTGAGAATCTAAGCAGTCCCCTGGGGATGGAGCAGTCATTGCTTGGGTACTGGCCCTCGCCTCTGGCCTCACACTCCTGTAACCTGATGGTGGTTGGCATTCCCAGGAGCAGCTCTAGCTGGGCTATATCAGCAGCCATAGCTTTTGGCTGGGAGTTGGTTGGAATGTGGCTGCCAAAAAGAAGCCCCACTGGGAAGTTCTTTGGAATCTCAGACCAGGGAAAGGGAGGAGTGACTTCGTGGTGGTCACCCATACCTGGCACGGTGCTGGCAGAGCCTCTGGGAAGAATGGCACCATCCTCCAACCCTGCTTGGGTAGAGTTCTTGCTGTCTGTGGTCAGGGACCAGCTGGACTTTGGGGTGAGGGTGAGAAGCAGCTGGCTGGGGTGTGCAATGCTACTGGCCAGACTGGGGGAAAGTCTCCTCAGGTGAGTATAGGGAGGGGGACCCAGAAAGGGGGCCACAAGACCAGAGGCCAGGGGCATGGAGCAAGCTGGAGGCCAGCAGTTAATGACAGCAGGCTGCAGACTCAGCTGAGACCTAGGGTCCTGGTGCAACCCCTTGGTGATGGGTGTGGCTTTTCTAGGTGTTGAGTTTCTCCACTGTGGTGACAGGGCTGGTGTCTCATCATGGCGGGTGGTGACACTAGGAGACATCCTGATAAGAGTTAGCACAAAGCCTGGGCCACAGGGACAGTTACATTCCCTTTCCTGCCACCACTGCTGTGGGCATCATCCTCTTGGGTGCCATAAGTGTCCTGGAGCTTCTTGGCTGCCTTGGATGGTGAAGTGGTGGTGGTAGTGGTGGTGGTGGACTTCCCTTGGAGTCCTGGCTGTGTGGCCCCAAGATGCTGGGATAGGGAATGTGTGTACAGCCCACCCCTCTTGCAGACTCCCAGGAGACTACAGAGGGTGGGGCATCCTGCCTGGGAGCAGGAGGGGTAGGTGGAGTGCTCAGGACTTCCCTGTCACCAACTTTTCCTTATCCTTTCCTCTGAGTCAGATCCTTAAATCCAGCCTAAGCACCCCTGTGGGATGCACCTGGGGAGTTGGAGGAAGTTGGCCAGGGGTGGTCACCAAAAGGCTTGCCCTGTTTCTGCCAGGAGATCAAGGACAGCATGGGTAGCCAGCCTTGTGGGGAGGCTGCTCCATGGTGAGGAAGGAAGAGAGTGCATCTTGGCTGAGATGCCTGAGGCAAGCGGGCCATTCATCAGGATCTTGGCGACAGGTGTTTAGAAGGAAAAATATTTGCATGTGTATGCTTTTCTTCCCCTCAAATGATTAATATTCAAATTAGTGTTGGAGATCCAGATCGCTAACGTGTAACAAGGCAGAAAACTTCCCTGACAGCGTGCAATCTTCAGTCCGCTCTGGTGTTTCCTGCTCCTCCTCACCCCTGAGTGCTGTCTGTGGGGTGGGCTATGAAAACAGCAGCTCTTCATGGATCCAATTTGCTCTGTTGACCTACCAGAACTGAGTCAGGGGCAGCTTCCAGTCAGAGTCCCAGAGAGCCTACCTTTGTTGCTTTTCCCTCCCTGTCCAGCAGTGTCACTGTTGGCTCACTCCTGTTTCTGGAACTCCTTATCTGGCCCCAACCGGCTTGCTGCCTCCAGAGGCCCTGCCCTACTGCCTTGGGTGTCCCAGCTTGATGGGTCCCTGTGGCTTCCTTAGCAGAGGCTCTGCACCACTTGACGCTGTTGCTTGGGATGAGCCTGCTCGGGAGCAGGTTGGCTTTAGGGACCTCACCAGGAGCAAGTGTTGTTGGGCTTTACTATTTAGAAAACTCACCTGGCTGAAGGTGGTCTTGGTGGTTCCTGGGATTTCTCTGGCATAGAGAATCCTGGAATGTGGGCTTTGGCCTAGAGGTTGTGGCTCACGCAGTGAGACGTGCTCCAGGGAGGCTTTCTGCTCCTCAGCTGACCTCAGGCCCCTCACTATCAGCTTCTGTCTAAGGAATCCCTATTGAGTGGCACCTGTCACTGATGTCATTAGTCTTGGTCTCGTGTACCCTGGTAGCTAGAAGGCTCCCCAGGGCAGGTGTGGTGTCTTAGCAGCCTGCCTGTTTCCAGAACTCAGCAGCCATCTGCCCATCAACTCATTGGATTGTTCTTCCATCCTTCAGACCTTCCATCTGCCCTCCCTGTTGTCTGTTCATGAATCCCACCAGTATTTTTTGAGCACATAATGGAGTTCAAGGTCTTTTCCAGGTGTGAGAATAGAACGACAAATGATTTAAATCCATTTCTGCCGCCTTGTCTTGTGGCAAAGACAAAAAAGGTAAGTAAATTATTAATGAACAGTCAAGGGGGTCCAGGGAACCTCCCCTGGTGAGGCCAGGGAGCAACAGAGGGGAGACCTTTCTAGATGTGTGATGTCTTGGCCAGAAATGGGGAGCTTTAGAGTGGCAGCCTGGAGTCAGGGGTGCTATGTTGGGGTCCCAGCTTAGCAGGCTTGAGACTATGGACAAGATGCATAATAGGGAATGGGGGAGGTGAGGCTCAGATGCATGATGGGAATGGGGGAGGTGAGGCTCAGATGCATGATGGGAATGGGGGAGGTGAGGCTCAGATGCATGATGGGAATGGGGGAGGTGAGATCATATCATCTATGTGAAGGATCTTGGAGATACAAGATAGAAGTCAAGCAGATGGAGCAAGCAAGCAATAATAGAGCTGAGTAAATAAGACAGGAAATGACTATTGATGGACCAAATCAATAATTAGGTCTTTGAAAAAATCCACAAAGCCATCAGTCCAGCTGATCAAAGAAAGGGTAAATACATAAACAAATAAAAAGCAGTACTGAAACATGAGTAGCAGTGAGCAGGCTAAGAGAGATTTGTAAGATCTGGGGATAATATTGACATCACGAAGATGTGGATATAATATCTTGTAAGAAGTTCGAAATACTGCACCTGATGCCACTGTTAAGGAACACCCCAAGCTGACTGGAGGAACTGCCATAGAACCCCCAAACTGGGTCCACTTACACAGTGTGCAGGCACAGAGGAGGGGTTGGGGCAGTGCTAGATGAAGAAGCTGGGAGCTGGGCAGCTGTGACTCAATTCTAACACTCGCCTCTCTAAGTGGATTTTTACAGACTAATGTAGGGGGTGACCTGCTTGTGTGGGATCTCTGGGTGGTCTGTGGTATGTGTGTTCTTCCTCTGAGTGGTTAGTGACAAGGACCATTTTTCCCCTTTATAAGTAGCAAAGGGAAACTCCCATCAATCTTGGTCTGGAGTAGACAGGGTGCCTTGGAGTCTGTGCTGAGCTCTCAGAATAGAGGCTGGCATTGAAAGTGGACTCTGTGCACCTTTGGAGTCTCTGTGACTTGATGTCTTGGCTCTGGCCTGACCCCAAGTCATTCCCTTTACTGAAGGGTAGCTCTTTCAGAGGAATTTCAGATTGCCCCTGGTGCCTGAGAAAGTCCTTAGCTAAAGTGTTAGGGGTATGGCATAGGTTTTATCACTTAGATACCTGAAAAAAAAATGCATCTTCTTGCTTTGCCCCTGGGTTGTGTAATGGGTGGAACTGGGGCCCCCAAAAGAGGTGGTCAAGTCCTAATCTGGGCTCCTCTGATTGTGGTCTCATTTGTAGATGGAAGCTTTATAAATC
Source organism: Ochotona princeps (assembly GCF_030435755.1). Taxonomy (NCBI): domain Eukaryota; kingdom Metazoa; phylum Chordata; class Mammalia; order Lagomorpha; family Ochotonidae; genus Ochotona; species Ochotona princeps. The sequence continues at coordinate 35,742,794 of NC_080850.1, forward strand.
CAGTGCAGTTACTGTGAGGTCCCTCAGCACACCCTGGTGTGGGATTACTGATGCTGTGGTGGGTAGAGGGAAGCTTGGACACAGGTGGAGAGAAGACCACACAGTGACTGAGGCCAAGTTAGCCTGGGATGTCAGGACTGAGTGTCAGGAACTGAGAGGAGGTGAGGATAGATTCCCCCAAGTGTCAGAGTGAGCATCACTCCCTTGGTACCTTGCTTCTGCCTACTGGCCTGGAGGACTCTGGGGGGTACCGTTTTGTTTCAGACCCTGCTGGCTGAGACCCTCTGCTGGCCTGCGTTTGTCATCATTCTGAGGCCTGTGACTTCTCTGTCGATGCTCGATCTACTGCATATGTCACTCAGCTTTAGCTGTAGCTAGGTGCACTTACATCTGTCTCCCTTGTCTCTACGTTGTGACCTTGTGATTTGAGCCACCTGTTTGTACAGGGCTGTTATTGTTACATTTTCAAAAGTTGTTTTATTTTGTAACTCTTTGCACCTTGTAATATTGTTTTTTACTAAGTTTACACTGTCTGTTTTCAGGTAACCTGCCCTTATTTGGTATTTTATTGTTGCACAGGCAGTAAGAGGGAAGCATTTTAGTTCCTATCTTGTGTTAGTGTTGTCTGTAGGATTCTCTGTGCAGATATTCATGTTGACTTTGTTTTAGAGGTCCTTGCTGAAGTTTATCAGGAATCATCTGCTGTGCAGGTCTGACAGGTAGGCCCAGAGTTAACCCCTCAGACCCTGAGATGGAGAGCCCTGAGATGGAGACATGTTCTGGCTTTGCACTCATGAACTTTGGGGTCCGAGGTCTGTGCATTTTGTGCCAGCTCAGATGTGGGGCAGGACACTGGGTCACTCAGCTGCTGGAGGGTCAGCAGTCTGCTGGGGGGACAGATAGGAAGGAGGGCAAGGGGATGAAAGGGCTACATATTGGAAAGCTGCTGGCTTGGTATCTGCTGCTCTTTGCAGTGAAGGGACCAGTATTGATCTGTTGTAGACAGAGGCATAAGCATTGGTGTGCTTAATGGCATCCCACGATGCAAAGTGGGGACCAGAGTGGAACTAGTGCAGTAGTCATCTTGTGTTTCTCGACCCAGCACTTTCAAGCCCAAGTCCTCTGTCACTACCTGGCTCTCTGTCCTCCAGCCTGGAAGTGGCTCTGTGTGTTTCTTGTTTCCATCTGCTAAGTGTGCTGGATCTCTACCCCCTTGTTCTCACTGCAGTGAAGAGTTCTCTGGGGCAGGACACCCGTCTCTCTCCCTGGATGCCACATGGAAGCCTCTTGTTTTCAGAGACTGTGGCCTCTAACTTGAGAACGGGTCTAGACTTGTAACCCTTAGCAAACCTGCAGGGCTTCAGTGGATTGAGAGGCCAGTGCAGAAATGTGTTTTGTTGGTGGCAGTAATGGGACAAGTCCTCTGTTGACCTTCTTTGGACTGAAATTGCTACCTAGGCCAAATGTATTTATACAGCCATCATCGGCCAAGAGCGAGAGTCCCTGAAAGACCACAAACCCAGCATTGATCCTAGGCACTTTGGGCTCCGACTCTGAAGTCTGAGGTCCGAGGCAGCTGCTGTTGCTTCTTGGAGCTCTTTGCCTAGGGTGGTAGGAGACTTGCTTGGGGATATTCCAGAAGGAGCACTGGGTGGATGGGCCTGGAAGTACCAGACAATGTGGGCTGAGCAACAGGCTCCATGGAGTGAGCAGGAATCCTGACCCAGGGCAAGTGCACTGGCCCTTGACCACCTCTAGGACAGCCTTGGGTTTACCAGGTGCCAACTGAAGAGCTGAGAGCTTCCATGCAGTGTTTCCCTGCAGACTCAGAGCTACCTCCTAGGCCAGGGGTTCATCAGGACGGGCCACTATTCCCAGGTCTCAAGGCCACAAAGCAGTGGAGATGGGCATCTGACTCCTCATTTCTCAGCACCCACTGTTTGCATTATGTCTAGCAGGGTTGGTGGGAAGAGGGGCCAGGCACCCAAGGGTCTTTTCTGGTCGTTGTCTGTTCTGCATTGGCCAGACCCCCAGCCAGGGAAAAGGGGATACTACCAGTGGCCTCCAGGCCCTGGCCAGGAGTCCCAGACCCATGGCTTTCCTCCAGGTGGTCTGTAACATGGAGTTCCTCAGCAGTTTGTGAATCCAGGTCATTTCTTACTCAGAGCCTGGGGTTCCTGCAGAAAAGCCTTCAAGAGAAGATTGAACTCAATGATTTTATCTACACAGGAGATAAGTCTTGTGTTTAGGGACCCTGTAGGGTCTTAATTTTTTAAGAGATTGATTTATTGAGAGAGTTAGAACATGAATGAGCTATCTTCTGTTGGATGGTTCATTCATCCAAGGGCCATGGTGATTGGGTTGGCCCAGGTCAGAACTGAGAGCCCAGAACTCCATCTGTGTTTCGCTTGTGGGTGACAGGTGCCAAGTCCTGGGGACATCCTTTGCTGCCTTCTCAGTGCACTAGCAGGGAGCTGCTTAGGAAGTAGAATAGCTGGAGCCTTGAGCTGGCATCCATATGGGATGCTGTGAATTTCAGGGAGCTTTGGGCTGGCTGTTGAGCCTTCGTCCCTGGGTGTCATGTTGGCTGTCTCCAGCTTGGGTCATCCCAGCAACTTTGAGCCAGGCGGCCCACTGTGCCACATGTCCCTTCTCTGTTGGAACTGACACATAGTGCCCAGGCCTGCCAGCCTCTGTGGGGACCACCTCCACTCTGACTCACACCTCTGTGATCTGTACTCTAGCAGGGCCATGGTGTTTGCAGCCTTGGAAGCAGTCAGAATGTGCTAAAAATGCAGTGATGACAGCCAGGTATTTTTAGAGTGACAGATCTGAAAGCTGTTAGTGCCAGAAATGTGGGCTCAACTTATGCTGGCAAATAAAAGGCCACATTTACAGATATGACAGCTCATGCCTAGGTCACTTCCCCACATAGCCCACGTGCCTATGTCCAGGTACCTGCTGCTGAGAGCTGGGAATGCAGCAGGATGTGGTGCAAGTGGGATGCCTACTTTCAGCTCCCAGTCTCCACCATCCAGCCAGGGGCAGGGCATTCCACATAGGGACAACCCCAGACAGTGGTGATGTTCAGGCTCCTGGGGAGGGCCGGCCACATCTGGCAGAGCAGCTGGCTTGGAGTAGCCATATCTAAGGCCCAGGTTGCAGGGGACCAATTTGCTGACACTGAGACAGTTGTTTCCTGGCTCAAAGCAAAGGCGTGGGCCTCTTGTCTGCCAGATGTTCAAGAATGAGCAAAACCATTGGGGATGGCGCTGAGGCAATGGACAGGAAAGCCCCCCAACCCCAGCTGCTTCTGGTCAGCACTGTGTATAGAGAGCTTCACTCTACAGGTCAACACTGTCCTGGGCAGACTGAATGCCAGCCACCAATGACATTCCAAGTTTTTGAGTAGCCATGTTATAAAGTAAAAAGGAACAGGCAATATTTATTTGCATAATGCTTTTACCTTAACCTAGTTTATCCAAAATACTGTCAACACATACTCAGTGTAAAACCATGACCGAGACAGTGGATGGTCTTGGTTCATAGAGTGCTTGAAATCAAGAGCATATTTTAGACTCGCACATTGGTTCATGTGACTTGTGTTTCCACAGCCAGGTATGGGTGGTGGCCACCGTGTTGGATATTACAGATGTAGAGGATGCTCTGGGTAGGTAGGATGGAGGGGGCAGCCCTAGACCTGGGCAGGCAGATGAGACATGATTTGCCCTTGCCTATGGCCAGGCATCCAGGGCAGCAGGGAGCGATGGGGCAGGCATTGTAGTCTTTATGCCATTTTTCATTCTGGGTGTGATCTAAAAGTTGGGTCCTGGTGCTACTGGTGGGTGTAATGAGGCTGGAAGGAGTTCAGAAGCAGCCCTCCATGGGGGCACCCTGTGCATGACCCCAAATGTGCTGCTCTGTGAAAGGGGGTTGTTGGACAAATCCCTCCAAAGGTATTTACTATATACAGGCTGCACAGAGCCTGCCTTTCAGCAATGTCTAGAGTGAAGGGGGGTGGAGAAGTGGACAGCACATGTGTGAGGTTGTGGTGAATGCCCAGGAGCAAGGCAAAAGCTTGGAGGGGGTGTGGCATGAGAGGGGTCTTTGTACTTGGCACAGAGGGGTCAGAGAGGCCACCCTAAATGTTGAGCCCAAGCTGCAGTTGGGGTGTGGTGTGGAGGAGTCCCCACAGATGCTTGGGGAAGAGCATTCTAGGCCAGGGCAGTCACCCATACAACTGACCTGGAGCAGGGTATCTGTGGGAGTGGGGGCAGCAGGCAGGACCAGCCAGGGTAGTCACCATAGGGGCCCTGGGAGCTCCTTGGTGTTCACCATTGGGGCTGGTCAACTGAGACACAACACATTCTGATTTGAGTTTTGCCAGACCATTGGATGGGGAACTGATTTAATTTCTTTTTGCTGTTGTAACAAATGACCACAGTCCTAGCGCCTTATAAAACCGCAAATTAATTTTTTTATGATTCTGTGAGTCATTAAGTCTGACAAAGGCCTTGACCTTGGCTGGACTCAGTGTCATTAGAGCTGAGATCCTTTCTGCAGGCTCTGGGTTTTGGGCTCTGTGGTCACAGGATTACGGTCCCATGTCCTTACTGACTTGCATGTGGGTGGCCTCTACCTTGCACACAGATGTTCCTGGGGCCTCACACAGAGAACCCCCCCCATCTCAGAGTCAGCAAGGGGTTGCAGTCCTCATCCTGAACACCTGTGGCCACAGCTGGGAAAAGTTATCCCTCTTTGAGGACCCATGTGATGTGCTGGGGATCCCAGGACTTCCTGTGTGTCATGAAGTCCCCATCTCAAGGTGTGGGGTGTTGAACACATCCACAGATGTCTGGAAGATACCTGTGGGCTACAGGGACTAGCACGTGGGCACCTGGGTGGGTGGGGGGCATCTTCCATGTCACAGCCTGAATGATGGTAGTGGAGGTCAGTGCCACCATGGATGGGAGAGGACAGGGGCTTAGCCCTGGGTAAGTGAGGCCCTCAGGCTCATCTGCACTTGCTTGTTATTTTGTTTAACTGACAGGTAATACTTAGTTCAAACTTCAGGGCTCAAGGGTGGTACAGAGAATCCCTTCCTCTCGCCATTCAGAGAACAGGCTCTAGGAGGCCACGGCCCCACGGAAGTTAGACAGGAGAATCTAGTGCCCTGGTGCAGGGCAGGGAGGGTGACACAGCTGCAGCCATGAGAGGAAGGCCAACCTCTGCTATTTCAGTTGAGGCCATGGAAGGACATAGGAAGAAACCCTGGGTGAATGACCATCACGCACCCCCTAACCTCCTCCCAGGGTCTGGTGGCTGGCAGACTTCACATCGGGCTTCTGGGCTTGGCCACCACTACCCCTTTTCCCTTCTATGCCTTGGCTGGATGGGACATATGCATTGAAGAGCTGGGGTGGCGGGCAGAGGCTGCACCCACCTGTGTGCCCTCTCTCTCTCCCCTTCCCTGCAGCCACTCGCACCCCCTGGCCCCAGGTCTACCCTCCCTTTCCTTTCCAGCTCTCCCATCTGTCTCCTTTCCCTCCTCCTTGCTGTGGCAGTGGGAGGGGTTGAGGCCCATCGGGACTGTGGTGATGCTGCAGTCTGTGACAAGGCTGGGGAAGGCAGGAGAGGTGCAGGCGGTTTTCCTGCCCCAGGTTCCGACACACAGAGGTGGGGTGGGGACTGCCCTTCTGCCGGTGGAGGGAACTATATTGCAAGAAGGCCTGTGCTGGTGACCTTCCCAGGGCTCTGTGGCGAGTAACGTCATTAAGATGAATGGATGTTTGGGTAAAGGTTGTAAATATATGAACAGCATCCTGGCCAGCCCCATACATCACCCGTGTTTATTTAGTGCCTTGGCACATGAGCTGGAAGGCACGCCTTGCTATTTGGTTGGAGCTGGGAGTTTCAAAGTACATTAAAGGAGTTTACTGAAAACTGTTGGCCAGCAGATAAAACACAATGACTCTAATTCCCAAGGCATTGCAGACAGAACGTCCTGAAAACCTGCAGTGTAATAATTCACGGGTGCCGTGACAAGCAGCCTCTGAGGCTCTGGACATGCTGCTTCTGTAGACTCCAGAGGCAGCGGGAGCCGTCCCTCCAGGAGCCGCTGGGCCTGGCTTGCATGACTCTCCCCCAGGTCTGGCTCAGCAGCTACTGGGAGCAACTGGCCAGCAGGCCCCTCACAGGCTTCTCTAGGGTCACCCTGTGGTTGATGGGAATGGGACCTCCTAGTTACTCTGGCTGGACTCCGGCCTGTGACCTTGCCAGTTTGTCACCTTGACCTTGGGGACTCTGTCTCCCTGATTGTCCAGGGCTCCCATCCTCTTGCTGGGCTTTCTTGGAGCAGGCAGCTGAGGCATGTTTGTGCTGAGGTTTGTTAGCCCTCCAGGGTGTCTGAGCTGATTTCTAAGTCACACAAAGGGGACACAGGAAAGCTTCTGGTACAGAGGTAATGTTGCCACAGCACAATTCTGAGTGCTGTGGACAGCTGTGCTCCCCATTCCTCCCTTGCCACTTGCCATGGAAGGACACGTGTGAACAGTTGGTGGCTCAGCTTGTGTTCAGAGGTGGACAGCAGCGAGAGGAACAGAGGCACAATGACAGGCTTTCCTTGAGCCAGGGGTCCCCCAGGCCTGGGGCTGTCATGCTGGAGGCCATAGCAGGGGCCAGCGCATTTGTGGGAAGTGAGCAAGGGGTCTCCAGCAGGTGGTGTGAAGGGTGGGTGCAACCTCACAAGCGAACGGCGTCTTAGGGCAGAACAGCGCTTGCTGGAAAAAGACAGTTGGACTGCTGCAGCCGACCCCCAACCTGCTGTATCCGCAAAATCGAAAGGTGTTGGGGGGTGGGACAGGTGGCAAGGGGTAGGGCTCTGGACACCAACTCTGCCTACACCCATAGGTGACTGTGACTGTGTGTTCTCACTTGGGTCATAAAAATGAAGTCCTCATCCAAAACTGGCAATGACTGCGAGTTGAAAACTTGCAGCACTGTGGGCCACCCCAGGAGTGTGTGTGCTGTGCTGTCTTTTAAGAGGTGGCCAAAGGCCACCTGGATCAGGGTCTAGCCCAGAGTCTGGCTCAGATGTGCTAAAACCTGGCTACTGGTTTACTTACTCTTTAAGGGCAAACCTGAGGCTTCCGGCGATGGATCAGCGTTTTCTGGCCCTGGTTCTTGACACCCCATGGCATGGCCTGCTCAGAGTCTGGGCTGATCAGGGCCCTGTCAGGCCTGGGGTCCTGGAACACTCCGGAGGCTTGCCTGAATCTGGCCTGGGCTTTGTTCCGGTCTGGGGTTTACTGCGGCCTGGAAGCAGAGATATCTGGGTGAGGTTTCATTGCTGAATGTGTTCATATTGTGGTGATGCAGAAAGGAGCCCTGCTTCACTTGCCTGGCCCCTGCTTTGTATCCCAGCGGCCCCTTTCCACCCCCAGCGGCCCAGGGAGGAGGTGGTGTTAAAAGTCGTTGTTGGTCGGGGCTGCTTATTAATCAGTGTTTGTTACGGTAGTTAAGCTTTTAGTGATAATGAAATGTAAATGTGCCTGCAGATCATGGCATCGTTTCCTGAAACCAAAACACATTCGTGAAGAAAAATGGCTGCGGCAAGATTATGGGGGGATATTAATTGTGCGGATTTACACGCTCCACAGATGGCAATACACGTGCTGCGTGCAGTTGGGAGCCAGGCTGAACAACCAGAAGAGGGGTTTTTTTCTTTTTAAAATTTTTTATTTTTACATTTTATTATTATTATTATCATCATTTTATGATACAGTTCCATAGGCTCCTGGTATTTCCCTTATCCCAGCCCCAATTCCCCCCATAGGGGGGTTTTTTTCTGTTGTCCTGGGCTCCTACCCAGTTCCTGAAGGCTTCCCATTCGTTTCCCAGGTGAAGGAAGAGAGGTTTGGAAAGTTCAGAAAGAGGCCCTTAATAGTGAATCATAGAGCTGGGCATGGAGCTCACAAAGCCCAGGAGAAAGCAGGGCACAAGTGGGCTTCCTGTGGGACCTCAGCTACTCACTCCAGTAGCTATTGTAACCACACCCTCTCTTAATTCCTCCTACCAGCATCCATTGTGGCCACACACACAAGCCCCTCAACATGACCATGCTCCCTCCTCAACCACTCCTACCAGTGATCATCTTGACCACGTCCCCTCCTGAGTTCCTCCCACCAGGGCACAGGCCCTATATGCTGGAAGAGACAGTGATAATTCTTTTTTTTAATTTTGATTTTGAATTTTGAATTTTATGGTACAATTCTGATGTAGCATCTGGGATTTCCCTCTTCCCAAATTCCCACCCTGAACTGATTTTCCCCATATTGTTACAATAATATAGTCCTTCATAAGGAGTTATAATTCCATCAGTCTGTTATTTACGTGTGCCCCCGACATTGCTGGTACAGACAATGTCAGACAGTCCAGCATCCCATTGTCTAGATATGTTCAACAGTTTCATTGGGAGCCTATCTTTGGTTTGGAAGTAGGGATGCGTATTGCTTTGTATCTTCACATCTGGGTATGGTAGTCTCTATTACTCCATCACTATACGTTCCCTTAAATGACAACCCAGAAAATAAGGTCAACAACAGGTATGAAATTAAAACAACAGCAACAACAAAATTACAGCACCATGGAGTTAGAAAAAATGTGCCACTGAATAACCAACGCATGGGTGATGAAAAGAAAACAAAAAAACCTCTTGGGCAAAATGATGCCACTGTGTAGTCCATGAGCCAGTGATGAGTTCAACAAGAGAAAATAAAGTATTTGGAAGAAGTGAAAATGAAACCAAAAACATCAAAACACATGGGATGCAGCAAAAAACAGTATGGAAAGGGTTATTGAACTTACAATTTGGATGATGGTTTCCTTATATTAGAGAGAACATATGATATTTGTCCTTTTGAGATTGACTTATTTCACTGAGCATCATGGTCTCTAGTTGGGACCATCGACTGAAGTGAGGACAGCTGAGCTGATAATTCTTTTTAAATCATCAAGCATTAATTATTTTTTTAAATTCATTTTTTATTACAAAGTCAAATATACAGAGAGGAGGAGAGAAAGAGAGGAAGATCTTCTGTTTGATGATTCACTCCCCACGTGACCACCAACGGCCAGTGCTGCGCCAATCTGAAGCTGGGAACCAGGGACCTGTTGCGGGTCTCCCGCAGGGGTGCAGGGTCCCAAAGCTTTGGGTGGTCTTCGACTGCTTTCCCAGGCCACAAGCAGGGAGCTGGATGGGAAGTGGAGCTGCCGGGATTAGAACCGGCGCCCATAAGGGATCCCAGCGCATTCAAGGCGAGGACTTTAGCTGCTAGGCCACGGCGCTGGGCCCAAGTATTAATTCTTGAATGCTGTGTTGCCAGCTGTTCACTATGCCAGGCATCGGATATGCTCACTCACAGAGCTGACGTCTCAGTGGTAAGCACTGGGAAGACGAGCAGCAGCCAAAAGCAGAGTGATGGGGCAGTAACCATGACAATGGCTGACACCAGTTATTCCTTTTGTGTCTCATGCAGTTCATAGTGCTCACAGCGGACTAGGTTGTGCTTTTTGCTCCAATCCTGCTGATTCTGAGGATTAGCTCCCTTTTACAGATAGGGAGATTGAGGTGTGGGCTGGCTGAGTCACCTGGCTGTGGTCTGAAAGTGGACAAGGCCAGTGCTGGGCTTTGAGCTGCAAGTCTGGCGCTGGAGTGCCTGCTGCTATTCATGCAGCTACTTCACTGCTTTCAAGAGAAAAAAATGCATTTGGATTATCCTGGAGGCAGGATCTTTGGCCAGGTTTAGGGGTGAGGAGGGGTGACTTAGGTGGAAAGGCCTTGGGGCAGGGAGCAACTTGCTGCCTTGAGCAGTTGACCGCCTCTCTGAGTGTAGTTTGGCTCTTGGGGCCTGTGAGGGCCTGGGAGCTGAGCGCCTATGCTGAGCACCCCAGTAGGCTGTGCCAGTATTGTCAGCAGGGGAACCACCAGACTATTCCTCCTTCTTGTAAATGCCTCCTCAGGGATGGCACAAGGCCTCCTCTTCCTGTGCCACAGGAGTGTCTCAGTCATGGGCAGTCTGAGGGTCTGGACAGCCTGAGTTTGGTCTTGGGGAGGGAAGGCCAGGGTCTGAGGCAATGAGCATAGTGTGGGGAGGGCTGTGAGTGTAATATTGCTTGGGACACGGTCTAGACTTCTCATTCTGCTAATGTGTGGGTTGAACTTTGGGGTGGTGGCTCCCTAGCTGTAGGCTCTGGAGTTCCTAGTGGATGCAGAGGTTCAGGGGCAAGATGTGTGCCAAGGTGGCACTTCCCACACACAGGGATACATGGCCAGCTATCTTGCTGAGGGTGGGGGCACTCATGAATGATGCTGATCCTAGCACGCCAGCCACCCCTCATCTCTGCTGCTACTTTCAGGGTCTGGTCCATGGGCTTTTGTGAGCACCCTACCCCTAGCTGGGATTTAGGGAGTTCCCTCCCCAAGTTCATGTCTGCTGTGGCCTCTGAGTGTTGCCGTGTTGTAAGCAGGATGTGGAAGATGTGCTCAGATACGGACCAGCACACCACTCTGGCTTAGGGTCGATTATGTGAAGAGGAGATGTAGAAGGGCCTGGATGAGGAGGCCATGTGAGGCAGGAACTGGGATTCCTCATGTGGTGGGCACTACCCTGAGAAAAGAGAGGGGCACAGAATGGAATGTCTCTCAGGCTCTCTGGAGACAACCAGTCCTGCCAACTCCATGTGAGACTCGTGGTCTCCTGGGCTGTGAGAGATGCCCTTCAAACTATGCGGTTTATGGTGTCTCATTATGGCAGCTCAGATGCCACAGTCCCTGTTGGTGCTTTCATCACCTTCTATGGGACCAGATGTCCTGGGATATAGGACTATCTGAATTCAAACTGAGAGGGTCCTGGACAGACTCAGGCAACTGGTCATCCTGCTAGCATAGGGCTGGTCCTGGGCTGGAGCCTGAGAGGTGGTGCAGGGATTCTGTGCAGAATGGACCTGGAGCAGGACAGGGGAGACCTGAAGAGCAGATCCTTTTCCCCTGGGCAGAGGGTAGCTGGCACAGTCCTGTGCTAGAGCAGGGTTTCTCCTGGGGAGCCTGGGATTCCTGGGGCTTCCCTCTCTGCCTGCTCCTGGGAGGTTGGGCACATCCACTCAGGTCTGCCTCCACCCTCACGAGGCAACAGTGGGCACCTGCCAGGCCTGGAAGCTTCTTGCTGCAACTTAGTGCAGAGAAAACCTCAGCTTTCCTGTTCCCCAATCTCTCTCCCACTCTGAATGGAGCTGATTGCCTAAATTGAAGGTATTATGCTGTAATGATTGTTATAATTAAAACTATTATCATCTGAAAGAGACCAGAACACGGGAAACTGCCGAAAAGACTTTGAAAGCTTTTAAAGCATGTTTTTGAGCCAGATAAAAGCGCCTTTGTGTGGAATGTTTTAAAAAGAGGGAGACTGTGTGAGTGGGCACCTGTGGGCTCCCAAATCTGGCTCTGTTGTGCCCAGGATAGAGAGACTGGTGGTGGTGGGGCTACACAGGCACATGGTGGCAGGTGCCCAGGGTCCCCAGGCTGCAGCCTGTGGGCACTGCCAGCATAGGTCCTCCAAGGTGAAATGCTCATGTTACTCTCCCAAGGTTGGGGAAGGACGGCTTGACTCTCCTAGGGCAGGGTGGTGTTGGCAGTCCTGGGTTCAGATGTATGGAACCTTGAGGCCAGAGGTTCCAGGAAGGTGGCTTGGGAAGCTAAGAGGGTATGCCTGGTCTTGCTGTGGGTTCCCAGGCAGGCAGTGTGGAACTTTGCCAGGCCGGTGCTACCAGGTTCTGATTCTAGGCAGGACTGGAGATGTGAAAGGAGTAAGCTTCACACTCCCTTCTGCTTCCCATCCCTAAGTTATATAGGTGAGAAACTGGGGTTCTGAGAGGGAAGGGCTGGGCTGGACCAGGGTCATCTGGTTGTGGCCTCTTTGGCATCTGGGGGTGGCTGTGCTTGGCCAGCTCTTCCTTGGGTTGGTACTGTGTGTGTGAACTCTTGATTCAGCTGAACACCTTGTTATGCTTTGTCTCACTTTGGTTTTAATTTTTTCTAGTTAAAAATAAAAATTATATTGTTAGTATATGAAACCATCCTTGCTAAGAAATCAATTTCCTGAATGTAAACATAAGTGTACAAATGCATGTGTGTACATGTGTGTGCATATGCATATGTTCTTGTGTGCCTGTGTGCATGTGTGTGTAGCATGTTAACCCTTTTTCATTTCCATGACATAGGTATTATTATCTATTTTATGGAAAATAGGAGCCCTTGCCAAGATTGTACCACCTGATTCAGAACCCGGGCAGGCAGGTCCAGGGCTTGAGTCTTGCGTTGTATAAAAAGGGCAGCAGAATCAGCCACTTGAAAACAAGCCACTTTGGTGTAAGGATTATTTTGCACTGAAGGCATTAAAGAAGAAGCTGATACAGGGAAAGGCCTTTGTCCTCCTCTGTTTGCTAAAAAGCAGGACATGCATTTACAAAGGAGTCTTCCTCCTCTGTGTGATAGGAAGGACAAAGAATGATCACCAAAGACAGCTGAGGCCCTCCCTGCCTTGTAGTCTGTTAAGCATGCCACCAGACTCAGCCACCGTTGGTTCCCGCACATTTCCCTCCCACCAAGAGCTGCCCTGTGAGACCACAGGTTATTTCATCCTCTCTAAAAATTGCTCTATTGCTGAAGATGCTGTGTAAGCAAGAGTTTGAGGCCACCCCTGAGGAGTCTGCTCTTTTCCCATGTTTTCACCAGCCCACAGGGGGTTCTTCAAAAAGTCCATGGAGAATACATCCAATGACAAGCTGGGCACAGATTTTAACATTTTTGCACCAAAATGGACTTACTGAACCAAAATGAATTTATATTAAAATTTTTGCTTGAGAGAGAGACAGAGAGAGATGAATGCTTGCATTCTCTAGCCTATTCATCCCAATGGTTGCAGTGAGCCTTGGCTGGATTGTAGCCAAGGCCAGGAGGGTGACCTTCCTTCAGATCTCCCAAAGTGGACGGTAGGAACCCAGTCACTGCAGCAGCCACTGCTGCCTCCCAGGGCGGGCATCAGCAGGAAGCTGGCACTAGGAATTCAACACAGGCACTTGCAGAATGTGTGTGTGTTTGTGCGGAAGGGCATCATCTGATGCATGTTATTGGCAAAATGGTTGCTTCACCAAACCATGTGCCGTGGGAATGTTTCTATGCCAGTACTTTAACACTCGCAGAGCCTTGTGTATTTTTCCCCCCCACAAGAAAGGTTATAAGCCAGTTCTCAAGAGGAGGCAAAATTAAAAATAAAAGTGGTTCAACTTTCTCACCTGGTGTTTTGGCAAACACGACAAGACTGCTGTTTTCAAGTGCTGAAGGGACAGGGAACAGCTCTGTGTCACTGTGGATGGTGGGTCCAGCCTCTCTGGGGGCCAGGGCAGTTCAACTGGGGACACCTTAGTCCCAAGCATTGAGCTTCCGTATCTCTAGCTCAGAAAATATATAACCTACGTAAATCAAGAAGCATGCCCTGGAATATTCCTTTGGCGCTGTGGATAACTGCCATGCTGGAGGCTGCCCTCTTTTCTTTCTTGGTGGCGTGTCAGTCCTTGGCTACTGCTTAGCTTCCTAGACGTGGACACAGGCCTGACCCTGTGCTAGGGATCTGCTGACACTTTTGTTATTTGCTTTGTCTGTGTTTATCTAGTCTTGGCAGATTTTACATCAAACACAACTCTTGTGCTCTGATGGACAATGGCTGAGCTCTGTGCCCTGGTCCCAGCTCTCAGGAACTCTGTGCTTCTGGTGTATTTCTTGTATTGTCCCCCCTATCTCTAAGCAGCTTGATGCAGCTGCTATTTCTGGACTTTTTATTTATCTTGTTTTGTCATTCCTGATGTGATCCAAGGCCTTTCCTTTTGTGGCAGGAAAGGACTTTTTATTTTCATCATCTACACGGCCTCCCCTGGCCCAAGCTTCGGCCTCTATGTCCTCTAGAGAATGTGAAATCTTCCTTTCAGGCCAAGTCCATATGCTGTGCTCACATTCCTGTGCCTGGGAGCTGTTCCTCAGAGCCAGCCACACTAGGACTGTGATTTTGGCTTTCTTGCACTACTTGTAATTTTCTCGGAAGTTAATAATGGCCCGGTTTCTTTTCATTTATTTTATGTGTAGTGATTATGAATGATTCCCTCGACTTCATGATTGAATTGGAAAATTCTGAGTATTTAGAGCATATCAGACAGTCTACTTGTTCTGTGTGTCTACTGTTCAGGCAGGCTTGCGAAGCCTCCCAGCTCCTCCCTGGGCTACTGTTCTCCCCAGCAGACTTTTATTCCAGAACTTCTATCAGCCCCTTCCAGATTGTTCTCTGGACCCTGGTTCTCACCTTACTGCATCATGGTCCTTTTTGAATTTTCCTCTTCTTTAGGGGAAATGCTGAGGGTAGCTTTCTGAGAAAGTGGAAGTTGCAGGGAGGCTAAGACTTTGTTAACTGAAGCATCTTTATTTGGGTCCCCCTGTTGATGGATGGTGCAAGAAGTTTGGATGTTAATCATGTCCCTTGAGAACTTGGAAGGCATTGTTCTATTGTTTTTTAGCTCCCATTGTTGGGGAAACATCACGTGCCTCACAGGGTCTGAAGTGTCTATGACCTGCTTCATTTCTTGGAAAGTTTTTAGAATTTCTCTCCTTTTCTGTGTTGTGTGTCTTGGGGTGATATTCTTTGGAATGCAGCCTCTATTTCTTGGTTAAGTTCCAGTCATGGTGCTTTCTTCTTGGAGAATTTTTCAACTGTTGAAATACTGGAAAAATAATTTGTATCATTTCCTGATAATTGTATCATCCTTGTTTTTTTGTTTGTTGGTTTGTTTTTCATTTTTCTTTCCTGCTAGTTGAGTTCCAGACCTCATGGATTAATTCTTAAATTTTATTACCTTTTTATTTTCTGTTCTTTCTTCATTTTTAGTGGAAATTTCTCTTAATTTTTTCAAGTATCTTGTTTGTTTAAAGTTTCTATCAGGGCCCAGCACGGGAGCTTAGTAGCTAAAGTCCTTGCCTTGTATGTGCTGGGATCCCATATGCAAAGCCAATTTGTATCCTGGCAGCCCCTCTTCCCATCCAGTCCCTGCTTGTGACCTGGGAAAGCAAAAGAGGATGGTTCAAAGCCTTGGAAAACTGCACCTGCGTGGGAGACTTGGAAGAGGTCCTGGCTACTGGCTTTGAACTGGCACAGCTCTGGCCGTTGTGGCCTCTTGGTTAGTGAACCATTGGGTGGAAGATCTTCCTCTCTGTATATCTGACTTTCCAATAAAAAAGTCTTTTAAAAAATTTCTATCATATTTTTAACTTACAGGAGGTTCAGGATTTTTTTTTTACTTTCCACATTTTCATTTTAATAACTCCATTGTTATTTTGTGGATGCAATAGCTTTCGACTTGTTGGATTGCATTAAAAAAATATATATCCATCATGTGAATATATTTTCTTCTGCTTCTACAAATATTGTTTTCCCCTTTTGGATTCTGTTATTTTTCCTGTTGGCTCTGATCTTTCACTTTAAGATTTTCCTGAAATGTCTGGTCATTTGTGGTTTTCCACACAGGCAAGTATTCAACAGTGAGCAGCAGGTAATCCCCTGGGCGTTCTCTGTGTGCTTGGGTGCAGCCTGTTGACTGGGGACCCGTTGGCTTCCGGACAGGAAGGCAGGGATAGAAGGAACTTTGTTTTCTCAGTACTGGAGTCCCTGATGTCAGTATTTTTAGGTTTCTTCTCTTGGAAGCGGAGGATTTCTCGGCATAAAGGATTTGTCTACATGAAAGGGTATGCGTCTGGCTGAGAACTTCCTGGAACCTTGGTGGGTAGCCTGAGTCTTTACCAATTAGCTCGTGGACTTAACCTTATTCTTCCTGATTTTGAAGAGATAGGGAGTGACACACCCCTTGCTGTGAATGTGCCCCCCACTCCCAGTGTACCACCACCTAGTGCAGAACTTCTTTGGGTCCAGCTCTTCAGGGAGTCGCCTTCCCAGCTCTCCTCATGGCGGGGCAGGGTGCTCTTGCTGCAAGGAGAGGTAGATTACTGGTCGTTACGCAGACATTGTACAGGTCCTCCAGGTGTTTTGTATAGATTGGTTTTCACAACAGATGCAGGGCCACAGCACACATTTGAGGGAAGGCAGAGAGATTTCCCACATGCCTGCTCCCCTCAGTGGGCTCAGCTTGCCCACCATCAACAGCCCCCATCACAGTCACAGCTTGGCTGAGCTCTGGCTCGGCGCTGTAGTCTCCGTGGTTTGGAGCCACGGTTGGAGCCACGGGCAGCGGCTGTGTCCTTGGACTCAAGCTCTGCTCTCATGCAGGGTAGTTCCACCGCCCTGGGGTCTGCCTTGCTCCACCTGCTCACCCCTCCTTCCTGAGAGTTTAAAGATTTATTGAAATATAGAGTCACGAAGAGAGAGAACCAGTCTTCTATCCTCTGACTCTCTCTCCGCAAGGCTTTACTGCCAGATGAAAGCCAGGAACCAGGAACTGCATCTGTGTCTCCCACAGGGTGTAGGAACCCAAACTCCAGGGCCATGTTATGCTGCTTTCCCAGGTGCATTAGCAGGCAACTGGACCAGAAGCACCAGCATAGCCAGGAGTGGATGCGGAGCTCTCACATAGGATACAGGCATTTCAAGGGGGCGATTAGCAGGCCACCCCGCAACCCGGGCCCCAACACTGACCTTTTCACTGGATCCATAATTTTGCCTTTTCCACACTGTCACATGGTTGGAATCATACACTGTACACTGTTTTAAGCCTGGCTTCTTTGATTCAGTAGTACGCATTTATTTCTTGAATGTCTTTTCCTGGCTCGATGGCTCATTTATTTTTAATGTTGAATCGTAGCCTGCTGTCTTTAAGTGCCAAAGTTTAGTTCTCTGTTCACCTACCAAGGGACGTCTGAGTTGCATTATGAATAAAGCTACACCAAGCATCTGTGTGCAGGAGTTAGCACTGACAGATTGTTTGGATAAACAGCCAAGAAGGCCACTGCTGGATACTGCGGGGAGAGTGGTTTTTGCTCTGTGAGAAGTTGCCCAGCTGTCTCCCAAAGTGGCTGTGCCATTGTGAATTCCCACTGGCAATAAGTGAGAGCTCCTCTTGTCCCTGATGCTGTTGGATAAAAGGAAGTGAAAGCCCAGCTCAAACAGCTTCAACAGTCAAGGCATTGCATCTTACAAATCAAGAATCTCTGCATGAGGGCAGCTTCAGCTTTGGTTCATTTTCCATAATGACAGGTTGTTTCCATGTTTTCACTCCAAGTGTTCTTCATGGTCCCAAAGTGGCTGCAGTGGTTCCACCCAACCCTTATGTTCTTGTATATCTGTGTTCACAGACAGAAGAGGTGGAATTCTTCCCTCGTTTCACTCTTAAAATCTAGATGAAGTGTTGCCTCTGTAGGTTTGCAAAACTGAAATACTTAAGAGCTGTAAATGAAAGCCCATCAGTGCTGTCCTTACCTGCTCATGAGCAGCACTTCATTGCGCATTCTTCTAGAATCTGCATAGTAATGTGTATCACAGGCAAAAATGAATAGACATTTTACCTACCCTACTCCCATTTCCCAAAATGATAGCCTACTCCATGTACTTTTGGACATTCTTTTTGTCACCTAGTTCAAATTTTTAATCCAAGAAGTGTGTCCTGAGTGCCGTTTGCAGTCCGTATCATATTGCACTATCTAGAGTCAGCCTTGTTTATTTAACCAGGCATCTCTAATGGCCGTGTAGGTTGTCTCCACTCTGTTTTTGTAATCTGTCTGAAGTTATGTGAGGATTCCTGGAGGGCAAGTACCCAGAAGTGGAGGAGGACATGTGCGGGAGGGCTCTGATTGTCCCGCTGCCCTTCCTGGGATTTGTACCAGAGTACTCCCCTGTTGGCAGTGTTACAAGGGGCTGGTGGTGGGGGTAGGGCTTTCTCCCTGATGCCTAGAGTGTTCTTAATGCATTTAGCCTTTGGCAAAGATAGAAGATAAAAACTGGTCCTCCTGTGCCTGTTTCAGAGGTGGGGGAAGTCCCCAGGAGTGTCCCTATAGGCCTGTTTGTTCTGTGGAGTGATGTCTCCTTGGCCAGCAATTTGTAGTGTGTCATTTCCTTAGCCAGGCAGCAGAAGGCATGAACTAGCACTTGCTGGTTCAAGTTGATTCCCACTTTGAAACCTGTGTTGGGGCTGGGATCTGGGTGTGAATGCCTGGAGAGCACAGGGCTTTTGTGAGGCTAGGAGGTGGGTTTCACAGTTGTGGCGCCAGCAGGAGGTGGCTGTGGCTGTGTTCCAGGTGCAATCATCTGCTGGAGGACTTGGCCTCAGACCTGTGCCTGCAGGGCCAGATAAGATTGCTCTTAGCAGTTCTTGTTTCCATGTGGTCAGTCACTTGGATATTGGGGTGTGGGGACTGGCTGCACTGTGGTCATGGAACAGCCCCATCCAGGATCCCACTTAGAATGCTGGTGTGTAAACCAAGCCAGGGGGAGGTGGGCTTTAGAACAGGGCAGCCTGCTTTCAGACCCTCATTCTGCTGGCTTGCTGCCCTGTGGCTGCCTCACCTCCCTAACCTGCATTCTCTTGGGTATAAAACCGGGCCAGGAAACCCTGCCCCAGGAGCCACCATCTCCTCACATGTTGCAAGGTCTGTGTCTCCTGCTTGGCCTAGGCTGGCACATGGGCCATGTTCTAAGTGGGCCCAGTCCGATTTGGGGGCCCATGCTTCTCACAGGGTGGGGAGGTTAATCCTACTGGCTCAGCTCTGGGCCCTTAACACTCGGGGATGTGGCCAGAAGACCCAGTGGTCCTGGCAGCCTCCCGGCCAGTGCAAAGTTGGACTCATAGGTGCTCATGTCTGTGCTTGTTGAGTGCACGCAAGAAAAGGAATAAATAAGGGCCGAAGCAGCTGCTACACATCCTGATGGTGTTTGGCGTTCTTGGTTATGTTGAGGTAGAATTTCCCTTGATACCAATCTGCGTCGAATCATTTACACTTGCCGGGCCTCCCAATGACGCACATTGTTTATCTGCAGCATCAGGTCTGTATTGATTTATCAATGCCCATTGTGTCCAAGGATCAATAGCGTAATTGCGTCTCCAGCTGGTGTGAGGCTGCAGCGTGCTGGCCCTGTAGAGACCCTCCCTGAGCAAACAGGCTTCCCAAGCCTTTGTGTGTTTTTATAGGTTTTCCTGTGCATGATATGGCTTTAGTGGATGGTGCCCTGAGTCCTGGTGACCGGCCCTCGTCATGGCTCTGGCTGAAGACTTCCTTTAATCAAGACAGCCCTGTGGCTTTGTTGGGTGTGTGTGAAGGGGTCTAAGTGAACAAGACACCTTGTGGGGAGTGTTGTGGACAGTGGTGGGGGAGCAGTGCTGGCTGTGGGTGTGGATTTTTCTGGGGACTGTCCTGTGCTGGGTGTGACCCTGCTTTGCTCTGACTCTCTGGCTGTTGCTCATGTAGACAGACTCCTGGATCAGGGATGTATTATTTGCTGTCTGGATCGCCGGGGTCTGTACTGCACAGGGCAGGGGCCTACTGGATGCTGGAGGAAGAAGCCGCGGGATTCAAGACTTTCATCAATTCCTGCAGATGTTCGTGAGGCAGTGGTGAGGCCAGGCAGTAGGTGGCGCTGTGTCAAAGTCAGCCCAGAGTGAAGCCCCTGGCAAAAGTCAACAGACAAGAATGATCATGCACCACGTACTTCCAACATCCTGAACTTCTATTGGCAAGTCTTCTCCTACAAATGTTAGGGCAGTCTGGTCAGTCAAGGGGTGGAATACCCGCTTTGTAAAGCCTGGGTGTGGCATGAGCAGATTGGGTCTGACGGAGTAGTCCTCCGTACACACTGTGCCTCCTCTGCTTCATCTATCTGCATTACTTACCTTTTAGAGGCATACATTGATGAATTGCTCTATTAAATGGGAATAAAGATATTTAAAGTCTTTAATGGGAGAGGAATCACAAAGGAGTTTTAAAGACTAACTTAGAATTGTATGCAAGGTTCAGCCCATTATGCTAATTTATTTTTCAGGAGCTGAACAGCTTCAGGGAAAAAAAATATCAGCCTGTTCCCATCTTGTTACAGAGGCCGGGTAATCTATGTCTCATCAATGCTAACAAATATACCCCCTAATAGCAGTTTGTGTTTGCCACGGTGAGAAATGCTTCCCTGGAAAACATTATTAGCAGTTATATTATCTCACAGATTGCACACTGGCTCAATGGAGGGGCCCAGGAAAAATATAATGGCAGATTGCAGCCGATAGGCTCTCTATTTTTATGTTAGATAATTCATTATTTTGTAAAGTTGGAAGGAAGTCTTTGGAAACATGTACACACACACACATAAACACATACACACTCACTCAGAGTTGCTAGGGTCCACATTGGTTCAGCAGTGTGGGCTGGGATGTGCCTGCAGCCCTCCAGGCCCGGGCAGCTTCTCCCCCTTGCCTGTCAGTTGGAAATGGGGCCACCTTACACAGTGGTCCTGTCCTTACCTCCACCTCAAGCCCAGCATACTCACTTAACAGCCACGTCCCAGCCAGGCTACATGCTCCACCTGGAGTGGAGCGGCGTGTCCGCCTTGGCAGCCAGCACCACGCCTGGTGTCCCTGAGGGCTTCAGTTGTGCTGGACAGAGGCCTTGGATTTGTGGGACGTGAGGTCCTGGGGTGGGGCTGATGGACATGTTCCTGGGGACCTGCTTCTCTGTCTGTCGGAGCTCCTCTGGAAGCCCAGGGCAGAGTCCCAGGCCCCTGCTGTGTGGCAGCAGGGTTTTCTGCCCAGCGTGAGGAGTCTCCTGGAGCAGGGCTGGGCCTGGTAGGTCTGGGAAGTGGGAAGGAGACTGGGGTGTCTTTAGGGGGTGGAGGGCTGGGCAAGGCAGGAAGGAGCAATGCATGATGTGTCCCTAGGCTGTTGGCCCCAAGGACACTCTTTTCTGTGCTTTTTAGCCTTGGTGAAACAGTGGACTCCTCTCTTCCTGGGTGCCTCCTCACTCATGGCACAGGGTTTCTCCCCACTTGCCACACAAGGGCAGGGTGGGTAGTGACTCATGGCTCTGGGTGGAACCCAGGGGCGTCAGCTAAGAACCCCTGTGCTCCTCTGAGCATGACTGTGTAGGTGAAGCAGGAAGGTCCTGTAGGGGTGTCGAGGAGCCTCAGTTGGCAGCTGACTGTCTTCTGTGAGACCCGAACCTGAGCTGAGTGCAGAGCCTGGTCCCTGGTGGGTCCTGATCTCTGTGAACCACAGAGTATGTACAGAGACCTCAGGGGGCCAGAGCCCTTCTGCCGCTAGCCCCTGCACCCTCAGCTGTGGGTAGGCTTTTGAGCATGAGAGAGCAGGCACTAAGGCTGCTGCAGGGGCAGGGATGAAGGCTCTGAGGTGGGGGACATATGCCAAGAATAGGCTGAGCCAGGCTGTGTGCAGCTGAGGCTATAAGAAGGTGTACAGTGCCCGTGGGCCTGGCCACAGCACCCAAGGTGCCAGAGGGACAGATGTGCACCTGCTCCTCCTGTACTTTCCTGCTGAGCATCCTGGACAGGTGCACATAGATGGGCCTGGGTCCCCTTTAGGGCAGCACAACAGAGACCCCTGAGGCCTGGCTGTTCCCATCCTGGAGGGATTAAGTGGTTTCTAAAATGGATCCTGGCTCCCCATCCTGGGAACATTGAGAGGGACCCCAGACTACCTCTGGAAGTGAGGTCTCCTGTAAGTGTCCGAGCAGGAGACCTTGGACCAGCCACTATACTTTCCATTCTCATCAGCAGAGCTGAAGTTTTGGTTCCTGCTGCTTGTGTGGAGCTGGTGAGGCTGTGGACATGACTGCCTGCAGCTGCCCTCTGCTGGACACTGTGTCTGGCCTGAGACTATTCCTGCAGATTCTGTAGCACCTGGGCACCTTAGCCACAGAAGACACCTTAGCCACAGAAGACAGCCAGTGAGCTGGGAAAGAAGAGCCTTGTGCTTGCCAGTGGTTACCTTGCAGGGGGAATGAGCCAGCAGTGCCCACTCTCCCCCATAGAGCCTGGGTGCCCTCTGTTCCCGCCTTGCCTGTAGTCTTGCTTTGTCACTGTGCCCCAGATGGCCGCCCCTACTCTCTTCCCTGACTTTCCTCTGCCTCCCCGCCCTGCCCTGAGTCACTGCCTATCTGCTGGTGCCTCTCTTTGAAAGGGGGAAGCTGTCATCTTTGTTCTACTGTCTGGCAATATGGTGCAAGGGCTTTGCCTGGGGCCTCCGATGATGCTTTGGGCTTGAACATAAAAGGAGGCATTTTGACAGCTTGGGAGGACAAAGTTAGGGCCAACTTGGGAGGTGACACCAAGTGTTATCTCTGGTGCTCAGGAGGGTGTTCGGGTGGTTAGCACCTGCTACGTGAAAGTCTTCCCCTCTGTGGCAGCACTCAGGTGCTTTGGTGGCACTTGGGTGGCTCCATCCATCTCTTCCAGACCCTGCACTGAGTGGGAGTTGTTTAGATGCCTGCTGGCTCAGGGGCCAGCCAATGGGCTTTCAGTGCTGTGGGGGCCTGCAAGCCCTGTGGTCACGCTAGGCCTTACTTTCACCATCTGGAAAGGGAGCTTGAACTGGCAGGGATCCCAAGTATTTTTCATCCCCTGTTTGGGGATGTGTCCTCACCCCTCCCCAGGGCCAGCATAGCTGTATGTGGGAGGTCGAGGTCCACCTGTTGCTGAGACATGATCAGCAGTCAGTCCAGGATGCTGGGGGGTCGCTGGGATCCTAAGCCTTGAATCCAGAGCCACAGCCCCTGTGACCCCAAGGTGTGGCTTCCCTGTCCTTCCACAGAGTTGCCAGGGGCCCTCCTCTTGGGAATGACGCTCTGGGGGTGTAACCAGTGAGGGAATTGTCCATAGGGTGGGCTCTGACCCTAGCTGCTGGAGGAGGGAGGCACATGTATGTGAACCCCCTCCCTCAGCTTCACTGTTGGAGAGGAAGACATGCAGAGCCCTGCAACGGCTCAGGGCAAGATGCTCTGCCATCTGTCCCCTTGTAAGAGGCTTGAGTGGTGGGGATGGGATCTGGTGTCCTAAGGGTAGGTGCCTGGGGTTGAAGTCCCAGGCCCAGGGGTCCTGCAGTGTTGTGGCCGTATGCTCAGCCCTGTGTACCTGCGGGCCTTGGGTCTGTGGTTGTGACCACTGTGGGCTGACTGTTAAAAACTTTGTGTTCGTGCTGAGCATGCACAATTTTCCCTGCCAGTATTCCCTAAGTAATCCAGTGATGACACTGTTCAAATGGCATCGGCGCTGTGCGAGGTGTTGGAGCCCATCTTGAGCTGATCTGCTGTTTGCAGGAGGTGCAGAAGGGCTGTGTGAGTTTTGTTCCAATACTAAACCATATATTTGAGGGACTTGAGTACCTGTGGGTTTTGATGTGCTGGCTGGAGGGAGATGGAGCAGCTGTAACTGATTCCTGTGGTATTGAATAGAATGTATGTGTAAGAGTGTGAGAGAGTGTGTGTAAGTGTGGGTATATGTGAGTATGAGACTGAGTGTTGTAGTGTATGTATAAGCATGGGAGTATGTGTGAGTGTGAGTATTAGAGTGTGTGTAAGTGTGGAAGTATGTGTGGGTGTGGGTGTATGTGAGTGTGAGAGTGTGACTATGAAACAGCATATGAGAGTCTGATGTGAAGAGTATATGTGTGTGAGACTGAGTGTGTGCATGTGAGTGTGACTGTATGTGAGACTGTGTGGGACTGTAAATGGGTGTATATCAGTGAATGTGGAAGTGTCAGAGTGTGAGACTGTGCATGTGGGTATGTGTGTGAAGACTATGTATGTGGTAAAATGTGTATGAGTGTAAGACTGAGTGTGTGGGGGCTTGGCGGTGTGGCCTAGTGGCTAAGGTCCTCGCCTTGATCCCATATGGCCGCTGGTTCTAATCCCAGCAGCTCCACTTCCTCTCTGTCTCTCCTCCTCTCAGTATATCTGACTTTGTAATAAAAATAAAATTAATCTTTAAAAAAAAAAAAGACTGAGTGTGTGACTGAGTACACGAGTGTGTGAGCATGTGAGTGTATGAAGCTGAGTGTGTATGAGAGTGTGTGTGTCAGTATGTGTGAGCAGGCATGTGAGTGTGGATGTGTGTGACTGTGTGTGCATGTTTGTGTGAGTGTGAGAGAGTATGTGTGAATGCATGTGTGTGTGTCAGGGTAAGTGAAAAGAGAAGTGGATTTAGTTTCCCCCGCATAGCCCTGGAAACTGGATTCCAAAGTCAAGGCCCTGGAGCTGCCCTCTTCCCTCACACCTTTCTCTCCTAAACCCCTTGAGTTGTTGGCGGCTCCTGGGGTTTCTGGCCCCCACGACTCAAGTGTCCCTTACTGTCTGCAGGCGGCAGGTTCCCTGGGCCTCTCTGGGTCCTTCTTTGTCTCTTGTAAGGACACTCACTGGCACTCCTGTGCTCCCTGCCTTGTTACGATCAGTTGTTGATTTATGCTTCAATCACATTCCAAATTGGGGCCCACTGTGAGCTCCTGGGGGATGTAGCTTCTGATTTGCTGCCATGGGGACCCCAGTCTGCCTGTATCCACCTCTCTTTCTGAGGTGGTCATTTGCGCTGCAGCCAGGCAGAAGGGACTGGCATTCTTGCTGGTGGCAGTGTGTGTCCCTGTCACTTAGCTTCAGAATGGGCCCAGATTCTCCAGCACTTGCTGGGGGAAAGCTCCCAGCTGTTAAGGCCTGAGGGGACCCTGTATCATCTCAGGCAGACCTCTAGGGTGGGGAGCCATGGTCAGCCCTGCTCTCTGAGGCGCCAAGGCAGAGCCTGGTGAAGGGGTGGGACACAGTGGCTTTGAGGCTGCCCCACCCCTTGCCCTGGTGTGCTATGTCAGTCAACATTCACCCACCTGCCTTCTGGCTCCCCACATGGGGATGCTGTTTGTCTCTTGTTCCTGCCATACCTCCGGGACCATCACCTTTCTGTCACTCTCCGCCCAGATCTGCCAGTGGTTGCCGAGACTCTGATTGCCTGAGAATGAAACCCGAGGCCTGTCCACTTCCCCTGGGCATGCCTCTCCTGCCAGGTGCCCGTAGTCTGCAGTCCTGAGCTCTCTATTTTTCCTGCTCTTACTGAGGATGCTGCTCTGGATACTGCAGCTGTGGCAGAGTGAGCGAAGCTGCCACTTGCAAGCCTGGCATTGAGTCTTGGCTGCTCTACTTCCTGTCCAGTTCCCTAACAATGTCCTGGAAAGGCAACTGAAGGTGGCCCAAGTGTGTGGGCCCCTGCACCGTGTGGGGTATTTGGAGGAAGCTCTGGACTCTCAGTTTTTGTGTGGCACAGCTCTAGTCGTTGCAACCATTTAGGGAGTGAACAGTGGATGCAAGACCTCTCTCTGCCCTTCCCTCTTTCTGTAACTCTACCTTTAAATAGAGAGAGAGAGAGAGAGAGAGAGAGAGAGAGAATGCATTCTGCAGAAAGTGCTTCCCAACCTTCCTTCCCGTTTATATTTTTTTAAAGATTTATTTATTTTATTACAAAGTCAGATATACAGAGAGGAGGAGAGACAGAGACGAAGTTCTTCCGTCCAGTGATTCACTCCCCAAGTGAGCTGCAACGGCTGGTACACGCCGATCCGAAGCCAGGAACCAGGAACCTCTTCCGGGTCTCCCATGTGGGTGCAGGGTCCCAATGCTTTGGACCGTCCTCGACTGCTTTCCCAGGCCACAAGCAGGGAGCTGGATGGGAAGTGGAGCTGCCGGGATTAGAACTGGCGCCCATATGGGATCCCGGGGCGTTCAAGGTGAGGACTTTAGCCCCTAGGCCACGCCACCGGGCCCCCCATTTATTTTTTTAATATTAAAAAAATGGGCTTGGAGCAATGGTGTAGTGATTTAAGTCCTCACCTTGAATGAGCTGGGATCCCATATGGTCACTGGTTCCAATCCTGGTGGCCTGCTTCCCATCCAGCTCCCCGCTTGTAGCCTGGGAAAGCAGTTGAGGACAGCCGAAAGCTTTGGGACCCTGCACCTACATGGGAGACCTGGAAAGAGATCCTGGCTCCTGACTTCAGATTGGCTCAGCTCCAGCTGTTGTGGCCGTTTGGAGAGTGAACCATCGGACAGAAGATCTTCCTGTCTCTCCTCCTCTCTGTATATCTGCCTTTCCAACAAAAAGAAATATTAAAAAATATTTTCAGTTTGAAAGAATGAGAGAGAGATTGGTTTTTCTAATCATCTGAAGCCAAGCCACACCGTGGCCAGCTGAGAACTCTGAAAGGTCTGCCATGTGTCCTGCTAGTCCCTTCCATGCTCTTTTTTGTAGCTGAGCTGTTTCCTGTTTACTTGGGTGCTGTCCATCTCTCCCCTGTGACTGTACACAACATGGGGTTGGCACTGATTGGTTTACAACTGGGTTCTTGCACCTGTGCAGGGCTTGGCACACACACAGAACTCTGTGAAGTCTGTCAGATGAGTGAGTGCTGCCGTGTATACACATGTGTGCACGTGTCCCACACATCCCTGCAGACTCGGCAGTCTTGTGATGGTTGGGAACACGCGGTGCTCCTGGCAGGGGGCCTGGGCCCACTGAAGCCCTCCTGTTCACTCGGAAGCTGCAGGTGTTCTGTGCTGCAGATCTTGGCTCAGCTTGTCTTCCCTTGGTCACATGTTCTCTGCACAAGTAGCTGTGACTTGGTGATCACTGAGCGTACTGCTAGTTTCTCCTGGTCCCATGGAGTGTGGGGTGAGCCTGGCCAGTAGCAGTAGCAGGAAGGTCCCAGGGGCTGGGAGAGACTTGCATGGGTATGGCAGGAGGAGGAAGTGTGCCTGTGTGTGTGTATGTGTGTATGTGCATGCAGGTGCATTTAGGGGTAATTGCATCAATTGGGCTGGGCCTGTAGCTGTTGGGCCCAGCTGACTCTGGTGTTTATTGTCCATTGGCGAGGTGGTAGCTGGTAGAGGTCAGCCGGGCAGCTAGGCCAGGGCCCTGCTCAGTTCCAGGAGGCTGCAGTGGCCCAGGTGGTCCTTTCTCCACTCAGCTCAGCTGAAAGAGCAGAGTCCCACTTGCTTTTCCTTCTCTTCTTCCACCTTGTCTTCTTGCTCATTTGTCTTCTTTCCCTTTCTTTCCCCATGTCTGGCTAAGAGAGCCTAGAACTTTCCAGAAGGTTTATTGGCGGGGGTTGGGGGTGTTGGTTCTGGGGAATGAGGCCCATTCTCACTGAAGCTTCAGAAGGAAGCCATAAAATGTGGGCATTCAGGTTTCTATTACACGTGTGGAATGTGGAAGCCGATGACGGTCTATGAAAATTCAATAAAGCCTGAAAACGGCATCGGGGTTGATATCTGTAATTTAAAATAATGGATACCAAGAAATTGTTTCTCATTTATCTCTTTGCTGAAAATGTGGCACTAGGAGACTTCATTAGGTGTGGATTTTTTATTTTTTAAGAAAAAAAATAGTGTCATTTATCTCCATCAATGACAGTTGTGGGAGGTGGCTGATGATGGTGTTTAATAAAACCCAACCAACAAAAGCTTTCCACAGTTGGGGGCAAAGTCTGCAGGCACACAAACGCTTCTTTGCAGTAGAAGCTATGCAGGAACTTGTACCCCTTGGGGTTTGTTGAGTGTCCCATATGGCCCTGGTGTTGTTCAGAGGTCAGGGAAGGGGAGGGACAGGGCTGACAGGGCTGTGTGTGTGGTTGGGCCCCCGGGGCCACCTGTGATCTGCAGCCCTGTCTCCCAGAGGAGCCTGGAGGTAAGAGAACACCTCCTCCAGGCTAGTCCCTGGCTCTCAGCCCCAGATGTGCTGCCCATGGTTGGAGGGAATCCGGAAGTATGTGAGCCTCCATGTGTGTGTTCATGTGCATGTCCATGTATGCAGGTGTATGTATGTTTGTGTCATTGTGTGCATGCATGCTTGCATATTTATGTCTGTGTATGTATAATGTGTATGCCTGCCTGCGGTGTGTGTGCTATTCCCATGCCTTTCCCTGTAGTGTTAGCAACATTCCCCCCTCCTTTTTTCTCATTTTGTAAATCCAAGATCCAAGCCTCCTGTTCCCACAGGGTGTTAGACAGCCCATCCAAGGGTGACTCATTGGTTCCCTTCTTAGGATGGGGGACATTTTACTTAGCATCTTCAGCTCCTGCAGGGGGTGGGAGGTAAGGCTTGGTTCTGGGTCCAAACCCACAGTGGGATCTGGACATACAGGCTCCAATGAACTTCCTGAGTTTAGATCCTTTGTCTCTTGGGGTCATAGGCTGCTTTTGTGCAGTGTGCCAAGCAGGGTGCTGCCCAGAGCCATGAGGGTGATGTCAGGGATGCAGGGTGACCTGGGGCATTCTACTCTGCAGGATGGAGTTCCCCTGGAGAGGCCCACCCTGCTGATGGTGAACTCTTGGTCTGCCACCTGGTGGCTGTGTTTCTGCTCCCTTCCACCGCCCCCCCCCCCCCATTCTTAGCATGCGCATGGGGGTGTGTGCACACACACACAAATGTGTGGACACACACAAACACACACACACACTCTACAACAGCAAGCCTGGAGCACCAAACCACTGCAGCTGAGGACATCCCACTGCTAGGAAACAGATCAAAGGATGCTAATTGATCAAATATTAAATGCCAGTTAAATGCCATGCTGAATAATTCACCTTTTCTCCCATGAGCAGCTTCGGGGTGGCTGGAGTTGGAAGAGGGATCTTCATGCTGGTTTTGGTTGTGAGCAGGGCGGGAGGAAATGTTGTTTGTTTTCCTGAAGTGTTGGGAAATGTGTGAGAACCACAGTCTTCACTTATTAAATCCCGTCTGGTGGGAATGCAGTGTCAGGATTTTGCTTTCAACTTGCTTTTTCAAGAGTCAGGTGCAGGAGCGTGGAGATCTTGATGTGTGTATGTATGAAGGTGGCGGTTGTGGGCGAGAGGAGGGGAGGCACAGGTGGCAGGGCTGGTGTGCTCTTGTCCTGGAATGGCCCCCATACCCACACCCCTGGGAACTGTGTGCATGCTCTGATCTTTGTGTGGTGACTGGATTTGGCAGATGTGGACACACTGAGAATCCGAGGCAGGGACATAGGCTGGGTTATCCAATTGGGCCCAGCGTGAGCTAAGGGTCACGTTAAGGAGAGAGAGGAGTATCAGATCAGGGACAAGGAAGCCAAGTACAGGCTGATGCTGCTGGGGGCCAAGGTGCATGGGCGTCTCCAGGACCTGCAGCAGGCACGAAGTGGGTTCTGTATTGTGTTTAGGGTGGCACAGTGGGATTAGGGGACAGGGTTCCAAAAGGCACAATGCAGGGAATGGAATCCCCATCTGCTGTCATCTGTTCTGTTCTGGGGACAGGAGGGAGGGACAAAGCCTGGGACTGCTGGGAGTGCAGTGTTGTCCTGCAGCCAGGAGTGGGATTTTGCACACCAGGGCTGCTGTCTTCCTCAAGTCCCCCCCGCAGGTACATCTGGCTTCTAAAGGACCTGACCCTGCTGAGTAGTCTTGCTGGGAGTCTCGGTCTTTCCCATCTAGACCCACTGGCTCACATGCCCTGGGTCAGGGCCCAGCGTGATCTTGCTAGTGGTACTAACACCAGTCGAACATGAGAACTTGGCTCTGGGCAACTCTCCCTGATCCCCAGCCTGTAAATGCAGAACTTTTAAACATGTGGACATTTCCCCAAGGAGAAACACTCAACACAGAAGTGTTGGAAAGTCCAGGGACATAATTAGAAGGAAACGGGGATGACCTTAGGTTAGTGTTGATATGTATCACTTCATTCCTAAGGCATGTATGTGTGTATTTATAGATACGATGTGTAATAAAATTGAGTTTTTCTGTAAATATTTTGTACACTGTTTCCCTTTTTAAAAATAAAAATTATTTATTTGAAAGACAGTGACAGAAAGACAGATCTTCCATCTGTTAGTTCGTTCCCCAAATGCCTGCAGTGTTAGCACTAGGCAAGATGGGAGTCAGGAGCTTCACCTAGGTCTGCCACGTGGGTATAGCAGTCCTAGCACTTGGACTATCTTCTGCTGATTTCTCAGGCCATCAGCACAGAGCTGGAATGCAAGTGGAGCAGCCTGGACTTGTACTGGCATACGGAGTGCTGGTGCTGCAGGCTGTGACCTGTCTTCTACTTCACCACAATATAGGCCTCTGTATTGTGGAGAAAATGGAGAAAATGTTTCTCCATGTCTTAGGCATCATCCCTCTGCGTCATATTTTTGTCTAATACTCCATCATGCTAATGTGGGGAACTCTGATCAATCCTTGAAATTCATGTATCTGTGACTCAGGAATCCAATCAGGGTGTTGATGGTGAACTTGGCTTCTATGTGTGCATAGCATGACAGATGGTGGGCAGAACCAATTAACCTCTTGCTCTTACTCTGTGCTTGGAGGAGGGGAACAACAGGGGGACTAATGAGAGTCCAGTCGCAGGAGTGGGTTTTGTGCCCAGCTACTGGCCAGGTGACCAAGGGTCAAGTGAAGGAGATACCACAAGGCCAGTGACTGTTCGGGAAGACAGGATTCTGGGAGGGGGCGATGGGGTGTCACAGACTCCAGATGTGAGATGCGGCATGCACTGCAACAGGGGCAGATGAGCAAGCCACCTTTCTTATCCCATTTTGCCCTTCAAAAAATGCCAAAGACACAGGAGTGGAAAGCAAATTCATGAGAAACAAAGCCTGGCTTTCCACACAGGATGAGCTACGTCAAGGGCTGTGTTCTTGGGATGGCTGAGTGCTGGTTTTCCTTTTCTTTTTACTGCTTCTCTGTGGATTTGCGAGTTTTCTCTAACTAACATCTGTAACTTTTGAATTGAAAATGCTGAGATGACTGGGAAAGTCAAGAGGAATTGTGGGTAGGAGTTGCTGGGAGGTTCTGTGTCTGGAATGAAGGTCTCCAGAGAAGGGGACCATGGTCAGGATTCAAGGAATCAGTTCATGAATCTCTCTCTCTCTCTTTTTTAAAAAAAATTTATTTTAATTGGAAAGGCAGATATACAAAGAGAAATATCTTCCATCTGCTGGTTCACTCCCCAAGTGACCTCAACAGCTGGAGCTAAACCAATCTGAAGCCGGGAGTCTGGAGTTTCTTCCCGGTCTCCCACGTGGAAGCAGGATTCCAAGGCTTTGGGCCATCCTCAACTGCTTTCCCAGCCACAAGCAGGAATCTGGATGGGAAGTGGAGCAGCTGGGATTAGAACCAGCACCATATGGGATCCTGGTACATGTAAGGGGAGGAATTTAGGTACTTGGCTACTGTCTTTCTCCTTAAGGCCCGAATCTTTCTGCTTAAGCACCCCTGCATTGATGGGCTCCCTGCAGGATCCATGCTGGCTTGGAGAGGATGTTGGTAGGCAGTTTCTTTGTTTTTTTCTCTCTCCCCAGGCCTACTGTGGACATGTGTGCAGATGTCCATGCATGTGCCCTGTTCCCTCCTGTGGAGGTGTGAACTGACCATGCAGGCCAAGCTCTGCTGCAGGCTCTGTGGGTGCTTGGGGAGGGGCCCCAGCAGGCACACAGTCCCAGGGTCTCCTTTCACGTGGGCCTGGTTAGCTGAGAGTCTGGCCTGGTTACTTGGCCCCTTTTTCCTCCTGGCTTCCCCTTACCACAATGCAGGAGGAACCTGGAAAGACAGTGCTCAGAAGAGTGCTCAGTGATATTGAATCTGATGCTGAAGGGCTGTTCTGGATTTTATTAAAGTTTATTACTTTCAATTACAAAGCAAGGGGTTTGGTGGGCTCCAGTCTCAAGTGTGCTGTTCCCCCACCCTTGTCCCCAGTGGGCAGCATCTTCACTCTTTGGCTGAGGAAGAAGTGGAGGACAAAGAGCTTCATTTCAAGGAAGTGTGTTTGTCCTCAGAGGGTGCTGAGAATTGGAGGACACTCTTGGACTTGGTTTGAAGGGGCGTGGGGAGCCACTGTAGCCCTGGTAGCGGGCAGTCCCTGGCACTTTGAAGACTGACCTTGACGGAGTGTTATGCAGGGTCAGCCCCAGGAATCCCTGGGTCCTGCATGGAGCAGGTTTGTTTGCCAGTGGCCACTTGGCTGGGGAGGTTTTGCCAGGTGGGTAGAATGCTGGAGTGATAATGTGTTAGTTCTAACACTGGCAGATCTCTCTCTTCTCTCGTATCACCCAACACAATTTCTGGCCTGGGGAAAAATGGCTTTGGCTAGAAGTGAAGTTTGAAAGGTGCTGAGCTATAATAGTTGACCTTCTTCAGGGCCTCCAGGACCTTCAGAAAGAGGGTGTGGCTGGGGGCCAGGGTGTGTGGTATGGTGGGCTTTTCACTGCAGCACCTGCCAGATTGGGTTTTACAAGGTTTTGGCCAATGCATTTGTACCAGAGTATGACTTTAGAAGGCATGTGACCCAGTGAAGGGCTAGATGAGGGGGATGTAGGGTCTTGAGGCTGTTGCTGTTGGAAGGCAATGGGAAGCCACACAGGGGACAGCTCTGTCTCTTTGGCAGGAGAGGGCTATGTGGGGCTGACATAGAGGCTTCTCCCTCCCCAGGAATCTCAGGAGCTGTGAAGCTAGGCCGAGTGTGTTGGCTGTCTGGGTTCTGGGCTTCTGATGACTGGGTTCCCTGCCCTGAAGGGAGAAAGTGCACAGCAGGGGCATCTTGCATCTTTGGGGAGGTTAGCCTTTGGAAAACAGGTGCATCATCTGCTGACTCCCAGATGTTGTGGCTCGTGGGTCCATCACATGGAAGCTGATGTTGGCTCCTGTAAATGTCTCTTCCACCTTGCTTTTCAATGGCACCAGTGTCTTTATCCACTTGGTCACTGTGGAACATGAAGAGGGCTACAGAGTGGTGAAGGCACTGTCCCTAGTGGCCAAAAGCTTGCTGGTTGGCAAGGAAGACATGTCCTGTCTGTAGCTGATTGAGCCCCAGCTGAGGATGGAGAACATCCAGGACCAGGGATGATGGTGCTGTGCGAGCCTGGGGAAGGCTAGGTGGGCGAAGGAGCCCTTCTCTGGCACTCTGGGCTTTGATGAAGACTCCAGGGCAGGGGGTTGCAGCAATGGTGCTTCAATGGTGAAAGCTTGCAAGAGGGTAAGGAGCTGGGTGAGAGGAGGAGAAGGGCTGAGAAGACTGGATGCTGAGCACCACTGGAGGGAGCTTGGGTTGAGCAGAGGGCACCCTGGGGAGGTCTGTGAGCTGGAGTGAACCAGTTAAGCATCGCTTTGAGAGGTTCCTTTCTAAACTGGGCCCGGGGCTGGCAACGTAGTGGAGAGAGGGGAGGCAGTGGCCCAAGTGCTATGGACTCTGCCTGGGAGGGGTGGTGGGGTTAATCTGCCTGTGACCACAGCATCTACATGGAAGGTGTGGCCAGAGGTGAATCAGCCCAAGATGTCTCTGGGACCCCCTACCCTTCTGCTGTGTTGTCTGGGGTCTTGGCTGGAAGTGTAGAGGGACACCTAAGTAGGTGCAGGTAGGGCTGGCCATGCTGCTCTTGCTGTCCTGCCCTGCAGCACCAGAAACACCCCCTTCCTCCTGGTGTCATTTGTTGCGGCTGGGCCTGGCCTGCCTGGCTGCCCTGGCCTGCCCAAGTCCTTTGCTCTCGCTGACCCTTGTCTGCCACTCTCCTTTCCTATAACCTTGGGTGTCAGAAACCAACACCCAAGAAAAAGCCTAAGACCCCACCAGTGAGAGGGATCTCAAAGATCCTGTGGTGGTGGGGTCTGAGTTGGGGATGGGTAGGGGACCCCAGGGCTGGCACCAGAGATGTGTCCTTGTTTTATTAAAGTTTAAAATTTAATAAAACTGAATTTATGGATAATGTCCCAGTTTCACATACATCATTCAGGGCCATGCTGATGCAGCATGCAATGCCCACCTACCTCCCTGAATCTGGGCAGCCACGATGGAAGGTCGGTGGTTGCTGAGGGTTGGAGAATATGGCTGGACTGGTGGCACAGTCCCTACCTGCCAGGGCTGGGGGTGGGCATGGGGCCTGGGCTCAGCTCAGGCCAGGGCTGCTGTCAAAGGTCCCCTGACTCGTTAGCAGCTGAGCATCTCTGCCTCCAGGGCAGCAGCTCGCCCTTGAAGTAGGCAAAAGGCTGAATCCAAAGTGCTAAATCTCCACCTGGGGAGGAAAAGGGGGTGGGGATGGGGAAGGAACCGAGGATGGGGAAGGAACCAGGGATGGGCTGAGCAGCCAGGTCCTTACTGTGCGAGTTCCCGAGCCTGTCTTCCCCCAGGAAGCAGCACTACCTGGACAGCCTCCCCCAGCATCGTGGCTGGCAACACCTGTGAGAGAGAGTTGGGCCTGAGTGGCGCTTTTTCTACCTTGTAGTATGAACAGGACGTGGCTGGGTGTTAAGTCCCTGCCCTCACAGAACTGTGGTCAGGAGAAGGGCAAGGTCACGGATATCAGAAAGAGTCAGAAGCATGCTCAGTACAGAGGAGAACCATTGTGTGTGTGTGTACACGTGCATGTGCATATGTGTTACATGTTTGCCTGTGCATATGTGCATATTCACTGGCATGCATGTGTGCAGCTGTTCGAGCGAGGCCTGTAGGAAGACACAATTGTTGACCTGGCCTTTAGAAGATTTCATTTTTTTTTTTTTTATTACAAAGTCAGATATACAGAGAGGAGGAGAGACAGAGGGGAAGATCCTCTGTCCGATGATTCATTCCCCAAGTGAGCCGCAACGGCCGGTGCTATGCCGATCCGAAGCTAGGAACCAGGAACCTCTTCCGGGTCTCCCACGCGGGTGCAGGGTCCCAAGGCTTTGGACCGTCCTTGACTGCTTTCCCAGGCCACAAGCAGGGAGCTGGATGGGAAGTGGAGCTGCCGGGATTAGAACTGGCGACCATATGGGGATCCTGGTGTGTTCAAGGCGAGGACTTTAGCCGCTAGGCCACACCGCCGGGCCCAGCATGCTGTCTTGATAGTGGAGCAGGTGCGTGCTCAGGTTAGTGCCAAGAGGCAACTCCTGAGCATGCATACAAGCTTCCGCTTGGGTTCCTGCACCGAGCTGGGCACCTGCTCTAAGCTGCCCCTCGCAGACCCAGGCCAACCACCAGGGAGGGACAGGACAGAACTCTTCACAGCAACCATCTTCAACCATGGGAA
Source organism: Ochotona princeps (assembly GCF_030435755.1). Lineage (NCBI taxonomy): Eukaryota > Metazoa > Chordata > Mammalia > Lagomorpha > Ochotonidae > Ochotona > Ochotona princeps. Next base: position 35,777,879 of record NC_080850.1, read on the forward strand.
AAATGGCTGCCATTTGGCCCAGATTCTTGGAGTGGAGAGGGAAGCGAGACATTTGCATGAAGGCCTTGGAGGGCCTGCAGTTCTGTGCTGTCACTTACAGCTATGAGTTTAATCGCTGTTTATTTTTAACTCTGTCTAATGTATAATACAAGTCTGGGCTCTGGAGGCTGCTGCTGCCCCTCTCTGCTCCATTTGTGAAATCCCATTTACAGAGGACAAATAGCTTTTGGGTAGAAGAGTCTTTCCTCTTCAAAGAAGCAGTTAGTGAGCTCTTCTCTCCTGCCACTGCCTATCTGGGCTTGGGCAACACAGGGAGATGATTTGAATTCTGTTTCTACTCTCTGGGGGGCCAGTTGGTGGGGGAGGCAGCTTAGCTGCTATCTTTGTTGGCCTCAGAAAGCCCAGATGAGGGTCTTGGGATGCGGAAGTGGAAGGAAGTGCCTGCTGAGGAGAAGAGGTCTATTCCCACCCACCAACCCTAATGGCCCCTGGCAGGTCTCTGGACTTGTTCAGATTCCCATCCGGGTCTCTGGGACCAGGGTCTAGGGCGATGTGACTGCTGGGTTTGTCATGGTTGTGTGAGAATGCCCTGGGCCATCTGATTGGCTGGTCTGTTTAATCCCTGAGCCAGGGTATGTGGAGCACAATGGTGTAGCTGTCACTGGCCATACAGAGTAAAATTTGCTTTCATCTTTGAAAATGGTGGCGGGAGAGAGCATAAGGAAGAGGGAGGGAAAGAGGAAGAGAGAGAGAGAGAGGGAAAGAGAGAGAGAGAGAGAGAGAAAAAAAGAGAATCTTCCATATGCTGGTTTATGCCCCCCATAGTGCTGGGCCAGGCTGAAGCCAGGAGCCAGGAACTCCATCCTGGTGTCCCATGGGAGGTGGCAGAGGTCCACCTACTTGGACCTTGCCTATTGCCTCCAGAGTCACACTTGGCAATAAGCAGAGGTGAATGAGGCCTGGACTTGAACCCCAGCACTGTGGCATGGAAGATGGGTGCCCATGTGGCATCTTCACCACTATGTTACATGTCTATCTTTGTTTTTTTTTAGTTTTGGTTGGTGAGTGTGCCCATCTCTAGAGCGACATAGGGTCCAGGGTCATTGGGTAGTGTCTGGTACCCCTGCTGGCAACCACTGGCAGGTGGCTTGTCATTGGATACTTCTCCACACCCCTTCCCTTTCCAGCACTGCTAAAGGGATCCAGTGGTTCCTCTTACCCTTGTCTGACATGGACTTGGATTGGGGCTATGGTATGAAGGAGCGGTGGGGGTCTACTTCAGAAGTGTGGTCACAGGGGTACCTGGAACCTCTGGCTCTGTAGTCCTTGGTCTGGTGTCTGGGGCCCTGTTGGCAGGCTTGCTGCTCTGCTCTCGGAGCCAGGCCCCTTAAGCTGTGTGAGTGGCTATCTTAAGGAGAGCCAAGGGTTGGGCAGTGGCTCACCTGGCTTCTGTTGATGTGATAGTGTTTAGATCACACAGCTAAGCCTCAATTACCCCTGGCTCCTGTGTCCTGCCTGGTCCCCTTCCCCAGCTCCCTGTGGAGGTTCAGGGACATGAAGTGTGGGGGTGGCCGAGCGTGGTGCCCCCCAGTGGCTGCCTCTAAGGTGACTCAGCTCTTGCAGCTCAGGACAGAGTCAGAGCCAAGGTCGTGAAGATGAACTCAGTAGCGGGGACCTCAGAATGGCTCCTCTAGGGGTTTGGAGTGGGAGGGCAGCACTTGTTGTATTGGCATGCATTTTCTCAATTGGGGGGAAAGCCAGGTATGCTTTTAGATAGGCTTGGTTGTTCAGGATAATTTAGTCCAGCAGAGGGCTCAGACCCTACCTTTGGTAGGCAGGTCCTGCTACCACCAGGGCCTCTAGTTTTCCACTCTGCAGACCACTAGGTCTGGAAGTCGCATGCTCTTCAAGCAGAGTCCTTCCTGGATTTGAGGCCTAGTGATGGCAGGCATCACTGTCCCCATTTCACAGGGGAAAGAGTGTAGCCCAGAGATGACCTGGCTCTGTAGGCCTTGCTGGGTCAGAGGCTTGTCTCACTGTGGCAGCTGTAGGTTCTTCCTGTATCAGAACGCAGCCATCCATGATGTTTGCCACTCATATGTGGCTCCTGAGCACTGAGGACAGATGTGTCTGGGCCAGGCTGCGATGGGAAAGGTAGCATGCACCTCAGTGAGAGGACTCGGGGAGCAAGGTATGTCCTAGGTGATTTCTTACGTGAGTGGTTAGAGGAAACTACATGCCCTGGTACAAGTTATTTCTGATGTGGTTGTAAGATACCCAGCATGAGCTTGGGGCTGCCCTGTGATGTCCCTGGGAAGTGCTGGGCTTCAGTCTTGCTCCCATAGGTACCACCTACAGACCAGCAGCATGGACCTGAACTGGGAGCATGGGAGACATGCTGGGCTCCAGGTACCCCCCCAGCCCTGTTGAATCATCCCTGACTCTTTGATAAGACCCCTGGGTGACACACATGCTCACTATGATTTGAATGACACATGAGCTCGGTCAGAGCTGCAGGTCTGGAGAGAAGACCACAATCAACTGATGGGAGCACAGGGAGGGCTGAGATGCATGCAGGATACCTGACCCCCCAGCGCAGGGCTTAACGGTGCAGGAGCTGGGGAATCACCCACCCAGGTGATCCCCTGAAGGAGTACTTGGCTGCAAGCAGCCCCCTGCCCGGGAACTGCAGTGGACAATGGTTTGGTCCAGAAGCCCCAGAGTCAATCCACTGCTGCCTCTCATTGCTCAGGTCTTACTCTTGCTCATCATTTTTCTTGGAGGAGAGCCTAATTGTTTGGGGCCCAGTCCCTCCTCTCTGTCCAGGCCTAAAATAGTGTAGGCTCGGGGCTTGGCAGCGTGGCCTAGTGGCTAAGGTCCTCGCCTTGATCTCATATGGCCGCTGGTTCTAATCCCGGCAGCTCCACTTCCTCTCTATCTCTCCTCCTCTCAGTATATCTGACTTTGTAATAAAAATAAAATAAATCTTTAAAAAAAATAGTGTAGGCTCTGTCTTCTGTGTCCATATAGTTGCTGCACCAGCCGATCTTGGCTATTACCTTTGAGGAACCTCAGTTTGATCTTGGACTCATGTTAAAGACGTTTGGACTTTAGGCTCAGGAGCTGAAGGCAGAGAGATTCTGAGGGGTTGAGTGAATCCTGAACTGCAGAACTGTGACCAGGTTGCTGGGTGTGGTGTAGGCTGCAGTCATTTCAGCCCTTTTGGAAATTGAATGCAGCAACAAGTACCCTGTCAGGGCTTTGAATGGCTCTGAGGGCCCGTGGAGGGTGTGGCCTGTATGTATCTTTTCTTGGCAGCTGGTATGGCTCATTCCTGGTGGTCTCCCAGCTCGCTTCCCCCAGAGTCTCTGCTGAGGGAATGATGGCAGCCCATCATTCATGGCTGGGCACAGCCCCATTTTACTGAGGAATTAGTAGGAATAATAGCAGCCTTTTAGAGGCTGATTGGGAGCTGTATGTTAGCGATTGGATTAATAAGTGCACGGTGGCGGGAGACCAGCGAGAGTGAGAAAATGAGACCCAGTGTTTATCCCTGGTGCAAAATCTTTTTTGTTATTAAAGACCCTGGCTTAACTGAGGATGGGACGAATGCCTGCTGGTGATTTTATTGGATAATGAGTAGCCAGGGGTGCCTGCTGGAGCCTGAGCTCTTGGACCTGTATCTGGGAGCACCAGATGGACCCACAGGAGAGAGGCTGTGGGGCTTGGAAGCTGCAGAGGTGGGTACCTGCTTGAGATGTTGCCCCAGGGCCTGCTGCAGCCAGGGGTGCCCACCGGTACAGGACGAGGCCCACCCCACATTTTTTTGCAGTGAGTGAGTTCTGTAACATCTGATGAGATGAGAGTTGGTGGGGTGTGTGTCAACAGTGCTGCAGGCCCAGCCCTGGCCCTGGCTTGCTGCCTGGGAGTTGGAATCCCCGTAGGGGAGCCACTGAGCAGAAGTACGTGTTGGGGGTGGGGTGGGGATTGTCCTGTCCTGGTGACAGTTGAACTCTGCGGCATCCTATCCAGGTCCTGGAGAGGGATGGCAGTGCCTACCCCAGGCTGGGGATGTGTGGCCTTTTGCTGTGGAGCTTGCTTTCTGGCCAGGTAACCTCACTGAAGACTTGTGGGTTTGCTGTCTTCTGGCTGTTTTAGAGTGTAGTCAGAGAATGGAATATGGAGACGGAGGCCGGGGTTCACCTTGAGAAGGTGCGTCCTCAACCTCATTCCAGTTCCTTTGCTGTTTTCCTGGGGCTCCTCAGCAGTCTTGGTTCTTCTCATTGACGTGGGAATGACCCTTCTTGTTTCTTGCACCCTGCTGTCCACGGCTCTAGGGGAAGACCAGTGCTGGTGGATGAAGGCTTGTGGGCACAAATGGCAGTGGCTATGGCATTTGAGGGCATGCTTTTGGGGCACCCCTGGGTTTACTCCTGGCACCTGGTGTCCTGCTGGCCATGTGCTCTCTGCTGATCTGCTCTGAACCCTTGGCTGTATAAATGCTGGCCACTATCTCTACCTTGCAGCAGGGGCTGGAGGTTAGGACCATCAGAGGGAACCATAGACTGTAAATAGCTTTGCAGACTGGCATGGAGTGGGTGCTCGCTCTAGAGTATGTTAGCATTTCTAGATGGGCCCAGACTCTTGCATAGTCAGAGGAACCTTCTGGAAAACATGGAGGTCACTTTGCTCACATCTTCACCTTCCTGCAGTGCCTGGTGCTGGGTGTGGTGAATGGTAGGTGTGTGTCAGCCTCTTGACAAAATTTGAGGGGTCCTCTGTCACCTTCCCAGCCATGCAGTTGCACTGTCTCTGTGAAGCCTGAAGCAGACATGGATATGCACGGCAAGGGCAAGCCAGTGTTTTGGGGACCACTTCATGTCTGCCCTAGAGAGCTTGAGGGGATCCTTGGGAGGAGAGATGGTGTGAGAGTGATGTGCTTTGCTTACAGTACATTCCTTTCTGGGCTATAGGTCCTTGCTCGTACATCCTTCTCCCCATGTGCAGATTCTGGCCATGCTGGGGGCTGCTGTGTGGCCAGCTCTAGTAGCAGTTGGTCAACAGAGTCTGACCTCGCAGCCTGCTACTCCTGAGACTGGAGGCAGTGGGTGGACTTGGACTGTCGCTTGCTGGGCCTGTGGGCATGCCCAGGGCACCCTCAGGGTTCACAGCCCCTCATGGGAGCTTCACTTTCAGAGCTTACTGCCGAGACCGGGCCAAGTGCGGGACTCTGCCAGTTCAACCGTCCTGGGGCTGAGGACTGGAAACAATCTGAGATTGTTTATTGCCTCCATTTTTTTTATTATCAGCAAAACTTTAATTACAGCTCTCACTAAACCTACTACCTTCTGCCAACATTTACAAGGCGATAAATTTCCCCTTCTCTCCTTACAGGATCTGAACCTCCAATAGGGAGTGCATATGCACTGGAAGATATTGATTCCCCAAAGAAATTATAACAGCATTTGTTCTCGGGTAAACACACACGCAGGCTATTATAACACTGGGGAAGAGTCAATTGTCTTTGCTTTATTAAACAACTCAGCTCTCAATTGGGAGCGCATCTAGATTATCAAGAGATTGGTAGAACAGACGGGCAGCCCGGCCTGGGTGGGTAGGCTGAGTGGGAAGATTGTGGGGCTCAGGTTAGGAGGAAGCTTCCATATCCTCCTCCCTGGGTTTTACCCCTCCTCCAACCAGCATGCTTCCCTGCCTCTTACCCCCACAGTCCTTCAGCCCTGGATGGGGGCATTGATCATGGCTCTCAGCCTGGGGAGTGGGCAGCTTGTTGCGAGTTGGCAGAGATACAGCTCCTGCACGGCCTGCCAACTGGCTAATGGCCCCATGTGTATTGGCAGGCAGTAAACAAAAGCCTTTTAAAATTTTTGGGTTGTATTACTGGCAGGTGGAAAAGGTTGTTGCATTCATCAGCCTAATTTGGGAAATGGTACGTGGCCCATTTTTGTTTTATAATGTCCAGCAAATGCATTCCCCCCCGAGCAAAGGGGTGATCAGTTGTGAGTTGTCTCTCACGCGGCTGTCACAGGCAGGGTGTTTTATCACAGACAGGAATGGCAGTGTAGTGTGAAATCTGCTGCGGGTGCCTTGTGCAGTGCTGGTGTCTTTGGGGCCCTGTTAATAAAAAGGAAACCTCAGATCCCCCTTCTGTAAGTACATTCACGAAACATGGGAGTGAAGCCAAGTGAAAGGCTTCTTTTGTAGTGGGACTTTGCAGAAACTTTGATCATGAATCTCGACTTCGTACAGAAAGTCACATTGTTTTAGAGTTACCATCATGTAGGGCCAAGATGTTTCTAGGATTTTCTTTGTGACATACTTGCCTAAGGAAATAAAGCAGAAGTAGAATAGAGCTGAGATGTGGGCTGCATTTTCTTGGCTAAATTGAGCCTAGAGGAAGCAGTCTGCAGAGGGGATCAGGGAGGCCACAGGGGAGTGAGGCCAGGCCAGTCAGTGTGGTTGAAGTCTTGCTGATGTGGTACCCCTTAGCTTTCACGGAGCTTCTGAACAGAACTGTCCACAACTGATACTGCAGCAGTGTGATATACCTGTAAGATGGCACAGCTGAGCAGAAGCAGGTGCCCCTCCCAGGGCATGTGAGTCAGAGCAAACTTGGAGTAAGCAGAGAAGAATTTTCTGCTCCTGGATATGGCACACTGGCTGGTCGGAGGCCCACCTGCTATTGTCCACAGCTGGGTGTCGCATGGTGGTTGTTTTTTTCCAGTTGGCTCTGCCATACAAACGCCTGTGTGTGTCCTGTCTTCCCACCATGACACTAGCACTCCTGCCCTGAAAGACGGCTTTGATGTTCCTACCCTTGGACACATTGGAACCCTGTGACTATTATGCATGACACTGAGCTGCCTGATGTCCAGGGCTAACGTGTATTCATTGCTCATCAATTTTACCCTGCATGTTGAGCCTTGGCAGCTATGAACCAGCTTATAAAAACCCAGCTACCCTGAGGATTCCACATGGCAACAGCTCACAGGAGACCCCACAGTCAGGGCAGAGAGCCCAAGGAGCTCAAGACATGACTATTGCAGTTTAAGAACCAGATGGGAGTGTGAAGAGACCTTTGAGATGCAACCCACTAGAGTCACCCTCTGGTTGTCACCTGGCAAGAGGCTCCATGCTAGAATCACCCAGCCCACCTGTCCTGAGTGCCTGCCCACAACAGCAGTGAGGGACACAAAGATTGACATTTTCAGCTCCTGTAGGTTTGAGAAATCTGTTTTACAGCCACTAGAACTGGAATGCAGGGCCACATGATAAATCAACTCCATTTTGAAGGTTTTGGACAGCAGTCCAAGTGTCAAAGGCTGGACTTAAGGAACATGGATTCCTGAAAGGAGGAGAACCTCAAGGGAAAAGGCTGGCTTCAGTGCCGACTTTACCTCTTAATTATTTGCTGGCTTGAATGCAGCTGCTGAGAAATTGAGCAGAAAATAGCTAGAAATGTGTGAAAAACTGAGCATAGCTGGTAACACGTTTATGCAACTTTGGGAGGAAATGAGGAGGTTTAGGTTCTGCCCTGAGCAAGGGTCCCCTGTAAATATTCCTTAGCTTTTGGCTGCAAATCCTGATCAAGAGTCAAGTTGGAAGAGGCCAGCCCTCATAAAAACTGACAGGTACCCTTTAAATCAGCTCAACCCTCCAGTGGAGTGAGTTATTGTGTCTTTGCTCTTCTGCTGCCAGAAACCACAGCCAATCCATGAGCAAGGAAGCATCACTCAGAAGTTCATGTTATCTCTAAAATACCTGTTATTAGTGGTGGAAAACTTCTGGTTTGGAAGACAGAGGAAGAAAAGGGATAGAAAATTCAAAAAAGAGCAGAAGACATACATCGGACATCGGAAAATGGTTTGGAAAGAGGAGCTGGTGGGGTAAAAGTGATGTTTGAAAAGATAATGGCCAAGAATGGTCCAAAAACTGACATCAAGATGTACTGTAAACCCTAAGCACAATAAGCTAAAAGGATTGTGCCTGGCCGTGTCATGGTAAGACTACTGAAAATGAGGAGAGCTGTAAAAATTTAAAGGGAAAAAAAGGAGCAGATCACCCTCTAAAAGTGATGGTGAGATGGATACTGGCTTCTAAGGAGCAACGGAAAGTTGAAGGCAATGGAGTGAGATTCATTTTCATGAAGAAGATAACCTCAAATGTAGAGCTCTGCATCCGGTGAAAACCTCTTCAAGCACACTGTCTAGTCCTTTTCCATGTGTGCTTGTACTTACCTCTCCGTCCCTCATCAGCAAAGCAAGGTTGTTCATGTGATAGGTGTGGCAATGTAGTTATTGATGATTGAATACATTTCACCAACCCAGGTACCATCTTTCATATAGGTGCTTGTGGTCGTTGGCTCTTTCTGGTGTTTTCTCCTTTCCCTTGGAAATGATGCTGTACCCATCATCTTCATCATCTGTATCTTGTGGTGCTTACCTATGTCTTTTTTTTTTTTCTTAGAAAAATACTACAGATGTTGAATTGCTTAGTCAAAGGGTGTGTCCATATTCATGACTTCCAACTCATTTTGCAAAGTTGCTTTCTTGAAAAGCTGTTCCAGTGCATATTCCCATCAGCACAAGGGCCCCTCCACTCCTCCTTCTGGGACCCGATCATCCTTGTAACTCTTGGCAAAGCCAGTAGATGGAAAAGAGCATCTTGACCTTTAAGTCTGCATTGCTTCAGTCTCTAGTGTGACCTAATATTTCCCCTGGGTTTACTGTGCATTTGTATTCCTTCTTTGGTTATTTTCCTATTATTCTCCATTAATTCTGTGGAATCACAACAGGGACATATCTGGCTGTTATGCAAAGTGCTACCTTCAGTTGTGTTCAAGGCCTTTTCTATTTTGCTTTTGTAATCAGATCCAAAATGGTTTGTTTCCAATCGTCTGAAGTCGCATCAGCTTTAGAAGATCTGAACCGAAAGAGAGCCCCCTGAGGCCTTTTACTCTATCTCACAGTTTTGCAGGGAGAAAAGCGAGACTCAGAAGGGACAAGGGACATGTCCAAAGTCCTAAGGCATGGCCTTCTGTTTCTATCTGCCTTGTTGTTTTTCACTCATGTATTATTAAAATGTGGTGTTTGCAGTGGCTCAACTCTGTGTGGAAACATCTTTAATTCTCTACTTATCTCTTGGGCAAAGACGGAGAGGTTGGGTATGAGGCTAAGATTCCAGAACTGTCTGTCTCACTAATGGGACAGATTAGCAAAAAGTGCAGCCTGAATGTGAATAACTTCGTGAAAGCAGGAAAGTCCTAACTTGGAGAGTCCATGGTGATTCTAAATCGACGGAGGAGAGGTTGTTAAGTTTCAGCCAAGTCAGGGTTTGCTTTAATGAGGAGATTCAAGTCATTTATGCATAATTTATGACTTTAATGAGAACAGAAGCTACAGAAGATGTTCAGTATGTTTGAAAAAAAAGTCACTTCTTAGTAAATCTTTTGTACTGTGCTTTTGTCTGTTCATTTAATTTTGTTAGAGAAAGCCTTAGAGACGGTTTGTGCAGTGACAAAGGATTCCCCTGAACCTCAGTGACTTGAACAGAAGAGTGGATTCTTATTCACAGGATGGACCCAGTGGGGACCTCCTGGGGGCTCTGCTCATCACAGGCACACACAGAGCTGAGCTGATGGAGGGATCTTGTCTGTGTATGGTTCTAAGGTCATTCTGGTAGGGCAAGGGATTGGCAGATCAGCCCCTGAGTTTCCTGAGGCAGAGGTTAGCATACTGTGGCCTTCAGGCTCTGTCTGACTTGTTACCTTCTCTGTACTTTGTGCAAGGTTGGGGTGTCTTTTACATTTTGAAGCAGTTAAAAAAATCAGGGTAGTACCTTGTGACGTAGTAGCTGCATGAATTGGAAATCTCAGTGTCCATAAATGAAGTTGGGCTGGCACACAGCCACATGCTGTGTTATGTATTATCTATAGATGCTTGGTGATGTGGTGACAGAATCACACAGCTGTGAGTGGCCCGGTGGCCACCAAACCTAAATATGAGGTCTGTGAAAAATTTCAGGGATACATAAATGTTGGTTTATTTTGGTATGAAAAATTTTGAGCAGCATGCATGTGAGGATTCTTCAGAAAGTGTGCAAGAAATGAATATTATGAGAAAAGTTTCAGCATGAGTTTTGGAACTTGCTGGCACCAAAATAATCCCATCTTCCCCCCACCCTAGATCTTTTGATGTCCCCTGGTATGTCTAATCTTTTATAGAAAAACTTTTGCTGACTCTGCTTCCAAAGGACCTACCTGGATCAAGTGTTTGATGCCCAGGCTTGTATTTGGTTAGCAAAATCATATTCCATGGCTTTGTCTCCTTGAGAAGACGCAGAGGAATGAGTACAAGAATAACTGGAAATATCTGGTACACAATAGGGGTGAAGACCCACAGGCCTGGAGAAGGTGTCTAGCTGAGACATCAGTGATTGATAATTAATTGAACTTGAACTGCAGATAATTTACTATAAATGCCTCATTGGCCCGTGTTCATGCCAGCCTTGTCCTCCTTCAGAATGACTACCATTGATCTGTGACTGTTCTCACAGCTGCAATTTAAGATTCGTTAACAATAGTTGGAGAAGGTGGTAAGGAACTCAATGAACAATTTTAAGAAAAAAAAATTCAATTCTAGTCCTCTTGAGTTGCAGGGGACATTTAATACTGTGAATGATCTGAGCCCAGCCAAGAAGAGAATGTCAGAAAAGTACCTGCTTCCTTCTTCACAGCCTCCTTCAGAGCGAGTGCTTCCCACTCCTACCTGGAAGAAACTCATTCGCAGGCAGCACAGGAGGGGACTTGGTGGGGCTTGCGCTGTTCTTGAGACAGTGTGGGCTCCTCTCCTGGCAATAGGCTGGTCCCGGGGAGGGTCTAAGTCCCAAGTAGCCACGGAGCCCCAAAGGAGCGGCAGGAGTTGGTGTCAGGACTGCTCGCTGTAGAATCCTCACTGCCCTTTCACCCAGCCTCCCTTCTTTTCTGGAGCTGCACACCCTTGGCTGCTGATACTGGTATCTTTTCCAGTCCTAATGAGCAGCTTGGGCTGCTCCCTTCCTCATCCCCTTTCTGTCCCCTGAGCACACCGACCCTAGAGAGTGAGCCCAGGAATCCTGCCCATCTATTCTGAAGCCACGGGGGCCTCGGGGTCAGCCTTGCTCTGAGTTTGCTGCCTGCCCAGTCTCCAGCAAATTGCAGTTCCCTCCTTTTGAAAAAGTCTCCAGGTAGCTCCAGTGGTTTTGCAAACTGCAATTATCTGTTGTGAATCATCCCCGGAGGGCATGCCTTTGTGGAATCTTTGCTGTTTCTTTAGGATTCTGGCAATAGCATTATCAGAGGATGCAGGGGTGTTTATTCCCAGCCATAAAATAAGTTTATAGAGATCTAATTAGCAACAGTATTATCTTCATTTGGACTTAGTCATGCTAAACATCCTGTAAGAGTTGTTTACAAGGTGGTATGACTGGTTATGGTATTAATAACACGATTAGCCAGAAGTATCAATGTTTCCCACTACTTACTGCTTCCTAATGAGGTTGTGTGCACAGTTCCCTGGTGAGGGTGAGTGGGGGGGATACAAAAGCATGGAGGAGTCATTAAAAGGAATTTGGGAGCTTCAAGCTGCAGGGCCCTCTGTGGGTGCCTTAGAGTTAGTAGTGGAGGGAGGGTCTGCATAGAAACAGGTGTGGTGTCCCTGAACACCATGTGCTTCCGGAGGCATTGGACGCTGGCCCAGGTAGACATGTCCTCCACGAGGGCCCCTCTTCTGCCGCCTCCTGCAGGAAGCACTCTGAGCACTTGACAGGAGCTTAAAGTGATTCCATATGTGTCATGGGTTGGCCTTGGCATATGAGCTGTTTGCTCTTCCTGCCACAAATGTGGGATCCTTGAGATGGGCCTATGTGTCACTTCAGTGTCCCTTCCAACTCTGTGGCTGAAATGGGCTTTTGTCACCGTACCCTCTGGGGGTCCCAGAACAATGCCAAGCTAAGTAGATGACTGTAGATGAGACTGGCAAGAACAGGAAGAGTGCTGTCTGGTCCAGCTGGCTATGACAGATGACCTACTTTAAGGGTTTTGGCTGGTGAGTGACAGAGTGGAGGGCAGAGCTCGTCTCTGCCACTTCCTGGGTTGCATGTTTTTATGGATGGGTAGTGGGGAGAGTTGGCATGAAGCTAAGCAGGGGGCTGACTCAGTCATGGCCTAGGTTTCAGTGTTCCTCCTGATTGAGCATGACTCCTTGGGATGTGGCTGAGCACCGTGATGGGGGGTAGGGTGGGGATAGTGCTGGCCACAGAGGGATGAGGCCAGCTTCAGGTGCCACTTCTGTCGCCTTCGAGTTGGAGGATACCAAGCCCTCCTTTACTCACATGGGAAGTAAGGTTGACTCTACCCTGAGGGGCTTCCTGTGTTGGGGTGAGAATCACCTGGAGGACTTGCTGAGAAGCCCTTTGTACAAGTCTGGATGGAGGTGGAGGAGGTGAGATGGAGAGCAGGGACCCCTCTGGGTCCTGTGTCTTTCCCCTTGACAGTGTGGTAGAGTATCAGCTTGGGAAGCGCTGGGCATCTGTGATGGTGTCCGGGCCCACCCATGCTCACCTTGGGGGACACTGTAGGCCCTCCATAGAGGAGAGGTGCTGAGGAAACAACCAAGCAATGAGGGGTTTTGTGGTTGGGTTTTGGCATCTGGGACAATCAACAAATGTTGACCTGAGGGCTGCCTGGCTGCTGCTATAAGGCCCCTCTTAGTTCCGCTCAGCTCCTATTATGCCAGGGCAAATTGAGTTACAGCATCTGAAGCTCTTCGCTTACTGGAGCAAGCGCTGCGTATTAGTGGCTCCATCTGTCTTGTTCTTCTGCCTCATCTTTTCTGGAAGCCTCTGGGCATGTCCTCCAGGAGAACGCAGCAGCAGCTCAGTGAAGTATGGGTTATGTTTTGTTCTGTTGGTTTTTCCTAAGTGGGATAAATGGTGGCATTTGCAGGGTGGGGGCATGGGAGGGCCAACAGTCATTGTTCTCAGGTGGCCCTGGGACACGGTGCTCATGGTGCCTGCCAGGGCTCTCTGAGTTCCCTCCGCACAGTCTGCTAGCTCATGGAGCTGAACTTCTGCAAGAGGATGCAGGGAAAGGACAGTTCTTTGCAGTTATAGATTTAAAAACTATCACTTTGTGAAAGCAATATGGTGTAGCTTATAGAAAATTTGCAAAATAGAGACATGGTGAAAGAGCCCTAAACCTAGCACCGAGACAGTTTAGTGGGTATCCTTTTGGCGCATCTAGAAGTTGAGTGTATCTGTAGAAGTTTTTAGGTAATTATGATTGCTTTAATTTTTATTGATTCTAAAGGCAAAGAGACAGAGATGGGCAAAGAGCTTCCATCCATTAGTTCATTTACAGCTATGGCTGGGCTGGGCCAAAGCCAGGGCCAGGAACTCCGTCTGGGTTTTCCATATGGGCCATCACTTGTTGCTTCCCTGTGTGCACATTGGCAGGAAGCTGGAGTCACAAGTGGAGTGGGAACTCACACCCATGAACTCTGACATGGGATACGGGTATCCCAAGCAGCATGTTTACCATCAGGCCAACCACCCATTCCTGTTTTCATATATTTTTAAAAGATTTATTTATTTACTTGAAAGTCTGAGTTAGAGAATGAGAGGGAGGATCTTCCATCCATTGGTTAACTCCCCAGTTAATGAATGGGGCTGGATCTGGGCCAGGCTGAAGTCAGAAGCCAGGAGCTTCATCTGGGTTTCTCCTGTGGGTAGCATTGGCCCAAACACTTGGGTCTCTATCTGCTGCATTTCCCAGGCCACTAGCAGGGAGCTGGATCAGAAGAGGAGCAATAGACAGGAACAGGTGATATTTGTTCAGTATACCACAATGCCAACTGACAAATGTCTTAAGAGGAAGGCCAGGTAAGGGTTGAGACAGACAGAAGGTGCAGGGAAAAGAGGTGGCCATGAGGTCCCTGAGGCACAGGCTGGGTCATTGTAGCCTCGGCCAAGAACATTGACAGCCCCCAAACTAGAGGCTGCTAATGAGGGACAGTCCCTTGGAGCCTTGTGGGAGGGCTGCACTGTGTTGTGGGGCTGGCGGTAAGTCAATGCTCAGGGAGACTGGTTTGGGGCCTGGGTAGGGCTGCCCTTGCAGTCCTAGCACCACCTATCTGGATGCCAGGATGGGCTGTGACCTGGGCATGGTGCCACGGGTGCCCTCTGAATGCAGCACTCCAAATCACTCAAGCGTTGGGAGCTGCCATCATCTCATTGTTTCCCACAGTCCCAGGCGTTGCAGCATGGTGAAAGCTCACCTACTGGGATCTATCTTTTATGAATGGGGCTGTGTGCAGCTGGGAGACTGCTCAAATCTTGCCCGAGGTTGGTGCTGTTTGGGCAGCTTCACCGGAGGCTGACCTCACAGAAAGGTTTTTAACAGCTTTGGGCACCAGGTTCTGAGTGCCTTGAAGTGGAAGCGTGATCTCAGATGACAGCTGAGTACCCTAGAGGCTGTGGGCTGTGAGGGTACTGATGTAATCAGAGCAGGCAGGTATCTCCGACAGCTGGGGCTAATGGGCCAGTCAGGCAGGGCAGTGCAGCCCTGGACATTCTCTGTGCTCACTGGCATCGGGCCAGGCCAGGCTTCTGGGTGCACCTGCCATGGTTCTCCATACTGCACCCATCCTGAGTGGTTTTATCTTGCATTGGTGGGAAATGGCTATTTAAATTATTGATGAAAGAGTCAAAGTGAGCTAATGTGGCTCAATGTCTCCAACAGACAGAACTATGCATAATTAACCCAGAGGCAAAGGTGGAGGCAGGGGCAGGAGGCTGCGGTTGTGGATGAGTCCCAGGGAGTCAGAGGTGCAAATTCTGCAAGTGTCTGTTTGGAAAGTGCTTTGGGAAGAATTCATGACTCAACACCCAGGTTTAGTGCTGCCCAGAAGACCTTCTCAGCCTGTGGATTTCTTCATGGGCTGGTTCTGTTTGTTGGTTAAGTAGTCCTGCATGGGAGTGGGCTGTTGGCTTCTGGGGCAGGTGGTCTAGGACCAGGAACATAGAGAGTCCTAAGTCTGGTGTGAATGGAGGGCTGGGACTACCTCCAAGTGCCTTCAGCTAGCCACCCCAGACTCCTGCCCTGTGGTTGAAACGAATGGTTCCAGGGGCAACAGCCCAGAAGTGGCACGCACTGGATTGAGCCTCTCTGTTCACATCCAGCTGCCCCTTGCTGGGGATCTAGCATGTTCTTGGCTTACCTATCTATCCATGGTGCTGGTTCACAGTGGGCACCACTGATCATAATGGCATTTGGTGACCTTGGTGGGTGCAAGAGCCTGGCTGGCCAGCAGAGTGTTAACAGTTCCACCAGCCTGAGATAGCCTCTTCTTGGCTCCAACTCTGGCTGCAAACTTTGGGTAAGGAAGAGCCAGGCTTGGTGTCTTTGGCCATGACTGTCCAGGTGAGGAGCCAGCACACAAGTGGGTCCTTGCCAGGAGGAGGGGCCTGAGTTGCATCTCTGTTGGAGTTCTGAGCACTGCCAGCCCTGTTACTCAGTGCCAATGAGGTCCACTCAGTTAGGGAGGTTGCCTGAAGCCTGCACTTGATCTTGACCCTACTTTCCTGGCATGAGGCTCCTACAGGCCTTGGAATCTCCAGCAGGGTGCATGTCTTTTGCGTGAGGATGAGATGGCTAGAAACTGGGGCTCCCTGAGTATCCCCGGCATGAGGGGGCTGGTGGCTGGAAGGCCAAGGTCTAATCAGGAGGTTAGGAGTTGAGCTCTACCCTGTAGCTTGCAGGAAGGAAAGAGAACTGATGGTTGATGAACCTGGCCACTGACTCAGGCCAAATGGTACATTGTTTTGGGAGCTTCCAGATGGCTGAACACATGGGGGTGCCTGGAGAATGGTGTGCTGGGAGAGAACTCCTCTCCATGTGTCCTGCCCTGTGTTTTCATCTGGGTTGCACAGGATGCTACATGATGTTTTACCCTGTGCTGAGTTGCTCTAGGAATTTAATGAAACCTGGAGAGGATGTTATGGAGACCCTGATTGACAGCCAATCAGAGGTGTAAGCAACAACTTCCTGCTTATGACTGAGCCCTGAACCCACAGGCTCTGATGCCCTCTCCAGGTGCAGGCAAAGTCAGAAATGAGTGGAGTTAAGTGGCAGTGAGCTGATGTCCTATAGAAGAACACCCTCTTCCCGATAATCAGGCATCAGAGTCTCACACTGAGTGATGGGGGTCGGGGAGCAGGAAAAAAGAAAACCGCTGGGTTTGTTTCTGGCCTCTTTGGAGGGGTCTGCCTGGGAGTGCCGGAAGTGTTTTCAAGCACCTATCAGCAGACTTTCAGAAAACCTCAAGCTTCTGCAAAAATACCAGGGGTAACATGAAAGGGGAGTCATCTAGAGGAATATGTGGTCCCACCCATCTGCCTCTTCTGCCCCAGGGGCAGGCTGGACTCTGAGGGATATGAGGAGCCACCCCCTACTCCAAGGGGCGTTAACCTCAGGTCCTGGTGTTGACCCTCACCATGCAACAGAGGGGACTGAGATAGAGAGTGGACAGGTTTTGTGTTCCTGTGGGCTCCTGCCAACAGCATGGTGCTGGTTGGAAGCTTGTGGAGCATGCATGTGTATGTGTGGGTTGGTTGGCAGAGGCTAGCACAAGGGCAAATTATGTCAAGTTAAACTGCAGAACTGCCTGGAGAGTGCAAGGTCCAGGAGTGGGAATGGGAAACGTTAGGGAAACAGTGAGCACCTCCCTCTTGGGTGCCACTCCAACTGGTGAGATTGAGAACCAGGACTGGGATAGACATGACTAGACAGAGAGTGGCACCTGCCAAAACATGCGTGGGCTGGATAGTGGAGCTGGTTGGGTTGAACTAGGCTTCAGAGCCTATTGACATGTATGAGAGCTGAATGGGGTGTGGGACAGACTGGACCAGTCTGCTGTATAAACTGGCAAGTGAGGGAGCCAAGGCAGGGGGCGGGCCTGGTGGGGTTATTGCAGGTCACTCCAACTAGGCTGTAGCTCCCACTGATTTGTGTGAGGGCCAAGTGTGTGGTGGGCAGTATTGGGCTGGGATCCAATACTCATTGGTTTGTGTGGAAGATGGGACTGGGGACAGAACTGACCCAGCAATTGCAATTACCAGTGTGTGTGACAGATTGTGCCAGAACTGGTATTGGAAAGCACACATGGGAGTCAGGTCTGGGAACACTGAAGATGAAGTTTTTGTGGGGATCCCCCCCCAATTGAATCGCTGGATCCAGAACCCCAACCATGAAGAGAATTGTAGTTTCCAAAGTCTGACCGTGGAGTGGCTGTCCTCCATCCCAGGATATGGAGGTAGTTGGGAGGCTGGGTGTGACTTCTCCCCTTGTCTCCCCCTTCTCCTCAGATGCAGGAAGGAAAAAAAAAAGAGAGGATGTGCAGATGGTGGTCTTACCCACTTTCCTCTAGCCCTTGGCCCTTTGCACCCTAATCAACTATGTAAAAATCATCAAAAATTAAAATTAAATAAAAGGATGATTGACTTACATTTCTTTTCTGCACATCTGCAGAAGTAACTTTTGGCCTCTTTTGATTGTTTTTAAACACCTTTTTGGATGGAATTAAAATTAAACCATAGCTTATCTTATGGGATTCATTGTGAGTCCCATGTCAGAGAGCCTGGGTTTGATTCCCATCTCCAGCTTCTTGTTATTGCAGACTCTGGGAGGCATCAATGATGACCCAGGTAACTGGGTCCTTGTCACTCTTATGGGAGCTCTAGATTGTGTTTTTTTTTTTTAAAGATTTATTCATTTTATTACAGCCAGATATACACAGAGGAGGAGAGACAGAGAGGAAGATCTTCCATCCGATGATTCACTCCCCAAGTGAGCCGCAACGGGCCGGTGTGCGCCGATCCGATGCCGGGAACCAGGAACCTCTCCGGGTCTCCCACGTGGGTGCAGGGTCCCAAAGCTCTGGGCTGTCCTCAACTGCCTTCCCAGGCCACAAGCAGGGAGCTGGATGGGAAGTGGAGCTGCCGGAATTAGAACCAGCGCCCATATGGGATCCCGGGGCGTTCAAGGTGAGGACTTTAGCCGCTAGGCCACACCGCCGGGCCCTAGATTGTATTCTAAGCTCTTGGCTCTGTAATCTGAATCAGTCATGACTGCTGTGGGCATCTGGATGGACGGTAAACTAGCCGATGCAAACTCTCTTTCTCCACCCCTCTCTCTACCTCTCAAGAAATTTCATCTTTTAAAAGAATCAATAAGAAGGGGCAGGTTTTTGGATACAGAGCAGGTTAAGTCTGTTAGGATGTAACATCCTGCCTTTGCCCTTGCTAGTGATCCCGCTTCCTGCTAATGATGATGATGGAGTTCTTGGATCCTGGCTTTAGCTTATCCCAACCCAGGTTGTCGCAAACATTTTGGAAGTAAACTCATGAATGAAAAAAAAAATAAAAAGAAAGTTCCTGATTCCCAAGATGGTGCTTAGTGACTGAAAAAAAGTTTCTCAAAGATGGGACCCATACTGTCTTTGAAATGATACCTTCTTAAGAATTTCCCTGTGTGCGTTTCCATTTCAGTATCCAGAGTGGCCATATCCTTATCTTACCAGCTTCCCGGCTTCCTGTTTGTTCCCATCCTTACCTGCCTTACTTCTGAAGTCTAATCCCCCCTCTCTGAAATGGAGAAATAAACAGTTCTGCTGTGTGTGATCTCTTTTTTTAATTGGATTTTTGCTGAGGACTGGATGAATGAAATTTCTGGGCTCTTCCAGTAATCAGCTGAAGCAATGGCATTAATTTCCTAAGGACCTCTCTGAGGTCTGCTCGCATGGTTTGCAGACAGTGGTCAATGCCAGATGTAAATTGAGGTCTCAAGGGGCTAACCTGACAATTAATGTGAAGCCTCCTCAAACCCCTCCATCAGCTAGGGCACCAGGATCATTAGACCTCCCAGAGATCCCATGTTACTTAAGACACGCCCCTTGGGCATCACAAGGAAATCAACAGAGAACTCTGTTCCTGCAGGTGCAGGGGGTGAGGGCTGTTCAGAAACCAAGGCAGATTTCTTAGCGTTTTGTCAGGTTAACTTTCTCTCTCCTAGCAGTGCAGCATCTTGGAGGAAAGTCAGAACTGTCACTCAAGGAGAGTGGCCAGTTTGATGTAGAAATGTCTGCAAACATGACCTCCATCTTCCCTCCTTGCTGTCTTGCTTTTGAAGCGACTCCCTAAGACATCTGGCCTGTGACACACCCGCTTTGCCTGGTGCTGGTTCCTGCATGCCATGCTTCTGTAGCTCTGACTTCCCCTGACCTCCTTCTTCAGGCTCCTCATCTTCTCAACATGTTGCTTGATCCAGGTAGCTTCCCATGGCCTGCAGGATGAGGGAGAAGTTCCTTGCCTGGCTGCACAGTTGGACCGCACCTCTGCACCTCCTTCTTGACACTCTGGTTTCTCTCCTCTGGGATTATGCTGCAAGTAAAGGGACAGGGTGCATAGGATGTCATTCAGTTTCATGTCTTTGTACACAGATGTGATGTCTGCTGTTCTTTTTGGCTTTGTAAGTATCTGTACTTGAAATTCATGGGGATACTTGCTTTTTAGCATCCCTCACAACCAATGTGCAGGGAAGGACCATCTGGACTGCAGTCTGGCACTGTGGCGGCCCTGTTCCTGATTAGCAGGTGTTGGTGGCAGCTCTGGCTAAGGGTTGAGCACCTGGTGCTGTGATATCAGTAGTGACTTCTTGGACCAGTCCTAAACCAGATGTGGAGACCTCTTACCTGTGGCTTCTCTCCAGGCCTGGGTTCCTGGCCCTTCTGGTAACTCTGGGAGTGAATTAGCATCCTTCATTATGAAATATGATATTGATAAACAAAAGTGGAGAAAAAAAATCTTACAAATAACACTAGTCAGGCAGATTCCATGAACATAAAATTTTTGTTCCATTTTATTTTTCTCTTCTTTCTATTTTTGGTCTCTCTTGCTAGCTGGACAGTTTTGAGACTCTTTCATTCCTTATATGTCATATTATCTCCAAAACATAATTTTCTTATAAAAACCTTAGTATTTTCATCTGATGCAATGAAATTGCCAGGGTTTCCCTATTGGTTAGTATTCAGTGTTTCCCAGATTGTCTCACAAAATCACTTTCTGTAGTTGTGTTTGATCTGGTGTTCACATGACGTCTACACTGTGTGTGTTTGTGTGTGTGTGTGTGTGTGTGCATCTTCTTACACTGTAGCTATTCCTCTCATTGCTGGCTTTTCTGAAGAACCCAGCTTTGTTGTCCCGGAAAAGGTCTTTCTTGCTAGATTTGCCTGTTGACTTTGTGCAGGTGGAATTTCCATGCTGCCCTGTCACTTGCATTGCCTGAGATGACATAGTGATCTGGAGCCTTGGTTAAATGTGAAGGATTTGCTGTTTTGTCAAGAAAGTTTCCCATGGATGATGATGCTATTACTTCAGTCCCTGCTGAATTCAGGGGCTCACAGTGTCCTTGTCCCCACTTTTAGGGCTAAGATAGTGCTCCAGTTGGTGGCAACCTGCCTTCTCCACTGAGAAATTGTGTTTACCTTTTGTAGCAGTGCGTGGCCTATGTGTACTAATTAGGCAATCTGTAGATAGCCACTTCTGTCTTATATTTTTACCTGTTTGGGCATCCAATAGTGATAGCCTGTTCAATGTCTCTTAGCACAATTTTTTAAAAATATAACTTGGATTTTTCCAGTATTTTGTAAAAAAATATATTTAGAATGTTTTTATTTGAAAGGCAGAGTCAGAAATAGAGAAGGAGAATGAGAGAGAAAGGAGAGATCTTCTGTCTGCTGACTCATTCCCCACAATTGCCAGAGGTGCTCCTTTCCCAGACCATTAGCAGGAAACTGGACTGGAAGTGGAGTAGCCAGGACTCAAACTGATGCCTCTTTGGGATGATAGTGCTGTAGGCAGATAATATAGCCCCAGCCCTAGCATGCTTTCTTTAAAGACCACTAAATGTGATTTTTTTTTTTTTTACAAATAACCCTGATGAAAAAATTAAAATAAGGGCCTGGCGTGGTGGTCTAGCAGCTAAAGTCCTCGCCTTGTATGTGTTGGGATCCCATCTGGGCTCTGGCTTGTGTCCCAGTGGCCCCTCTTCCCATCTCGCTCCCTGCTTGTGGCCTGGGAAAGCAGTCGAGGACAGCCCAAAAGCTTGGGACTCTGCATCTGTGTAGGAGACACGGAGGAGGTTCCTGGCTCCTGGCTTTGGATTGGCTCAGCTCTGGCTGTTGCGACCACTTGGGGAGTAAACATTGGATGGAAGTTCTTCTTCTCTGTCTCTCCTCCTCTCTGTATATCCGACTTTCCAATCAAAATAAATAAAGCTTAAAAAAATTAAAATAAGACTTGTCTTGTTGAAAAAATGAATAGTTGCTCCTTATGTTATATAAAATTTCTATCTGGGGCAAGCTTTAGAGAAATAGAAACATTCGGTGTGTTCTCAGAAGTTCTTCACTATTATACCTCTCTGAATATTACACATTGTTCTGAACATGGGCAGAACAGCTCACCTTGTGTCCTGTGTTCACTGTGACAACAATGACTGCTATAAAACAAGACAACCACCTAAACATCTTTGACTTTATGCCAGAGAAGTTTGTTGTGTTGTTTGTTGGGTGTTGAGAGCTGAGGTCTGTTCATCTCGACTGCTCCTTCCCTGCCCTGGGGTTTTCTGCTTCCAGCCGGAAGGAGGAAGAGAATGTAAAGAAACCATTGACTTCTTAGGGACCTTGGCCTGGAGGCCTCACCCATCTTTTCCTTTCCTGGGCTGCTCCTGAGAATTGAACACATGGCCAGTCCTGGATGCAGGAAGGCCTGGGAAGTGGCACTCCTGGCTGGATAGCCACCCCTCAGGCATAGCTCTGTCCAGGTTCCGTGGATGATTCTGCCATATTTGGGGCCTGTCTCTGGGATGCAACCCACCCAATGAAGCCTTGGGTGCAGCATCCCTGTGCTTCAGTTATCATCACAGTCTTAGATTATGAACTCTCCTTCTTCAAGGAATACACATCCTGATGATCCTGTGTCCTGGGGTAGATCTGTGTGGCTAGACCCAGATGAGAGAGGGATGATGACCTTGTGCCAAGGCATGACATCATAGACATTCTGCTATTGACTGGAAGCCACCAGCATTTTCACAACTCCGTCATTCCTTTCTTTTTTAGCATCTGGCAACAGGCTATTCCAAGGGTTCTGTTAAACTTTTAGGAGGATGCATTAAACAAGTCTGGAGCTATATGAGCTTCAAACACGATCATTGAGCTTTATTATTTTTTCCCTCACTTCCTTGCAAACCTTAACCTGAAAATAGCAGCCCATTTGTTAGAGCATGCTACTTATAACATGCAGCATGTGTGGCATCGTTCTCTAATGGTCTCCCCTTTCATTCTTGCCTCCAACAAATTAAGAGAGGCCTCTCCAGGTAGGACAAGTAAGGTATTATGTCCCTTGGTCCCTCCTCCATTCCCAACCTAGGGCTGTCCACAAATGCTGTTTGGTGGGTTGGTTGATGACTGTTTGGTTGTCTGAAAGGGAGGTGAAGTGTGAAGCCCAAATACTAGCTCTCCTCCAAGCTCAGGCTATACTTGGCTTACGGTGTGATGGGATGATACACAGCCCGAGCAGCCTCTGTAAGATCTTTCTCCTGGTGAAGACTTTATTTTCTCTCTGTTGTGCAGGGGCCAGTGGACTGTGCAATGTATAAATCATAGCTACAAAACATAAAGGCTATTTCTATGTCCTGGAAGAGAAACCAGACATCAGTCAGCTGGGGGCTGGGTGGACGGTGTTGGCAGTAGGTAAGCCTGCCATGTTTGCAGGGTGCTTCCGGTTGCAGGGAGCAACATGGGTGTTGTCAGTGGGCCGAATGCTGATGGCGCTGGAACACCGCAAGCAGTGACAAGTCCCATAAGCATCACAGACAGGAAAATCTGCCTTGAAGTTCCCTCTGGGATCTAATTTAAAAGCACATCTTGGTGAGACTTAGGTCACATGGGAAGCAGACATGAGTGGAAAGGAATCTGGAGTGACAGCTGAAGCCTCCCTGTGCACCTGGGCCAGCTGTGCCACTCTGTGGGAAAGGACTCCTCAGGAGAGAGGAGATGCTGGGCGGCAAGTGACCCTGAGGACAGCTCAGCACAGCAACCCCTCAGGCACTGCAGCATAGGACCTGGGAGCAGGATTTTTGTTTTTAAAAAGTATTGATTTATTTATCTGGAAGACAGAGTTAAACAGGGAGGAGAGACAGGTCCCTCTCCAAATGCCTGAACCCAGGAGCTTCATCCAGGTTCCATGTCCTTGAACCATCCTCTGCTGCTTTCCCAGGTGCCTTAGCAGGGAGCTGGATAGGAGGAGGTAGAGTAGCTGGGACTTAAATTAGCCCCTATAGAAGATGCCAGAATTGCAGGTGGTGGCTTTTAACCCAGCATGCTCATCCCTATCCTTTCTGGGAAAAGGATTCAGGGTGAGGAAACTCAAGCTCAAGTCTTCCCTCTGCCTTTGAGTAGTTGTATTACCTTCAAAGCAAGTGACTATGTCTGTTAATCACTTCTTCTCCCATGACAAATGGGGCTGAGGCTCATGTCCCATCATGCTGCTCTGAGGATTAAACGCAGTTACATCTCCAAGGGCAGGGAAGGCGGCTGTCAGACTGGCATTTGATTGACAAAGGGGAGGTCGCAGGGACAGCTTAGATTGGGTCCTACAGTCTGGACTTCCTCCACCCGCCAGGCTTGAGAGCTTCTGAAGAGAGTTTGTTTTAGAAAGCAGGGTTGTCCATGTGAAACTGCTAACCCGAGGCCTCATTTGAACAGCGTGCGTGGGCAGCCCTGCTGCCTCTCGGTCTGTGGATGAGCTGTGAATTTCTCGGTCACCTAAACCTTCCAGCAACTCCAGCGCTGGCAGGAGTCTTGCTTGGGGAGGACACTCTCCCTGGAGGCTGAGTGTCTTTCTGTGGGGAGGAGGAGTGTGGTGTGTGGGTTCCTGGAGAGAGACGTCTTTGCACTCCAAAGCCATTGAGCAGAGGGAGGGGAGGCCTGGAGCCCCAGCTAACCTGCAGCAGGGAGGGCCTCCTCCCAGGAGCATTGCCCTGTGTGCCCTTTCCCTGCAGGGTGCAGGGAAGCAAGTGTATATCTGCTTGTTGTGATAGAAACCTCATGTTCTTGCTCTAGGTGCTTTTGCTTTGAGCTGAGCCCTGGGGAGGGAGGGTGTTTCTCCTCAGATTCAGAGAGGGGGTATGTGTGGGCCTGCTGAGGAAGGATTTAGGCAATTGTGCAGGTGTGTGTGGGAGAACTGGCAGACCTGCTTGGTTCTAGAAGATTCTATTGCTCTTTTGGGAAACTGTATATCTTATCTTCAAGAACATCTTCTCTTGGGAGATGTTGCAAGAGCACAGCTGGGTGTGGGACTCCACATGGGGTCCTCTGAGATGAGTGGGTTCTCTGGACTCTCAGTGATGTGGCTGCTCTTGTGCAAAGGGAGTCTAGAGGGTGGGGAGCTGCGTGTGGGGCGGGAGGTGCAGGTGCCTGGATGTGTTCTTCAAGATGAATAAATCTGGAGCCTCCACTGGAAGTTCTGGGCAAGGCTAGCAGCCCCTGGCAGCTGGGAGGTGAGGCAACTCTCTGAGCATACTTGGTGGGTAGGCAGTGGGAGCGGGATTGAAAATTGTGTCCACCGGGAGATTCTGGCAGTGTGTTTCTGTGGTGCGGAATCATTATTTACAATGAACCACTTACACAGAAGTAGTAAAGTTAATGGAGGTTTCAGTGGAATTAGCCTTGTTAAGTTCCCCAGTGACAGCCTGCTCTTGTCTGCAGCAGCCACATTCAGCAAGGAGGCTGGGTGCAGAGCTGCTGACTTAGGTCAGGCTGCAACTGGGCGGGCCCCTTAGCCGCAAGGCCCAGGCCTCACACATGGACCTGCGAACAGGCTGACCTGGTATCTACTACATCCCCTGTGCAGGAGCTGCTGTGAGTCCTGGCCCTGTGGCTCTTCTCAGAAGAGATGCTGTTGATTGTGCTGCTGCCATGAGAAGTGTGGGTGGAGCGATATTGAGCACTCTCCTGTTTGCTTCTCTGGGGGTGGGGTGATGTGGGTGTCATGGGACCATGGGATGGGGCAACTCAGTGTGCTGCATGCTGGGAGATGACTGGATTGGAGCTCTCAGGAGTGCCACAACTATATTCAGTTACCTGGGCAGGAGTCAGGCACATGTGGGTTAAAATCTGCATTTTTGTCAGCTTATTGCAGGGTCTCTATAGCTTCTCCATCCTTGTCTCCCAAGTGGGAGTAAAAATTCTGCCTGCATCACAGGCTGGTGGAACGTGTGGCCTGAAGGTGGTGGCCGTTAGCACCGAGCTGGACAATGACAGCTTTTGGCTCTGACACTCAGCTTCTACCCTCCCCTCTGTGCTCTGTATTTCTGGCCAGAGAGAGCACATAGCATGGATGCCAGGTGTCCTTCCCAGGGCCTCCCATCAGGGGCATACAGGAGGCTGAAAGGCAAGCAGAAGGGGGCCTTGGCTCCTCCTCCTTTTCTGCTGGCATCGCTGAGGTGGCATTGCTCCTGGATGGGTCCCTCCCCTGTGCTCCCAGCTCTTCCTCTCTGGCTTTCCTTCTGGACTGCAGGCTTGGATGATGTCATCTCCTGCCTTTGTGACCTTCACATGTGATTTGAACTCCACATCCTCATCTGTGAAATGGGTTTGGTGATAGATTCAGTGCCACAGGGGGTGGCAACAACTCTCTGAGAAGGTAGTAGATACCAAAATCTTAATGTAGCAACTTGATCTGAAGAATGTTTCTGAAAGAGTCTGTCCTTATTGCCTGAGGTGTTGGGGCCAGGCCTATGTGTCCAAGGACAGCAGTGAGCTGTGGACAAGGGCAGTATTTCTCTCCTGCCACTTCCCCTTGTTGAGCTCAGAACCCCAGCTGAGCCCTAGGGTCCAGGATTTCCCCAGCCTGCCAGGTAGGAGGACCCAGGGAGTGCACTGGCTTTCCCCCCAAACTTCAGAAATCAGACAAGGCAGGACAGGTGAGTGCCTGCCTCTGAGGAGCCACTGGTAATACAGCTTTTAAAAATCTACTTAGTCATTCATTCTACCTAATTAGCCACTGACCTAACACCAACCTATAATGTTATTTGCTGCTCAGAATGACACTCAAGGGATTTGGCAAGCAAGAATGCTTTATCTGCTGCTGGATGGCCAGGTTTCCCAGTCCCGACTCACTCAGACACTCTGGTGGGGATTGGTGGATGAGGTCCCACTCTGCAGGTTTATCTGGGAGTCGTTGGGCCTGAGGGCTGATTGATATGCCATCTACTTCAGGACCAGGGCTGTGTCCTCCTTGTCAGTGACTTTTTCTGGGTCTTGTATCTCCAGCATGGGGAATTACCTAGAGCAGCCAGAGACTGAGCAGAGCTCAAGAGGATGTGAACTGGCAGAGACAATTGCATCCTGCATTTGCAGGCATGCACCTACCTACCTGGCTGCCTTCTGTTAGACCCTGCCTTCTCCTGGGCTGTGAGCTCAGAGGCTGCAGTGGCCCACAGTGCAGTCTCCCTGCTCCATCTGTCCTGCGTTTTAGGAGCATCGGCCTCCAGAGCTGCCTTCCTGCAGTCAGATCAACTCTCTGGGTGTGGCTTTCTACCCCTGTCTCTCCTCTTGTGGGTGTGTCCTCTACCTCCGCCAGGAGCTCAGAGCCCAGCTGTACAGGTCTCCTGTCCTCTCTCTGTCCTATTCTCCTCAGTACTGGGTAATGCGCAAGTCCCCAGGCCTTTGCAGATTCAGGCTGTGGCCCACTGGTTCCTATAACATAAGTGAGTGAATGACCGCACTCTTGTAGCTCAGCTTGCCTTTGGGGCCTTGGCTACAGTTCTGGGTGCTCATACTAGAACTAGATAGCATTCAGGGCATTGCTTTCTGGCAAAATACAGGCTTTCCCGTATTTCCCAACTGGACATTATGCCTGGAAAAACTAATGCCTTGTGTAGTAGATTCAGAAAAGGGGTTTGCATATACATGTTTGTTAAATCAGACGTCTCTTCCCTGCAGGTAATTCTGGTGTCCAGCAGGGTTGGGGAACCCCGGCTCAGCTGTGTACCCTCACTGTGATGCCACAGCCTGCCTCTTAGTGGATGATCTCACCTCAATCATTCTGTTCCATTGCATCTACAAACCAAGGAGCTCATCCGGAAACCTGGAGTCTGTGTCTCCTGAGAAGGTGGTGGGTGTTCTCCGGTCTCTAGTCCCAAGTTTGAAAATGGAAACTGTGCCTGTATCCCATCAAAGCTGCTTACTGAGAATCCCTTGATTGTTAGTGTTCTTGGAATCTAAGGTATAGAAGGATCCCAAAGCTAGAGAAATCACAGTCTGTTCCTCACTGCTCAGGCCTGTCCAGGGCTGGGAAAATGTCTCGGGCCTGCTTGAGGACCTCATGTGTAGCCTGACTTGTTGGAGCCTCCTCTGTTAAGTTCGTCCTCCACTGGTGTTCAGCCTCAGCTGACATGGGGACCACACAGTGATGACCAGGCTCCTCACACCAAGGTCCTGGCTCTGACCATCTGGGCTGAGGACCTGGCTCTGGCTGTGAGGTGCAACTGGAGTTGAGAAGCAACTGGAACAAGTTGTGTTGCTAAAACCCAGAGAGAGGAGCCAGAGCAAAAATATTGATACAAAGCATTTAATTGTTTGCCTGCTGGAAAGGTACATATGCACACACAGAGTTGTGGGAAGGTGCAAGGGGGTGAGGGAAGGAGAAAAAGGGGGAAGAAAGAATGAGTCAACGAGCAACAGCTAGCCAGGTCAGGCAGGGTCCAGGAGGCCAGAACTCAGTCTAGGTCTCCCATGTGGGTGGGGGACAGGGATTCAAGTCCGAGAGCCGTATCACCTGCTGCCTCCCAAGGTGGGCCTTAGCAGGAAGCTGGAATTAGCAGGAAATGGAGCTGGAATCAAACCCAGGCTCTTTGATGTGGGAGGTGAGGGTCCCAAGGGGCAAAGCAACTCCTGCACCAAAGAGGGATCACAGTAGTGCCTGTGAAAGGAGCTGAGAACTTGGCTGATTCCACTCTGGGCATGCCCACCTTTGAGCTGCCTCATTCTGTTGTGCAGGTCATTCTAAGCTGCTGTACTGTTTGGCACAGTTGGTTTCAAGAGGCCCCAGCTAGTGGGCATGTCCTTTGATCCCTGCCTGCTGAGCTTGGCTGGCTCCTGCTGCTGACCTGGTGGCTTTGCTCACCTCTTTTCTTTCACTCTGCTTCTCATGGTGTGAACCTTCTCCAGCCCTTGATTGATTGCCAGGAGACACCTCTCTGTTCTCTCTCTCCAGGGTATCTCAAGGAGAGGAGGCTCTGTAGCCATCCCCTGAGTCTGTCCTTGTTGTCTTCTTCAGTTTGACCTGGCTCCTGGTCTGGGTACATGAGGGGTGGTGCTGTGGCATAAAGACCCATTTACCCTCCCTGTCCCACAATCAACACTGAAGACTTGGCCCCTTTCCACCAATGTGACTCCTGCATGTAGGCTGTACATCTTGTTGATGGTTCCTTTTCCCCCTCAGCAGCCCGAGGCTCGTGCTACAGCCAGCCGGCCCTCAGGAAACATGCCATGTATTAAATTCCACTGAACTTCTCACTTTCTGTGATAGCTGTGCCCTCAGAGGTGAACCTATGCAATGAGTGTCAGGCTGCACATTCTCACTTCTGCAGGCGGTCTTTGTCCTTGCTGGGCACACTCCCTGATTGCACAGCCCCAGTTGTGGGCGTTTGCCCCAGGGTACCAGCTTGTTGTAGGAATGGTGGGATGGTGGCAGAGGAGGTGACTAATGGTGTGACGGTATGTGATTATGATGTACTGTCGTGTTTCTAAACAAGCCGCTTCTAAACAATTCCTCTCTGGAATGGAATTGCTTCTACCTTGTGCAACCAGCTTACTGGATTCATTAATTCCACGATTAGTAACAGATCCCTATTAAAGTCAGTCAGTAAGCTGTGATAGTTTCTTGGTGGGCCTGAGGATGGGAAATATAGGTGCTACATTGGCAGGGGTATGCTGACTCTTGTCACACTTAGACATGCAGTAGATTCAGGGCTCTGCGGCAGGAATGTAGGGGAAAGGGATTAGAAATCAATACACCCTGCATGTTTTAATCCCACAACAAGAAAACCTGCATAAAGAGACTAACCGTCTGAGAAAAGAATGTGTACCAGAGATGGCCCTGTGCTTTTCTGGAATGTGCTGTGTATGAAGCTTGCTTATCCATATCCCCACAGTTCAGTCCAGCAACCAGCCCTTGATATGTGACTGGTGCACACTGGGATGTAGGTCTGATGCAAGTTGCAAGGTGTGTTTCAGACATGTAAAATGTCCCAAGACTTTTCTGTATTGATGGCAGTGATGATATTGTAAATGAAGTAAAGCATTATTGGAGTTAATTGCACATATTTATTTATTTTTTTCTTTTAGACAGGTGGCCATGAGGTGATTTATAAGTGACATGCATGGCTGGCATTTGAGTGCATTCTGTTTCTGTAAGACCATGTGGGCACAGGCTGGTGATGCCTAGAGCTGATCCACGCAGCCTGAGCACAGATCCACACAGCCTGTCTTAGCCTTGCTCTGCTCAGAGCCTGCTATTCCTGGAAAGCCAGTCATCAGGGTCTTGGGGCGACCCCAGGGGAGCCATTCCCTGTCACCTTTCATTTGGAAACCCCAACCCCAGTTGATGTCTTTTTTTTTTTTTAGAGATTTACTTATGTATTTGGAAGGCAGAGAGAGAGAGAGATTTTTCATTCACTGGTTCATTCTACATGTCACAACCAGGACTGAGCTCGGCTAAAGCCAATCCAGTTCTGCATACGTGGAAGGGATGCAGGTACTTCAGTTTTGCTTGCTGCCTCCCAGGATGTGGATTCTCAGGAAGCTGGATCCAGGGCCGAGGAACCGGGACTGGAAGCCAGGTGCTGCAGTGTGGGAAACAGCTTTAGGAGTGACTTAAGTGTTGTGCAAACACCTACCCCGTGCATGCATAATAACTTATCAGATGACCCAATCAGCCTCAGCCTGCTAGAGGTGTGTGTAGTGATGTTCCCAGACCCCAGCTTTGGGCCTGGCAAATAGCAGGGGCATTGTTAATGTCTACAGACTGGAAGCTAGCGGGGCACCCCAGGTCTGTACTGCCAGGGCAGGACGCACTTGCACACAGGAGGTGATCTTGCTCCTCTTCCACTTTCTGGGAGCCCGGGGCAGCTGCTGCAGCTGCTGTGAGCTCTGCATTGGCCAACTCAGCCTGCGCCTTTCCCTGCCTTCCTCTCTGGATGCCGCTGGGTCTCATCTTCTCACACAGTGATCTGGGATTTCTTTCTCCCATAGTGCAGGTTTTTTCCCTCTACTTTTGAGTGCTATCTGGACTTGGAAGTGGACATTTTTTTTCTTTGATATTTTGTTTATTTGAAAGATTGATTTATTTGAAAAGCAGAATGATGGAGAGAGATAGAGAGGAAGAGATCCTGCTTCCTGCTGGGTCACTTTCCAAATGGCCAGGATTGGGCCACATGGAAGCCAGGAGCCAGCAAGTTCATCTGGTCCATCTGGGTCTCCCATGTGGGTAGCATAAGTCCAGACAGCCATCTTTTGCTACTCACCCACGCACATTAGCAGGAAGCTGGATTAGAAGTGGAGGAGGACTGGAGCTGGCATATTGATATGGGATCTAGCACAGCAAGTGGCAACTTGACCCACTGGACCACAATCCTGGGCCCTAGATTTTGTTTGTTGGGACCATTTTTCAGCAAAAATGGAGGGCCTGGGAGTGGTTGCAGAAAGGTGCCAGTCCAATTCTGTCCTGAATGCCTGGCTGCAGCCAGCACCTATGGCACTGCCCGAGGTTCTTACCATAGAACTCTGGGCTCAGCACTCAAGGCCCCACTACCCAATCAGAACATGTGCTACTGCAGCAAGGGCATATGGCGTCCCCAGTACTGCTTGCAGCAGGTCAGCTGGTCCTGGGCATTTATTTCTGCCTGTTGTTCAGATTCATGTGATTTGGTTCCCAGGTCTGGGGTGAGCAGAGAAGGGATTGAGCGCAGAGCACATGTGCCCCTGGTGGCATTTGGGTTGTCACAGACACTCTGGGATCTCCGTGTCCTTTTCTCTTGCCTAGAAGTATGGAGATGGTTGAGGGCTTTCTCCTGAATGTTCTTCTCCTGTGGCTTTGGGACAACCGTGAGAGAATAGCCTTCCAGAAGGTTTGGTCTCACAGCCAGTTTTTTTTTTTAAAGATTTATTCATTTTTTATTACAGCCAGATATACACAGAGAAGAGGAGAGACAGAGAGGAAGATCTTCCATCCGATGATTCACTCCCCAAGTGAGCCGCAACGGGCCGGTGTGCGCCGATCTGATGCCGGGATCCAGGAACCTCTTCCGGGTCTCCCACGTGGGTGCAGGGTCCCAAAGCTCTGGGCTGTCCTCAACTGCCTTCCCAGGCCACAAGCAGGGAGCTGGATGGGAAGTGGAGCTGCCGGGATTAGAACCGGCACCCATATGGGATCCCAGGGCGTTCAAGGCGAGGACTTTAGCCGCTAGGCCACGCTGCCGGGCCCAAGTTTTTCAAAGTTGTGCTGATGGAGAGCAGAGGAGACAGTCTGTCAATCAGTCCTTGGGAGTAGCTTGGTTTTATTTTGAATACTGTGACATTCACATGGAAGTTCCTGAACCTTTGGGCTTGCAGCTATAGGTGTTCTGTTCACAACCCCACACCATCCCTCTAACCAGAGATCAAGCTTGTGGGATGTCCGTTAGCCATGAACTGGCTAGGATGGCAGAACTGTGCCAGGTGTGCCCCAACTTGAGTGATGTGGCTAAGTTCTGGTTGCATCTACAGCTGCCCTTCACTCCTGCACCAGCCTGTGGGGCCCCATAGACAGTGAGCACTGTAGCAGATAGAAGGACTATGCATGTGCTCTGTGGGAAGCGAGCTTCAGGTCAAGAGACCCTTGCATTCTAGCTTGGAGTGGTGCCTGCAGACGTCCAGATCCTGGAGCAGAGAAAGATGTGTGACTACATTAAGACATAAGCCTCAGCTGAGGATTTCCCATTTTATACTTTAAAAGTTGAGGTGGCATGTGATGCAGCCGGGGTATGTTTGAGGTCATGTGGTGGGCAAGCCCCTTGTATTGTGCGTTTGTGTGTCGTGTCTGCTGAGTGAGGGGACAGAGGTGGGAAAAGCTGAGTGCAGGGCACATGGATGAGGGTGGATTTAGGGTGGAGTGGGAAGACACATCCCATACGTGATGGGAAGTTACCATATCCATTGCTCAAGGACAAGAATAGCTCATACGCTATGAGCGTTCATTTTCTCCACGGGTGACTTGGGCCTCCCTTGTTTCTGTTGGGCTTTGCAGTGAGGGGACATGATCATGTGTCCATCAACGCATTGAGAGGCCAGACCCCATGTTTCTCCTCCCCCCACCCCCTGGCCTGTTCTGCAGAAGCCATCTATCTCACTACCTTGACCATGCCCGTGGTTGTAGCTTCAGGGTGTCCTTGCTGCTTTGAGAGACCCTGCTGAGCCAGTGGGAAGAGATGGTGGAGTCCCAAGGGGAGGAGGAATGTGGCCAGTCCCCTTGAGCTCTGAGCCCCTGCCGGGCCATGAGGCATCTGTGCACAGTGCACCTTCTCTGATCATTTTCTCATCTCCCACTTGGAGAATGAGGAGTCTCCTTTACCCCACCCATATAAATCATTTATATGAATTATATATGTGAATGAATCATTTTAGGCAGACTCTCTGAAGTAGAATTCTGTTCACAGAAATTCCATCAGGACACAGTCCCCATGAACCCAGCATGTGGGCTGAGTGGCACTGGTGGGAACAAGCTAGTGTGTCAGCAGCAGCTTCCCTCAATAGCATTGAGCATGCCCTGCACAGGAACCTGTATGCAAGGTGAGCAGACATGCTCCTTCCTGGCTGCCTCCTCCTGACCCTGTCCCAGCAGACCACTCGATGTGGCCAGGCTGCTCACCAACAAAGGGGGCATGCTGCTGTTGTAGGAGGGACTGGAGACTGAGTATAGTGGTGAATGTCCATGACACGTACGCACACTGGTGTCATGGTGGTGTGATCAGTGCCTACCTCCAGGGCTATTTCCTAGTGCACCTTCAGGCTGCTCATCTGGTAGCATAACCATTTGCGCTAGCCTGGTGGGCTTTGCAAGGAAAGAGATGCCACCTGAGGGAGCCCTTGCTGGGATCATTTGACACCTGTGGTGCACAGCAGGTGTCTTGCCCAGGAAAAACATGACTTCCTGTTGTGGTACAGCATCATCAGTGCCCAGCAGAACCCAGGGCTTTGGCGGATGCTTCCTGTCCTCCATCTGACCTCACCCCTGAGCTGTGGCCCCTGCTCCCTCAGCTCAAGGGGGGGTTCCTCCAGTGCTGCCCATCAGAGACTCGTCCTGGGCTGCATTAACAAGGAAAACTTGGGGCAGGAGGAAGTCATACTTGTGGAGCTTTCTGTTGGGTAGAGGAACAAATAATCAGGACAAAATATAGGATGATAAGGAAGCCTGCCCCTTTTGTTTACTGACACATGTCTCTGCTTCAGGCTGTTTTAAAAATGACTATTTCATTTGCAAGGTGATAAAAGAATGAATGGAAATTTACCTTTGAGCCTCCATGTAATTGAGTGTCTATCTGCAAGATGAATGGTGAAGTCGAATTAGCCACAATGGGCCAACTCTCTGCTTTGCTGGGGCTATGCATTCTATTCTTCCCGTTCAATAGACACCATTGTCTCCTCCACCAAATTAGCCAAACACAGATAATGTTGTCAGAGGACGGCTCCATTAGATTCCAGATGCCTGACACCAGCACAAAAACCTCTACCCTTACGGCTTTTCAACTTCGATTTTTTTCTTACAAGAGTCAAAAAATAAATTTATTTTGTGGGTCAGAGATGGTGAGTTGGACAGGTTTTTGTGAACGGAAGATAGAAATGCTATTTACTGGGGCGGGGGCATTCTAGCAAATTCCACGCATGGGGATGTAGGTGGCCTTGGGAACTGTAAAAAATACCTTGTAGCTTGGGGCCGGTGTTGGGGCCCTGACTTGGCTGTGGTGTTAACTCCGTGTGCACTTTCTACCAGTTTCCTGCCATGTTGAGACCCTGGAAAGTGCCTCTGAGCTAAGATGTCTGGCAGGGAGCCATGTATCCCATGTGGCACAAACTCAACTTGGGATTTGAGTCACAACCCTGCAGTGGCCCTAGGCTTGTTGCTCCTGCCACCAGCCACACAGCTGAAGTCACTTTGCTTGCACACTTTCTGAAATACCCAGGGCTGCAGGATCTCTTTCAGTCTATTTCCTTGTTATTGAAAGATTGTGTATGGGGAATCTTAAAGAAGTAACTTGCCATCTCACCAGTGCAGTTCCATAGTGGTAATGTTTCTTGTTTCTGCCTGCCTTCTTCCACGTGTGTGCAGGGTTGACTGGCCTCCCCTGCCCCCAGGTCTCTCAGTCTGTGGAAGGAGTGTACCACATACCTTCCTTAAGGCAGTATAACCCCACTCTGGGATAGTTCCTGGGACTCCTGGGAAACAGGTCATGGGGATGGGGCAGGCAGACTGTGCGGCAGTTGCCACTGTTGTCAGCAAGATTCTTCTTGAAGTTCCAGGATGGGCATGACTTTCCATCTGGTCAGACAAGGTGGCAGGTCCAGCACGGTAGCCTGGTGGCTAAAGCCCTTGCCTTTCATGCACTGGTATCCCATATGGGTGCCAGTTTGTATCCAGGCTGCTTCACTTCCCCCTCAATTCCCTGCTTGTAGCCTGGGAAAGCAGTTGAGGATGGCCAAGGCCTTGGGACCTTGTATTCATGTGGGAGAAGCAACTCCTGGCTCCAGATTGGCTCAGGTCTGGCCATTGTGGCCACTTGGGGAGTGAACCAGCAGACAAAAGATCTTTTTCACTGTCTCTCATTCTCTCTGTAAATCTGCCTTTCCAATAAAAGTAAATCTTAAAGAAAAAAAAAAAAGCCTCAGTGTCCTGTCCACATATGAGGACTGGAGCTTAAACGCGACTGGCCTAGGCCAATTACTTGCCTGGGGCCATGTGGATGTGCAATTGTTTCACCTCATACATCTGCCTACTTTATTAGCCAGAGGCTAGGGTTTGGGTAGGGGGAGTGGGTGGGAGTGGGTAACTGTGATTGATGGCCCTGCCAGTGCACAAGGAGAGTAGGGCGAATGGTTGCCTATAGGCATGAAGGTTGCAGAAAAATCGCACATTACCTGAATTAAAGAGAACAGGAGGAGATGTGGGCTGGAAGGTTAGGGCCTTCTGGGAGAGAAAACACCCCATGAGGGCCATCAGCCTGGTCAGCCTCATACTCTGTGGGTGTGCTGGGCAGTGCAGTCTGGCCCTGCCTCCATTCTGGGAGGCTGACTGGTGCCCAGTAGGTGTAATTGGGGGGTGAGAGCCACCAAGCTTCTCCCTGGAGCATCAAAGGTACTTGTTCCTCTCAGTTATGCTGCATTTGTCATAGACTTCGTTTTAAGCTCTGTGCTGTGTTAGGTTGTCTATGAATGCTGTGTGTGAGGATGGCCAGATTTGATAGCAACATGAATCTTACGTTGACACCTGTCCTGGCTGGAATGGGTCCAAAACTTCTCCTCTCTCTTTCCTTCTTGATTCCTTGGCTTGTTCTATACAACTTAGGAGTTATCAAGAACCTGTTCTGTGCTAAGCACTGGGTTAGCCTCAAGCAGAATGAGCTCCTGTCCAGCACTAAGGGAGCTCAGGGGCCAGCTGGAAAGTGCAGTGTGCAGCCCAAATGGTGGGGAAGACACATCTCAGCAGCGAGGGGAGAAGCCTTGGGAGAAAACATGTCACAGAGGCCTCCTTGGGCAGGAAAGACGAGAGCCGAAGGATGTGCTAGGTACTGGCTTTGATTTTGGTAATGCAAAAGCTATGGGAAAGAAGGAAGGAGGTGGGGAGATGCGTTTGGATGCCAGAACTTTGAGCAAGGAGTGGTGGGTGTGCCACCTAAAACGGACAGTGTCCTGGAGTCTGCATTTGCTGTCTCCTTCAGCCAGCTTGGAGCTATGTATTCAGTTCTGTGCCACTAGAGCCCTTCATGAGCATGGCTATTGTCTGGCTCCCCCTTTCCTGCTTGTAATCTCCCTAGACCCCGCATCACATCTCCCCCTTACCAGCACTTGGGACTGAAGTTCGCATGTCATTCTAGTTGGCTTTTTGTGACTACAGTGACCTGCCTGAGGCGGGCTAACTTTGTCAAAGAAACAGATGTATTTCATCTCATGGTTCTGCAGGTTCACATTCCCAGACTGGGCTTGGCTTCTGGTGATGGTGTTCTTATAGGCAGGGTCTCCAGGGGGCACAGAACATGACATGGAAGGAGTCAGGGAGTGCTATGTCTGCTGATGTCTTTGTGGTCTTTGATAAGACCCCAGGATTTCATCATTGGGTGAACAACTCCATCCAGCGCAGCCACATTTCAAAAGCTTCACCTCCCAGATCTGTACTTGGGTAAAGTTTCTACCCTTTTAGCATGATTGCTATAGGACTTTGGGCAGACCTGGCGAGCAGTGGCATGGGGAAGCTGTCATGACTGTGCTGCCTACAGGATGGCCCCCCTGTTAGCTACAGGAGGCTGAGTGACAGGAAACTGGGCCTCATGCAACTGAAAGGGGCACAGAAAAGACTGTGGCCATGCAGGCAGCATGGGTGTCAGACCCAAGATGTGGTTTGCAGGTGAAGCTCGACTCTAGCTGCAGCTGGATGAGATCAAGTGGTATAGAGCCATGGCAGTGGGAGGTGACAAGACTTGCAACCTGGGGACACGGCAGCATCATCTGTTGGGGTGCAGAGGCTGGGAGAAGCTTTTTGGAAGGAAACAAACCCAAACACCTGCACTGGGGGATTTTTGAAGTCTGAGGAAAGAGCCAGATCCAAGGGTGTGGGTTTTCCCATTGTCTATGGGGGTGCCCGTGTGAGACCCCAGGGAGGCTTGGCCTGGGCTCCCGGGAGCATCAGCTTTTGGAGGAGGTGGGAGGAGAAGCAGTCTCCTGCTGGGTGAAGTGCCAGCCTGCCTGTGATCCATCATGTCCAGGATGCAGATGTGCGCTCTGAGGGAGGAGCCTGTGGGTACCCAGGGCTTGTCACCTGGTGATGGATGGCAACGGCTGCATTCTTCCCTTTTCCTGCAGCTGCATGCTTCCTGCCACCACCAGGCAGCCACTTGGGAATAGAGGAAAGTGCTGAATGTTTCTTAAAGTGACTTTGGAAACTTCCTGTAATGGTTGATGCAAGGCCTGTTGTCCCAGAGGCTATGGGGTGGGGGTATAAGATGGGTCAGGAACCTTGCCAGGCAGCACTGGGCTCCCCTGCAAGCTACAATTTCAGAAGCCAGCAGAAGATCCTGTAAGTGAGCTTTTGGGGTTGTGGGGGAGATACTGACTGTGGGCCCTGGCAGCCTGAACTGCAGTAAGAGCAGTGCTGCACCTGTGCCGTCCTTGTCCTTGGCTGCTTCTGGCATGAGTGGGTTCAGACACTGGCAGTGCTGTCTGGGTCAGAGACCACAGGTCCAAATGTGGCTGGGAAAGCAGGGGTCTCCATACCTGTGCACACTGTGCCAGTGGCTTCCGTCCCACCTGTTCCTGGTGTGAGACTCAGTTTTGTGTGGTTTTCTTTGACTGCTGGGCCTATGGAACGCTGGGTGCCACACATAGGAGAGCATATGTGCTCACCATAAGGTAGCCTGACATTTTAAACTCCTTCTCTGCATGACAGACTCCCAACCCATCCGAGCGGCCTTGTCCTGCCTCCTGAGTTGCTTTTCCGCAGGAACTGAATTTCCGAGCTGATGTCTTTCCTCAGACTCCATCTCTGAAGAGCAGTGTTAATGGAAACATTGATTCTGTTTCTTTTCCCCCAAGGGGGAGATGCCCTTGAAGGAGCAGGTCACCCCATTGAGTCCCCAGCAAGGAGCCCCAACTCACATGCCTGTATCTGCCCATCACAATCCCATGACTATGCGTATGGCACAACCCTTGCGGGCTTTGGCCTCCTGAAAAAGGATGCAGTGCTTGCCAACACCTCTTAGACAGTTGGCTCCTAGGTACATGTATGTCCCTCTGCAGAGCGTCCTTGACATTTGGCTGTCTTCCAGAACATTCCATGCCTGAGTTCCCTAAGGTGCACTGTTGACACTGTGCAACCCAGCCACAAGGGAGCCCCTTACCCTGTGCCAGCTCCTTGGAGGAGGTGCCCCATGAACATCTGCCTCTTGTGGCAAACTCACTCTAGTGCTTTGATTGCTGATCTTTGTGGAGGGACACAGGTGTGTCTGGTCACAGCCGACCTGGGGCAGTCCTGTGTGAGGCTCTCTGCTGTGCCTGTTGGGAGGGTTACAATTACTTGACATCCTCGCTGATTCTGTTCCATACTTAGGGGCCCACAGGCCACTCCAGCAGTGACAGTCAGGCCGGGCATCTACCATCTGGCCTGCTGCAGCTCCATCCAGCCCCAAGCAGGCCACTGTACTGTTCCCTCGGGATCTCTGCTGGCCTGGGTTGTGTTTGTTTTCCTGGGTCTCCTGGGTCAGTTGGTACACCCAGTTGTGCTGCCTATCTGTACCTTCACCTTCACTTTCGCAGTTAAGTACAGCTTATCTGAGGCCAGGGAGCTGCGGGGAAGGCAGCCTGGGAGCGGCAGCTCCACCTGTCCAATCCTTTTGGTCTGTTTTTATCTTTGTGATACATCAGTGCAGGAGGTTTTTCTGCTTCTGAAAATCATTTTGGGAAGGCCTCAGGGGCAGGCAGAATGAGAGAGGAGTGGGATCCTGGAGAAGAAGGGTCCAGGGAACTTTTTTGGGGTGGGGTTTCTTTGAGAACAGCTGTGTGGGGTCTGCTTGGGGCAGCCAGGTTCCCTGGTCTCTGTACTGGCTGTGAAAGGTGGACATTGCCGACCAGAGCTTGGAGGACAGGGCCTGGCAAAGGACTGCAATGGAGCACTGGACTGGGAGTCTTGTAATGGGTCCTGTGACAGGGACTTGTCTCTTTTAAGGCATTTGTTTCTCCCCTGGGATTTGTTGGGATTTGCATAATAGGATTCTTGGCAGGGAGTAGCTTGGGTGTCCATCACATGTTACCTCTACTTCATGTATCCCTCATGCCCTAAGTCAGGCCCAGTGGCCACCCTGGAAGGTGCTGTGCTTACCCCTGAGTGTGGTCTCACCCTCCTGCCCACAGGATGGTACTGGAGCTGGGGCTGCCACATCTGAGGGTCACTGGGGCATTGGACAGCCACACTTGTGAGCTGACCTTGTGGCATCACGTCTGCATCTCTGGGGTGGTGTCTGCTCAGAGCACGGATGCAGCAGTGCTCTCTGGCATTTCTGACTCAATACAGGAGCCTTCTGAGACTGGTGCCGGCCTTGTCTCAGCTCTGGCTTCTGTCTTAGATGCACCTGACCCAAGCCAGAGATGATCCCAGAATAACTAGAGCATTGGCAGAGCTTGGGTCTGTGCCAGTCTGGTATGAAGCTCCAAGTTCAAGAAGAACGAGAGCAAGCACCTCCCCTTGGATGATGGACCTGCATCCTGCGTTGCCGTTTGCCAAGTGGTCTGAAAGGTGCACAGCACTTGGCTTCTTGGGCACTTCTGGCAAGGAGGCGTCCATCAGTTCAGCACCATGGGTAAACCCATGCTTCAGTGAGAGAGGAAACTGGGGGAAAAATAAGTTGTCCACTTCAAGTTAAAACCTGGGAATGGTGTCCTCACTCCTGAGGTTTTTCTCAAAATCAGTGAGAGACCTGGGGCTGCATATGACAAGGTCAGGAGCAGGGCCAGAGATGCCCCTAGGCTGTAGTTCAGAGACCTGAGGCAGAGCTAATGGCTTCTTTTCTTCAGCAGACTTAGCTTAAGTAGCTGCTGGATGGGGTCAGGCCAGAGATAGCTGATGGTTACAATAGCTTGGTCTCCTTCCTGACACACCGTGTTTTTAGCCCTGGATCTGGACATTCCAACTGTGAGAGCTGCCAGAGCCACAGATCAAGTCACTGATCTGTTATAAGGGGC
This sequence comes from Ochotona princeps, assembly GCF_030435755.1. NCBI lineage: Eukaryota > Metazoa > Chordata > Mammalia > Lagomorpha > Ochotonidae > Ochotona > Ochotona princeps. The sequence continues at coordinate 35,818,030 of NC_080850.1, forward strand.
TCATCATAAAGAGTCCTGCACAGGAGTTTGGCACAGTGTGAGACCCTAGGACACTCTCAGGGATTGCTTGGGTCTGGCCCTCCCCTTAGGCAGGAGGTGGAGAGGCCCTGGCAGCAGGTGGAGAGGCCATGCCTTATGTCAGGGATGACATCACAGAAGTTGGCAGATTATTCCTAAAAGCTTTTTGCATGTTGCTTATGCAGTGAGGAGCATGATTGGGATCTTGCAAAGCTCCATGGGGATGTTGGCCCTGGCACAGGGGGTATGGTCCCTGCACAGGTCTCAGGCAGGTCCTGGGGGAAATAAGATCATGCTGGGCACCTTGGATGTCGCTCTCCTTCTCACAAGTCTCTTGGGGCTGGCATGGTGAGGCAGTGGGTTAACCTGCTGCCTGTGTTGCCAGTATCCCATAGGAATGCCAGTTCAACTTACAGATGTTCTACTTATGATCCAATGCCCTTGCTAAAGCACCTGAGAAGGCAGTGGAAGATGGCCCAGGTACTTGGGACCCTGCCACTCATATGGGAGACCTGGATAGAGCTCCTGGCTCCTGGCATCAGCCTGGCCCAGCCTCAGCTGTTATGGCCATTTGGGGAGTGAACCAGTAGATGGAAGATCATTGTCTCCCTCTGCAACTCTGCCTTTCAAATTAATAGGCAAATGAATCTTTTAAAAAAGAGATTATGTTTCTCACATAACGTCTTCTTGTCTCAGAGAAATGTTTCTGGGGTTCCAAGGAGCTAGGAAACTCTCACTTACACATGGGAAGTCTGTGTGGGCAGCGCTGACAGCCCCTGGCCCTCCCACCCTCCATGCTCATATTTTGCTATGCTGCTTGGGTTCTGTGGTGTTTGGATTTTCCTGATCCTTTTTCTGTGGTGTATCCAGTTAAAGATGAGGAACAAATAAAACTGGGGTCACTGCTTTGGGCTAGCTTGAGGAGTGCTGTCTGAGTAAAATCCACCCCACTTTTCCATGCTATATGACTTCCCCTGTGTGCTCCCCCAGGACAGACAAGCCTGTGGAGTGACAATGTGAACGTCACACAGGTCTTGCTGCCCCCACCCACATGACCTGGGAGCCCCATGTCCCCAGGCTGCGGTGGGACTCACTAACATTGTGGGTTTTGGTCCCTCTGAGTGCTGCAGCAGACCAGAGGATGCCTCGTGTCTTCCTTGGAGCAACCCCTTGCCTGGCTGCTTACTTCAGGGATGGAGAACCAGTGGGCTTGGTATGTGATGCCAAGCAGGGTCCTCTTCCTACCCTGATCTGGAACTGCATCTTACTGACTGCTTGGTCCTGGTGGAAGAACAGTTGGCTTGGGCCTGGTGGAAGCCCAGGGAGGCATACACCCTGGCAGGTGCATTCGGTGGTGGTGGTGGGGTATGGCTGCAGGAGGGCTGTCTTGGAGAGACACATCTTGAGGGAGGGGCAGCAAGTGCCTTCTGCGTCTGTCGACAGGGCTAAGAGCCAGACAAGAGGAAGGTAATTATATCATCACAGGCAGCTCTCTTCTCAAGGGGCTGAATTAGCTGACTCTCCAAAATGAGAGTTTGCTTTTGGCTTTTTAATTTACAGGCAATGCAGACAAGTGCCAAGTTCACTTCCAGATCTTCTGCAGCAGCTGAGGTGTTTGTGGCAGTAGGGGTGAGGGTCCTGGGATGGAGGCCCTCACAGGTCAGTGGGCACACAGGGTGTGGTCCAGAGACTGTGACCAGATCCAGCAGGATGGGAAGGTAGCCAGAGGAGAGGTGTGGGGATACTGGAGGAGCTGAGGTGAAAGGCCTCTGAGTAGGAGCACCTGGAGCACAGGTGTATCACCAGAGAGAAGAGGGTGGCTAGATGAGAGCCTCCATGGGGGACAGTCCTGGTGATGGTGGGAAAGGCTGAGAACCCCTGGGCTGTAGGAGTTCTAGGAGTTTGGCAGATGCAGGTACAAGACAGGGCTGAGCCATCAGTCACTCTGGGAGCATTCTCTAAGTCACCACTGTGTGCTGGGCAGTGGGAGTACTAGAGTGGAAAGGGCAGTTAACTCTCCTTCCCACAGGAATTGACATGTCTGGACAATCCACACATGGATGTAATATGTAAATATGCCAGGGGCCTTCATGGCATTCATGGAGGAGCAGAATAGAGAGATATATTTATACTGGTGCCCAACATGAAATCCATGTATATTTTTTTTCATTGAACTTAAAACATTAATGTATTTGAAAAACAAAGAGGGAAAGAGACAAAATAAAGGATGTCTTCCATTCATTGATTCCCTCCCCAAATGCCCACAATAGCTAGGCTGGGTTAGATTAGAGGTAGGAACCAGAGACTCCAGCCAGGTCTCCTTCCTGAATGTTGGAGACCTCATGGCTCGAGCCATCATGTGCTGCCTCCTGGGAGGTGATTAGCAGGAAGCTGGATTTGAAGTGGATTGGAACTTGGGCCCAAGGACTCTGATTTGGGATGTGGGAGTTTCAAGCAACCTCTTTCTTTTTCATCCGATGCCTGAGCATGTGTGTGCTTTTTGAAGACCCTCCTTACCGTGCATGGATTTCAGTATTTTTTTGTACTAAAAAAACCTCACCATTTAATTACACTTTTGCATGAACTTTGGAAAGTTCTCTCATATATAGTATGTTAGGAAGAGGTGAGTGCAAAGATGAAACTGCAAGGAGATAGATGGGAAAGCGGGATGGAGCTGTGTGTGTGCATGTGAGCGTCTATACACCGGTCACATTTCTAACACAGGTCACATTTCTAACAGGGTGGCAGAGTTAGCTCTGTTTTACTCCACTTTCCATTGCTTCAACTGAAAAATAAGAGCAGCTAATTAGAGGGGAAGAAGGACTATTTGTTTGTGGTCTGGAGGTTTGCAATTCAAGACTGCAGGGCCTGATTAGTCTGATGGAGGTGAGCAGTGCAGAAGCGAGGTGGAGGGAGGAAGCTGGCAGAGGAATACACACGTGTGCCACCCTCCCTGCATGGTCTGCTGGCAGGATAGGGTCCCAGACGAGACCCCAGCACCCAGTTTGATTCACACCTTCAGATGCCACAGGACGAGCATGCCTCTCTTCCGACTCAGCAACCATTACCATTAATTTCTTACCTGGTAACATAAGACATTGGGGTTCAAATGCCTGTATGATCTGGGGCAGCTAAATTGTGTTTTAGCTCACAACTGCCTCCCTGGGAAGATGACATTTGGAGATTCTGAGAAGGATGTTGAGGAATTATCCAGGTGGGTATGTTGGGAAGAATGTTCCATCAAGTACCGGGAGCTAAAACAGGAGTGTATCTGGCTTATTGCATAAGAGGAGGCCAGCACAAGTGCAGCTGAGTAATGGAGGGGCCAGGGAGGTGGAGAGGCAGTGAGGCTTGTGGGCCAGAGTGGGGCTTTGAGGTTTATACACCCAGAGATGGCTGCCATCAAGGCGTCTCGAGCAGGACAGTGACACGTGTCTTCTGTTGTGAAAGTGCCATCCTTGCTGTGGTGTAGTCACCCGGCCATTTCTGGAGCAGGAGTAGAGTCTAGAAGGGCAGGAACAAGTAACGGCGGCATGAGCTGGTGTGATGGGAAGGGATGATTTCGTAATGATTGAACATGAGTGTGAATGACAGAGGAAGCTCAGGTGAGTGCATTGTCAGTTGGGCAGTGGGGATCTAGGAGGCTGCAGGTGGAGCAGGAGCTGTGCGTGAGAAGCTCTGAGTCATGCTGAGCTCTGCTGCCTGTTGCCCCAGCATGGAGATGCAGAGGGGTTGTTGGCTTCCTCGTCAGTGAGTTTGGGACTCGGAATGAGGTACCTTGGAGTAAGGTTGGGAGTGGGAATGGAAATCTGGGGAGAGAAGGCCACACCTGTCAGGGCTGGCATCTTGTTGAGTTTTGCAGCCCAGCATTTGCCTTCTGCATCTCCACCAAAAGCCGGTGAGGATCAGAGGAGTTAAGTAAATTCCCAAGGTCACACAGTCACTGCAGGTCAGGGCAGAATTCACATGGGGCTGCCCGGCCTCCATGTTTTGTTGTCTTGGCCTGTGGCTGCTCTGGACTGCACTGTTTTCATGGCAGGGCAGCCAGAGAATTGTGAGCAGAGGAAGGCTCAGAGCTGTGGTTGGGGAATAGGTGGAATCTGCCCCTGAGGGCTCTTGCAGAAGGGGATCGGGAGGGTGAGGTGGAGATTGGAGGCAGGGGTCCAGCAGAAGTCTGCCCACCCAGTGTGGGATGGACATGGATGGAGCCCAGAGAGGGGGAACCAAGCTGTGAGGACCTAATGTTATGAAACAGCAGAGCCCAGGAGAGGGGCCATGGTGAGATGGGATCCAGTGAGTACAGAGGGGTGCAACTCATTCTTTTCTAATGAGTTCCCCTCATTGAAACTAAAGGGAGTCTCCTGAAAACTACCCCGATGTTTCCTCGCAGCAGCACCCCAAAACCTTACCACCTCCCACCTCTTCCAGGTGCCTACCCCCAACCAATGGAGTACCAAGTGTGCAACCTAGGGACCTGTGGGGGATACACTATAAACACATGAGAGCATCCGACCAGGAAGAGTTTACTCCACGGAAACAGCACCAGCTGAGCCCTGAGCCTGGACTTTCAGTGCCACAGCTATGAGAAGGTGAGTGCCCAGCATGGGGTGTTTTGTGCTGGCAGCTTGGGCCAATGGAGCTCCCATCTCCTTGGTGTCCCTGCTTTCCCCAGAGCTATGTTTCCTCACCAGGTTGCAGGTCCCATCAGTTTGGTAATTGGTGCCTTAAGGGATTTTTGCCTTTTCCCTCTGAGTATAACCCAGCAGATTTGAATGGGCCAGGGAGAGTTGTGAAACAATTATCTAGTGATTAGCTTCCTTGTGGAGTCCTGAGAAAATTGCTGAAAGAAAATTGGTAAATTCTCTTCATTCTTAATAAAACCTAACATTATCTTGCTAATGCCTGATATTAGGAGTTCAAAGTCGTCTCTGAACCATTGATCTTCAAAGCAGGAGTTTTCCTCAGGTAATTGACAAGACCTGAAAAGATGCAGTGAGCTTCCCTTTGGGTGGGAGTTTTGGAACAGCAAGTGCACCTGCCCTGTCGATGCTCCCACTGCCGGCTCTTCCCCACTCTCCTTCCTTGTAGATCAATCATTTGTGGCATGCGTCTCCTTGAACACTGCAAGCCCACTGAGGAGCAGAGGCCTCCCCCATAGGGATGGTATGTTTGGTTTGCAGAAGGGCAGGTCCTGATACGGTGTGGTTGAGCTGCTTTTGAAGATTTATGTGTTTATTTATTTAATTTGGGAGACACACACACACACACACACACACACATATCTTTCATCTGTTGATAATCTCAGATGGCTGCAATGGCTGGGGTTGGGCCCAGCTGAAGCCAGGAGCCAGGAGCTTCCTCTGGATCTCACACAGGGGCCCAAGCACTTGGGTCATTTTCTGCTGTTTTCCCAGGTGCATTAGCAAGGACCTGGATCAGAAGTGGAGCAGCGTGGGGCTTGAACCAGCAATGTTGTTGGCTTTCTCTGTTGTACCTCATCACAGACCCTTTGAACAGGTTTTGAAGGAGGAGTGGGTTGGGAGCCCGGTGTAGTCAATCTTTTGGTGGAGTTTGTGTTTCTGGGGCCTTGAAAGTTTTCATTCCCTTTCCTGAGAAAACTCTCCAATAAAGGAGAGTTGTCTGCTGTTCCTGAGGCCCTGTCAATTGGCTTTGGCTCCGTCTGTTCCAAGTAGCTACTGTGCAAGCGACCCACATAAATCTCGCTCAGTGCTCAGTCAGGGAGCATTTACAGTTTCAGAGTAAGGATTTAACGGAAACCATAAATAAAACTCCAGGAGTAATGGAGGGGTTGAGCAGCGTCTGAGGAATTGTGCACAAGAACAACGAGAGTGGCTTGGTTGCCAGGAGACTACCTTCAGCACGGGGTATGCCAGGACAGAGACAGCATCCATCTTTATTTAGCCTTGGCTCACAGAAGCTGAGTGTGAGCCATTACTGGGAACTGGAGGCGTGGCCATGGACCCCGGGGCTGTGTTCTCCCACTGTGTGCCCACTTTCACATCAGTGTCCAACTGTCCATTATTCAGCCCCTGAGTCTGCTCTGTGCCAGGCCCCGGACTGGGCACTGGGCAAGCACACCACTGTGCCCTTCTTGAGGGTTCTTGCTTAACCCCCTCTGATCTGTGTCCTGTGCCTTCAGCTGGGGAGCCACATGCCCAGAAGGCGGAATGCTGGACAGAGCATATATTAAGCACCGACTATATTCCAGGTGTATAGAAAATAATACTGTGTGTGTGGGGTGTGAGGGAGAAACTCTGAGGGTCAGGCTTGACAGGTGGGACAGGGGAGGGTGCAGGCTGGACAGGTGGCTTCCAGATACATGAGCAGAGCAAGCAAAGGTTCCACAGAGTGGGGGAGCAGGGAGTGAGTGCAGGAGTGTCTTGTAGACCTGGACCGTGCCTCGTGGCTCTCTTGGGGTGGGCCAGCTTGCTCCAGGCATTGGGTGCTTTTCTGGGGACATTTTGGGGGTGAGGCTGGGCAACTTCCCTTTCTTCCAGTCCTTGCCCTTCCTCCTCCTACCTTTGGGTTGAGCAGAGACCCCACCTTCCCCTTCTGTAATCCCCAAAACCCAAGGCCCTCCAAGGCAGATGTGGCTACACTGTGACCCTGTCTTGGATTTGTCTCCTGTCGCAGTGTCCACCTTGCCTCCCAGGGAATCTGGTCCATCTTGTGCTGCTTTTCCCAGGCATACTAGCAGGGAGCTGGATTGGAAGCAAAACAGCTTGAACCCAAACCAGTGTTCACATGGCACACTGACACTGCAAGTAGTGATCCAGCTGATTGTGTCACAGTGCCAGGACCCTTATTATTACTGATTTTTCCAGACTGAATCTAGGAACTATTGCCTAAAAAGAGTAATTTCCTAAAAGGTTTATGGGTTCATAGTATGTGGAAAGGGTTTGTGGATTCATAGTGTGTGCATGTTTCCAGAACTGGAATCACTAGAAGTGTGAGGTGGCACAGAGGTTAGGAGCCTGTTCTCTGGGTTGGCTGCTTGAGTTTGCATTCTGTCTCTCTCATTTATTACTGTATGACCCGAGTGAGTTACTTACTGCTCCAAGCCTCGGTTTTCCTAGCTGTGAAGTGAGAATGGCAATGATCCATCCCTACCTGCTGAGTGAGGCATCAGAGAGACCCCTCCTGGATAGTGCCAGTGTCAGCACAATGTTTGACACTTAGGCTCAGCAGTGTGGCAGTCACCTTTCCTGTTGTCGGAGTCATGACTGAACACAGGGACTCAGCAGCTGTCTGTAGGCAGTCCCTCTGCTTCTTGGCTTCCTCCAGGATGGCCTCCCTGCAGAGCAGCCCCTGTCCCCGAGTGTGTTTTCTAGATCCAGAATGGCTTTGCTTAGATCCCTCATGCCTGTATGTACCCTTGCCTGGGGACAGCCGCACCTCCACCCAGTGTGGCTTAGTCCTTGCCCCTAAACATGGCTGGAAGAGCAAAGCCTCTGGTAGGGATTACATTGGGATATAGATCATTACAGATGGGACTCAGGTCTTACCAAACATTTTAGGGGCTAGATAAATTAGATCATGAAAAGTGCAGAAGGGACATCAATTATGCAGGAGCAAGAAGAATGATTATAAAGTGAGCTGGCCTCAGCCTTTGCCCATGAAACATTTAACTATGGCCATTAAACCAGAAAACACCCCTGGCTTCCTGTTTCAGCAGTGGGATGGCTTGAGATGCAGGCCTTGTCCAGGGGAGCCTGCGGGTCCGGATAACCTGCTGTGCTCCCTGGGTGTTTGGGGAGAGAGAACCACCTGGGGAGCTGAGTTTGTTGGTTGGGAAAGACTCCTGAAGGCTCTAGAGCAGAGGGAACCAGCCGAGGGACAGGCTGGGGTGATTTTTCAGGTTTGTCTGGCCTAGGGTGGAAAGCTACATGCTAGACAGTCACCAGTCAGTGGTAACCCAGGGCCCTCAAAAACTCTAAGAAATATCACTCCTGCCTGGTGTGCTACTATCTTCACCATCAGCATGACCAAGCTCAAAGTCCCTCTGGTCTGGATGATGCTGGAGACCATGGGCCTCTGGGACAAGGGGCAGGTGACAGGTGACTTGTGAACAAACTGTCCATGTTGCTTTCCTTCCTCCAGAATGTTCTAGCAGAGCCGGCCGGCTGGTCCCAGGTCAGGCTGTGATTTTGGCCTTGATTCTGAGCTTCACTACCTATGCCTTGCCTATCTGATGTGTGGAAACCCTCTTGCTTCCCCTCTTGACTCTTGTGGGCATGGGGCTGGCACTTGGGGGCTCCAGTGGAGCCTGTCTGGGGAGGCAGGCAAAGCTGATAGCTGCTGGAGGTAACTGGGTGACTTCCTGGGCTCCCCTTCCCTGTGTGGAACACCCATGTCCCATCTGGTAGCTGTGTGAATTAGGGTGTGGTTCTGTGGGAGTCTGCCTTTTGGCAATAGGCACAGCTGTCCCCAGCAACATGGCTAAGAACAGCCTTGGGAACCCAGTGGTCCAAGGGCAGTGACTGCAGGGCATGCAGTCCTTGGCTGGGTGTGCCCAGCAGGGAGCTGTGGGATGACTTGGTGAGTTCTTGTGCTGAGAGATTGTGCATGGAGCTGAGGTGGGTGATAGGTCCCCCTGGATACAGAGAAGTCTGTCCCTTCTGTAAACTGCAGAAACAGGACTCCATTCTCTGGGCTGGGCTGTCCTCTTCCTCTTAGTTCCCCTGGGGGCTTTGTCCTTCTCTCAAAGTCACCATTTCCCTGGGTGCTGTTTAATTTTGGGCAAGAACAAAGAAGGGAGGAAGCAGTGATCTGGCTCATCAATGTCATAGGCTTGGGATTTTGATGGATCTTATCATATCCCTGCTCTGCCACTTAGGGATATTATGATGTGGCACCTGTCACTTACCCTCTGTAGTCTGGGGAGTCCTGAGCTCCAGGGTCTGACAGCAGTGATGCCTGTGTCATTCATGCATAGAAAGTGAGTTCTTTGACCAGAATTCTCCAAGACTGGGGAGTTCTCCCAGGGTATAAAGATAGGTGCAGGATTCTTAGCCTTGCTTTGCTGTGACTGGGTTGGAGTTTACAGGCAAGCACTTGATTTTTCAAGCCCCGGTTTATGCATCCACCAACGAGACCTTGCAGGTGATCAGGTCAGTCTGTCCAGTTTTCAGATGCTTCAACCTTTTTCACATGCCTTGTTGGGTGCTTTCGACTGCTATTCCTCGCACTAGTGATGGCTTCTTGTGGTACAGATTTGGCTTGAATGCCTTGTACATACTCCCATTTATATCTGAACTAAGGAATGAGGCACCTGAGCCTGTATACATCCAAGGACGTACCCCAGCTCCTAGGACACAAGGTGGAGGAGACAGTTTGGACCCAGGCAGACTGACTGCAGAGTGGACTAACAGCATGCACACCTGTGAGGTGGCAACTTCTTGAAGTCCTGCCTGGCTTCCATGTTCTAGGATGGGGGAGATGAGTGGGAAGAACTTGTTGGGAGATTTCTCCTCCTTCATCCAGGCCTACAAAATCAGCCCTGAGCAGGTGATGTCATTTTCCCTTGAATTTCAATGTCAGGCTGTTATAAGTGTCTTTCAACCTTGGTCTGCAGGGAGAACCCCTCCCCAGGCACTGAGAGAGAAGGGCAAGGAAGCCGAGTGCACAGGTGGGGAGAAGGGCACAGAGCATCCATGCTGTGTGGCCTGGGATGCTGGAAAGGATCTTGGATTACACTTCTGCAGCATTTCATTCTCAGCAGATAAAGTTTGAAAGTTGCTGAATGGCACTTGGCAAGGCCTGAGAGCCAAGGGTCCACCACAGTAAAGGAAGCCAGAGACCAAGGGAGGGCGCAAGACTGTGGGTCTGGGGATGAGTGGCTTACAGATTTGTAGACTGAGAAAGCCATTGAATGGCCTAAGCAATGGGGTGGTTTGGAGGGGATGCTCTGAGAGTAAAGGGAGGTGGTGGTGATAAATTATACCAAGACAGCAGGTGTGAACCTGGGACAGTCCTGAGATCACTGCCATGATTTCCTGTTTATAAAAGCAGCCAGGCTGGCCACAGAGAAGCAGGGCTGTGCTTGTCTGCTGCAACTTATATCCCTGATTAGAACATGACAGATGTCTCAGCTACATTGAGGTCTACTGGCAAAAGGCAGAGAAGGCATCTCCTAGGGGGAAGACGGGAGGGTTGCCGAGCTATGAGCACTTGGGAGTGGGCATCTTGGCCTCCACTGCCTAAGGGGGCTTCCCACTTTGTGGTCTTCTGTGTGCATGAGCAGTAAAATGGTGGTGGTGGTGGCAGTGGCGCTGAGAATGATATGACAAAGCTGTGTGCTTGAAGCACTTGTGGGGCTAGTTCCCTGCTCAGCTTCCACAGCTTCCTGCTCCAGGGAGGAGGTGACCCGGCTCCTCTTCCCTCTCCTAGGGAGGTGATGGCCCAATTTTCAGCATGCTTTGGGCTTCTTGGACTGGCCTCATGAGTGATTGTAGATGAGGAGCCAGGCAGGCTGCTCCTGTTTCTGTGTGAGACAGGGGTGTGGCCCAGGGACCTGTTGGCTGTTATGTGCTGCAAGAACGCAGCTCTTGGGCTGTCATGTGAGTCTGGTAGAATATAGCTGTATTGGCTCCCTCCAGGTCTGGCACTGGAGAGGAACTGGAGATCTTCTGTCAGATCCTGAGTTAGAAGATCCTGGGGAAGTGCTTTTTATGATGGCTCAGCTGTGGCACTTGCCTTCCCCTGACCAATTGTTGAAGGCACTGAAGGCTGGGCAGGTCCAGCTCAGTCTGGAGGTCTGCTTCTGGACGCCTGGGGTGGCTGTAGGTACCTGGAGGAAAGTGTGGCTCCAGCTACTGCCATGTAGAAGCAGTATGTTGAGAGTGACTGTGGCTTCCTGGACAGGGAGGCATTTAGGTACAAGACTGTAGGGAGTCAGGATGTTTTCCCACACTAGCTAGGTAAATTGTAAAGAAAGTCTTTGATGATGGGCTGGAAGGGACAGCATCTGATGAAAATGCAGGTTTTAATGTTTTTATCTTTTGATTTGAAGGGCAAAGTGACAGAGGAAAAGATGAACAGAGGTCTTCCGTCACCTGGTTCCATCTCCAGATGCTCCCAACCTCCCTACCCGTGGCCCACCACTGAGAAGGTGGATCAGAAGCCACAGTAGCTGGGACTCTAACTAGAAACTCTGATTTGGGATGTATGTGTCCCATAATGGCTGCCTAAATGGGGTAGGAGAGGGAGTCTTGTTTTCCAGGGAGCCTGAGCATTTTCTTTGCAGTTTTGTTGCTTTTGTGAGTCACCTGGCAGTGGCCTTGGCTCATTTGTAGTAGCTGTTGCTGCTGCTTCTGGGAAAAAGTGGGGCTGAGTATGGGCTTGCTTTTTTTCTGCAGCCTCTGGTGAGTCCTGCTTGGAATAATCCCAGCAGAACCTTCAGGAAGTCAACGTGTAAATCCAAGAGAAATGCTCTCTCCTTAATCAAGTTTCTTGTATTATGAATGGTTACTAAGTATTTTGTGCAGTGGTTGTAATTAACAATTAAAGCCAATATCAATAGCCTCAGATAATCAGGGTGGAACATTAATGAGAAGGTACCGAGTAACCCCTGAGGAGTTGTCTACTGCAATTTAAGAATCACCGTAATTGCTGGAAAACTGAACCAACTGGGAGGTGGGCGGGCTGGTTGGGCAGGTGCCTGTGAGCCCTTGGTGAGCCAGGCTGATGAACAGAGAGCAGGCAGTGTGGTGCTGTATGGTGCGGCACGAGTCGCTCTGCTGATTGACATGCTTGGGCTCAGGCCTGCTGACTTGCTGGTGAGTGCCCTGGAAGCCCGGCGTTGTACCCTTGGTGTGCCATAATCCATGGTCTCACTGTTGGTGGTGTAAGGCTTCTAGTCTGAGAAGTAGAGTACACGGTCGCTGATTCTGAGCTATACCCATGCCCCCCATCCCCTCCTGTCCCTTCCTGTGTCCTGGCACCACTGCTTAGCAGTCAACCACCTTCTTGGTAGCATTTCTCTGTGGATGTTTGGGAGTGAGCTTCCACAAATGGGTTCACTTTTCAAATGACTGAAATGGGCTGGGCTCAGTAGGGCCAAAGTCAGGAACCAAAACTCCATCCACATCTTCCAGGTGGGTAATGTATGGCAGGGGTCCAAGAACATGAGCCATCCTCTGATACTTTCTTGGGTTATAAGCAGGGAGCTGTATGGAAAGCTGAGGTGCTGGGACTCAAACAGGTGCTCTGATGTGCTATGCCAGTGTCACAGGCGCTGGTTTAATACGCTGCACCACCATGCTGACCCTGGGTTCAGCTTTTATAACTTGCCCAAAGTCGCAGCAAGTCTGAGTTCGAAAGAGGGGCTGTGGGCTGGCGACGTCCCATGATGTCCCCTAACCCCTCCACTGATGCAAGGGGCAACTCTTTTTGCTGTGAACCAGGGGCCCCTTTGTAGCGGGTCCCTTTGTCCTTTGTCCTGGCTACTTGTGTGCTTATTCCCACTGCTGGCTGGGCCTTGCTGGAGAAATCATGGACAGGAAGATGAGGCCCTGAGGAATCCTTGCCCCTCTCTGGTTGGGATCCTTGCCTTGGAACCAAGAGAATCAATCCTGGGAGCACTAAAACCTCTTGGAGGCAGATTCTGGAAGCTTTCAAGGGAGGCTGTGGTGTGAGCTCTGCTCCTATGTGTGAAGCCTAAGGCTCCTTCCCCTTGTCCCCCCTCTCACTTCTCTGGAGACATCTGCTCAGACTCAGTCTCTGTAGGGTGAGCTGAGAGAAACATGTGTCATGCCATCTGGCCTTCAGCAGGCTGGTGAGCACAAGGTGCCTTCCCGGGGATTGTTGTCAGAGCATGGGTGGCCAGAAGAGGCTCCTTCTCTGGGATTGCGTGAAGCTGGACCTATTCTCCTGCTACAAGTCCAGCCTGCACATCCTTAGCTACAGTGATAATTCTTCTGATTCTCCCGGATTAACAAGCTGAATATTGAATCACTGGGCACTGCCTGTCAGCACTCTTGGGAACAGTTCTTCAGAGAAAGCTTCTACTTTCCATAGGAAACAAAAAGCTGTGCTGAGCACTGTGGGTGCTGGGCTGCCTGTGAGGGGCCGTGTCCCCAGGCACAGGACTTGCTGTGACCTAAATACCAAACATAATGCCACAGATGCCTGGTGGGAGGCAGGGCCTGGGCTTGAGCCGAAAGACACACCTTTGCTGGACACATGTGGAAGAGCTGTGTCTGTTGGCACTGGGCGAGCCCCCCAGGGAGGCTGAGACACCCCACCATAGTATCCACTGAGCTGTAGGTACTGAGTATACATGGAGCTGGAGGTTATCAGGTGTCTGGCGGAACCTGGTTGTTGAAGCTTTGGATATTAAGTAGATGCTATAGACAGACCCTGTGATACAGCGGGTTAAGTTTCCACTTGGAATGACCACATCTCCTACCAGGGTACCTGGATCCAGTTCCATGTTCACTTCTGAGTCCGTTTCCTGTTAGTGTGCCTGGGAGGCAGCAGATGATAGTCCCAGTGCTTGGGTTCCTGCCACTTATGCGAGAGATCCAAATGTGGTTCCTGGTTCTTGATTTTGGCTGGATCCAGCCCAGGCTGTTGTATGAACCAGTAGATAGATACGTAGATCTCTCTCTCTCCCACATACCTCTTTACCTTTCAAATAAAGGAAGAGAACTAAAACTAAACAACAGCAAAAAGTAAAAGTACAAAACTTAACTGTGAATTTTGTGTGTTGATGTCTGATCTGGAAATACATGTGTGCAGAGAGACATCTGTGCTCCTGATCATTATGGTTGTTTTTTAGCAGGCACAAAGTGGAAACCACCTTGAGGGCCTGAATGTGCAATCAACAGTGGAATGGCCATGTTAGGACCTAATGTTCAATGTTAAGCATCCTTCAGCTGTACAGAGTGTTGTGAAAGAGCCCCTACTTTAAGTGGAAAAAGGGAAAGTGGCAAAATAATTAGGATCACACACTATGTGTGAAAGCCCCCATAGGTATTAACTGTCTTTCCCCGTGTCCATAAGAAGTTGGAGAAAGCCAATTGGAAACAGTGATTGCCTCGAGCGGGGACTAGGATCCTGAGAGGTGTCCTCAGGAGAGCTCTCCTTCCAACCTGCCCCATGAATATTTAACTAGGATTCTCCAGTACTGCACATACTTGTATAATTAAGAAGGTTATAACAAGACATGTAGTTGCTGAGGCCTGTGGTAGGAGTGTTGCTGAATGATGAGAAAGGTCACCTCACCTCCTAGCATCAGCGTGTGGGCGTGTTTCTTCCACTCCATTTCTTTCTTCTGTGTCTCACACAGTGGAGAGCAGGCCACATGTCCCTGTTCTACCCTGCTCTCCTTCTTCCTATTTGGTCTCCCGAGCAGTTTCAGATTCTTTGTAGCCATCCTTCATAGCTGTATTATTTTCCATAGTAAGTATTTAACTCTCCTGTTTTTTTCCATCCCATTTTAAAAGTCATCTCTCTTTGCCTAGGATATCTAGATGTCACCAGGAATGGTACAGGGCTCTGCATACAGGGAGAAGGTGGAGAAAGGGAGAGACAGAAAGATTGTGTGTGTGAGCATGTATGTGTGTGACTGTGTATGTGTGTGATTGTGTATGTGCATGTGAGTTTGTGTATATGATTGTAAATGTGTATGTGAGTGTGATTGTGTGATGTTTGAGATTGTGTGCATGTGTGAGTGATTGTGTATGTGTATGTGAATATATGTGTGTTTACATGTGTATGCATATATGTGTGGTTGTGTTTGAGTATGTGAGCAAGTATGTATGGTTGCATCTATATGTGATGTATGTATATGGTGTGATTGTTGTATGTGTGTATATGAATGTGTGTGTGACTATATGTGATGATATGTGAATGTGATTGTGTGTCTGTGATTATGTGTATGTATGAGCATGTGACTGTGTATGTATGTGATTATGTATGTGAGTATGTGTGTGGTCATGTATATGTGTATATATATGTATGTGTTATTATCTATATATGGTTACGTGTATGTGCTGGAGTCCAGCTCCAGCCGAGAGTTCGGAGCTTGGGAAGGGTGCGTGGAGTCGGCGATAAAGAAAGACACAGACACCGACACTTGGTGCGTTCTCACAACAGCCCAAGAAAAAGCTGTCCTTTTTATTTACTCAAAACCTCACAGCTTTTGCACAAGCAACTAATTGTTCTATTTTTTACTTCAAGACTAAGGGGGCATGTACAGACATTTGGTCATTCGGTCTGCACTTCAGGGCTAAGCAGGTGCCCCTAGAGATAATTCTTTAAAACACTGTATTCATATTCTTCAAAGCAAACCATTATTCATTCTTTAACAGCAGCCATGGAGCGGCAGCCAGGACTCCAAGGCCGAGGCACATGCGATTATCTGCTAATCAGTAGTACATTCCTACCACATTTCTATTTCTACAATTTGCCCATTATTCAATGGGAAAATAATTTACAAGGGAAAAAATAGAAATCTAAAAACAAGTTATAAATATTAAATCCCCCTACAACTATAAACTCTACAACCCCATAAACAATGAAACAATAATCAAAAGCACTTTTCTTTAATAAAAGCATCCTTAATTCCTCTAGCTAAAAATTATAAAAGTGGCTAAAACAGCTACATTTTTTATGCTCCAAAAAAAAATTGCGAAGACAGACTAGCCTATGAGATAACAATAACTATATTTATTGCCACAGCAATTTCAGCTCTCACTCCCATCACTTGCATTAATATTTAGGATATTTTCAAGCCCCCTCCCAGAAGGAGTGCTGCATGTCTGGACCAAATTCTGAGTACCCAATAAGGTGTCCAAAAATGGCATGGACTTAATTGTACTCCCGTGTGTAAATTGTCAAAGGCCCACTCACCAAGACATTATCAGTGACATTAACTCTCAAGCTCACGTTGGTGGCAAAAGCCATCCCACAGGGGCAAACAATGCCTCAATAGATTACAGAATTCTTAGTGGGGAGCTTGAGTTTCCATGCAAAAGGTGGAGAGACTGCTTAAAGGTGGTCAGAGAGAAATCCGCCAGGCCCTGCCAAACAGCTGGAAGCTCCCCGGGGCCCTGCCAAGCAGGGGAGCTGTTCTCTTCACACCTTCATGCCATCCACACCTACTGCACAGACCCTGGCATGTATGTGTTGTATCTATGTGTATTTGAGATTGTGTATATATGTGTATACCTGATTGTGTAAATTTGTGTGTATGTGTTAACATGTAGTATGTGCATGTAAACACACACTTGACTATGTACACTTGCCTGTGAGTGGATAAGGAGCTGTTGGAAGCATTGAAGGTTGTTTAATGACCCTGCTTGGGGTCTTCAGGCAGAAGAGGCTGGGCCACTCATTCAAGGCCAGGATTGGAAAGCTAGGTCAGTAGAGCATTTGGACTTCTTCTTCCATGAAATTCTTGGCAGTAAGTGACCCAGAAGGGTCCTGTACAAGGGTCTGGGCTGCTGGGTTGCAGGCTATCTTTGACACTCTTTCCTTCTCTGGAGAACCCTTTCCACCAGTTTTTTGTTTTATTTTGTTTTTTGTTTTGTAATCTGAATATAGGAAGTTTCTGGAACTTTCTGGAAGTATGCTGTGTGTGTAGTTTTGTTGCCAGAGTGGCTTTTGTGGGCTGCAGGGAGAGAGCTGTGTCCACTTCATGCTGTGGCAAAGGAAGGTGTTTGTATAGCTCAGGATCTTGTCAATCAAGAGATGAACAATCAGAAAGCGTGATTTTAAGGGAGGTTCTACTCTGTGGGCAGGGTTAGGGAAAGACAGGGCAACCTGGGACCAGTAGCACTGGGAAACCTGGCCGCCTTCAGGCTTGGGGAAGGGAGAGGAAGGAGGTATTGCAGGACCGTAGGGGGAGCAGTGTCCTCAGAGCACTGCCATTCTAGGCTGAGCTGTGGCCCGCAGGCAGCTGTCGCTGGGGGACCTCCGTGTCCTTTCATCTCCCAGTCTCCTGCTGTACCCCATTGCATGGACCCAAGCAGCCACAAACCTGAAGGACCTGTGTTGTGCAGTCTGTACAAGTAAGTCTTGAGCCCAGAGCAGAAGGTATGCGCCCCCTGACCCACTCACCCTAGCTTGTGTGACCCCTGTCTGTTTTTCTGTTGGGGAAAGCATCATGGCCCTGGCGCAATGGAAGTACAATGCTGCATCAATGGTTTCACCTCACCACAATGATACTGACCAAGTCAGTGCCACCCACTGGAAATCAAATTCAAGTGTTAGCTTCTGATTGTGTCCTTTGTATAAGGTGGTGGGGAGAAGGCAGGGCAGAGTAAACAGTTGATATTAGGCTTCATTGCTGTCATCTGCACAGCCTCAGGCTCAGAGGCTGCAGATGGGGTGCAGTTGGGTTTCCCATCAGGCATGTGTGGTATTGCAGTCTTTCTGCCAGCGCTCTGGTTGTCTGGCTCATTATTACCATGTAACCTGGTGATGTGACCTTAGTTTTGTTCCTGCAGGATCAGGACTTTGTTGAGAACACAATGGCCTTAGGTCACTTTGGTCACTTAGTACATGGCCTGTGGGTCCAAGTCCTAGGGTCACTGGGGAAATAGGTAACTGGTATCCACACAGGGCAGCTCTCTGGCTTGTCTGATTCTTGTGGGTCTTTTTTGTCATGGGTGCTGTTTGGTGAGAATGTGTGTGGGGCAAGGGAGTCATTCTGAAAGTTCCTCTCTGGTGCCTGACTTTGTCACCGGTGTTGCAGTCTGTATCTAGGTCCAGCTCACTCCTTGTGCAGACATGCACACTCGGGGTGCACTCAGCACCCTGTTTCTTCTTGAATGTGATTCTGGGCAGCTACATGCGCTTGCTGAAGTCCTGCCCACCAGGATGAATTCCTTCTGGTTCACCCCAAAGGGGTTGCAATGCTCAGGCTGTTCCCTCTGGTTTTGGTGTGCTGAGCAAGCCACCTGCCAGGCAGGCTATGCATTTCCTCTCTATTTGCCACAGGATGCTCCTGATGAGGCATGGGTGTGGGTGGAGATGGGCATGTGGAAGCAATGAGAGGAGCTGCCGTGGGTGGGGGAAAGCTGCAGAGTCATGTACTGTGCCCTCCGGACCTGCTGCAGTTCCATCTTGCAGACACCATTTCCACTTGACAATGGGGTTTTGCTGGGGGGACTTCCAGGTTCAGCATTCAGAGGATGATGTGATGCTGCGCTCAGAATGGGTAGTTTGTGTCTTCCTTGGTATAGTGGCCAAGGTCTGGTGTTTGGTCTCTGACAGCCCTGAGTAGGAGGTCAGAAGCTGCTCTACAATTGTTAGCAGAAATTTTTGCTCTACAACCCTAGGGTTTGTGCTGCAGTCTCTCCCTTGCTTGGGGGCTCCCACACTTCTCCATCTACAGCAGCTGTGTCTGTGATTGGATGAGCAAATGACAGAGCAGTTTCTAGTAGCACCTAATGTGGAAACTTCTCTCCATCTGGACCCCTCCCCCAGCTGGAAGACTTCCTGGCCATCTGGCAAGAGGTCAGAACATGGTGCCTCAATGTACTTGTGTTTCCTCCATGTTCCAGAGAGGCTCAACCAAGTCTTGTGCTTTACTTCATAGTAAAGCCAAGTTTGGTAAGAGGAAAAGTAGCATTTCTGTCACTTAATAGAGGCTATATTTCTATATTCTGGGTCACTGTGCTGTGAGAAGCTCACATCTAAGGTCCTTGAACTTCTGCTGGGTTCATGAATCTGTGTTGCGGCATGCTCATGTCCTGCTAAAATGTGTAGCATACTTACTCAGTTCCTCAGCAGGTTTGATTACCAACACCTTGTAAATTTAATAGGTTAGTGTACTTCCTATGGGCCAGAAAGGCAGCTGAGACAGGGCAAAGAACAACCTTGCTGATCACGCATTGCAGATAAGATGGGCAATCTACTGCTCTCCCTGCCAGGTGAGAGCCCATGGCTGCTGATTGTTTTTAGTGACCTGGAGCTGTTAGATTGACAGCTGCATACCAGGTGTCTGTGCAGATGCAGGTCTGCTGCAGGCAGCATATAGGTTTCAGGAAGATTGAGGGCTTTACCTGTTTTATTTGCCTACATGTCCCAGGATTGTAGGTCTTCTCCATCAAGGCCTTCAGCCTTAGCACAGCATTGCTCCTTCTTGAACCTGCTTACCCTTTGAGTGAGAGCTAAGGGGCGCTATTCTGTGCATGGTGGGCTGCTTGGGTCTATGCTGCTTCTACCCACTAGATGCCACAGGTGCCTCTGTTGCTGTGGCAACCCACAGGCTCTCCCCGCACCCACAGCTTGTCTGTTACTGGCACCCAGGGAAAGCTGTTGACTGGGGAGAGATACTTGTTAGGTTTTTGCAGTCTTAGGAAGAGAAAGGTGTCTGTTAGTTTGTTACCTGGAAGGAGAGGAGGTGAGGAAAAAGACTCCCTTCCACCCTCCTCTCTCCCAAGACCTCCAATTACCTGACCTAGAAGCCTTGAGGGAGGGAGGTATTATACAGTGGTCTGGGGCCACCTCCCAGGCACAGAGAAGAGAGGAACAGTGTGGAGGGCACGGAGAAGCCCTGGACGGTGGCCGAGCTGCATCACCAGCTGTTCCTTAGCGGCTGCCGATTTCCCTTCTGAGCTTCTTTTACCGTCACTTCATTTCAGCCTCCCAAGCACCCGAAACCTCATGTTATCCTTTCTGAGTGCTACATAACCAAGATGACATTTGCATTCTAAATGCTAAAGTCAGGACTGTTCAAGTCTATATAATGGAACATTTTCAAACGTAGCATCTAATAACATGAAGGTACCTCACAAAGTTTGTTGAAAAGTGGAATTGCCAAAACCAGAGAACCAACAGAGAAGGAAAACTACAGACCTATCTCTTTGATGAACATTGATGCTAAGATTCTCAACAAAATCCTAGCCAATAGAATTCAAAAACACATCAGACAGATCATTCATCCGGATCAAGTAGGATTCATCCCTGGAATGCAGGAATGTTCAACATTCGGAAATCCATAAATGTGATACACCACATCCAAAAACTGAAAAACAAGAATCACATGATAGTATCAATAGATGCAGAAAAAGCTTTCGACAAAATCCAACACCACTTCCTGCTAAAAACCCTAACCAAGGTAGGCATAGATGGAAAAATCCACAACATAATTAAAGCAATATATGAAAAACCCATCGCCAGCATCATACTGAATGGAGGAAAACTGGAACCCTTCCCACTGAGATCTGGAACAAGACAGGGATGTCCACTTTCTCCACTACTATTCAACATAGTCCTAGAGGTGCTCGCTGAGGCCATAAGACAAGGAAAAGAAATCAGAGGAATCCAAATGGGAAATGAAGAAGTCAAGCTCTCGCTATACGCAGATGATATGATTCTTTATGTAGAAGAGCCAAGAGACTCAATACAGAGACTGCTAGAACTTGTACGAGAGTTTGGTAGAGTAGCAGGGTACAAAATTAATGGACAAAAATCAACAGCCATAGTGTATGCAAACAGCCCCAAGATGGAAAAAGATTTAACCAGCAAGATACCATTCAAAATAACAGAGAAGAGTATGAAATATCTGGGAATAAATCTAACCAAAATTGTAGGAGACGTATTTGAAGAAAACTACAAACTACTTAAAAAAAAAATTGAACAAGACCTCAAAAGATGGAGTAACATCCCATGCTCCTGGATAGGTAAAATCAATATCATTAAAATGTCTATACTGCCAAAAGCAAAATATATATTCAACACAATCCCAATCAAATTGCCCAAAACATTCTTCATGGAACTGGAAACAATGATTCAAAGGTTCATCTGGAAACACGAAAAACCACGGATAGCTAGAACCATCCTGAAGAACAGGAAGTTAGCAGGGGGAATCACAGTTCAGGACCTCTGGACATACTATAGGGCAGTGGTTATCAAAACAGCGTGGTACTGGCACAAAGATAGAGAAGGAGATCAATGGAGCAGAATAGAAACACCAGAAGGAAACCCACACAGATACAGCCAAATAATCTTTGACAAAAAGACAAACGACAATCCAGGCAAATGGGAAGGTCTGTTCAATAAATGCTGTTGGGACAACTGGTTAATAGCCTGCAGAAACAAAAAGATAGACCCACATCTCTCACCATATGCTAAGATCAAATCTAAATGGATAACAGATCTAAACCTACATCCAGAAACCTTCAAACTTTTGGAAGAAAATGTTGGAAATACTGTGCAAGATCTAGGGGTAGGTCCCGAATTCCTAAAAAGGACACTAAAGGCAATAGCAATCAAGACCAGAATAAACAAATGGGATCTCATCAAACTTAGAAGCTTCTGTACAGCAAGGGAAATAATCAACAAAGTAAAAAAGCAACCCGCAGAATGGGAGAAGATCTTCGCACTACGTAGGTGATAGAGGGCTAATCTCCAGAATATACAAAGAACTACAAAACAACCAAAATGTCAAAACAAACAAGCCACTCAAGAAATGGGCACGGGAAATGGGCAGACACTTCACAAAGGAACAAACCCAAATGGCAAATAAACATATGAAAAAATGCTCAAGTTCCCTGGCAATAAGGGAAATCCAAATTAAAACATCAATGAGGTACCACCTAACGCCAGTAAGACTGGCCCACATGAATAAAAGCACCAACAACACTTGTTGGCGAGGTTGCGGGGAAAAGGGAACCCTACTCCACTGCTGGTGGGGCTGCAGGCTGGTACAGCCTCTATGGAAATCAGTATGGAGAACATTTAAACAACTCAAAATCAACATACCATATGTTCCCAGCAATAGCACTCCTCGGAATATATCCAGAACACTTGTTTTATGAGAAACCAACATGCACTCCTATGTTCATAGCAGCCCAATCAGTAATTGCAAAAACATGGAAGCAGCCAAAATGCCCATCAACAGAGGATTGGATAAGAAAGCTGTGGTTCATCTACTCCATGGAATACTACTCAGCTATTAAAAAAAACAAAATGCAGGCCCGGCGGCGTGGCCTAGCGGCTAAAGTCCTCGCCTTGAAAGCCCCGAGATCCCGTATGGGTGCCGGTTCTAATCCCGGCAGCTCCACTTCCCATCTAGCTCCCTGCTTGTGGCCTGGGAAAGCAGTTGAGGATGGCCCAATGCATTGGGACACTGCACCCGCGTGGGAGACCCGGAAGAGGTTCCTGGCATTGGATCGGCGCACATCGGCCCTTTGCGGCTCACTTGGGGAGTGAATCATTGGACGGAAGATCTTTCTCTCTGTCTCTCCTCCTCTGTGTATATCTGGCTGTAATAAAATGAATAAATCTTTAAAAAAAAACAACCAAAATGCAGTTCTTTGTGGCCAAATGGGCCAACTGGAAACCATAATGCTAAGCGAAATGAGCCAATCCCAAAAGGTTAAATACCACATGTTTGCCTTAGTTCAAGATGATATGATGTGTTATGTATAACATGTTATATTATGTATGTTATATGTTGTGTATAAACTAAAATTGAAATGTCAATGAGGTGGTCACAGAAGGTGGTTAAGAACTCACATTTATTTTTAACGTATTGGTTACTCATTACTATGTCAATTAATTCTATAATGATGTAAATTTTTGCTGAAGGTATGTTGGAGCTTTTAATTGATCGGGATGATACTCTGCTGGCTCTGCCTTCAGACCAGAGAGGGTATACCTAAGAAGCCGTTGAACTTGACTGGACAATAAGATGCTGAACTCTATGTTTGGTATATGCTTGCAATGGGGGAATCTCAACTGAACTTGAACTGTGGTTATGCAACAAGGTGGAGGAATCCACCATGGTGGGAGGGTTTGGGGAGGGGTGGGGAGAATCCAAGTACCTATGAAACTGTGTCACATAATACAACGTAATTAATTTTAAAAAAAAGGCAACATTCATGCAAAAAAAAAGTGGAATTGTAAGAAAAGTTTGTTTTGGTGCAGGATTTTTGATAGTTGTGTGCATGAGGGGGTCTTTAGATATGCATGGAAAATGCATATTATGAGAAAAAAGTGGATTACATCTTTTTTGCACAGAAATATTTACTTTAAAAAGCACTTATTTAGTTTTATTTGAAAGGCAGTTCTACAGAGAGAGAAGGAGGGAGGGAGAGAAGGAGGGAAGGAGGGAAGAAGACAAAGGGAGGGAGAGCGAGCGAGCCAGAGAGAGCAATTTTCCATCCATTGCTTCAAACTCCAAATGGCTGCAAAGGTTATTGCTGAGCTGATCTGGAGCTAGGAGCTTCTTTTTTTGTGTCTCCTATGTGAATGCAGGAGCCCAGTACCTAAGGCCATCCCTCACTGCCTTCCTAGGGCGTTATCAGGGAGCTGGATAGGACATGGAACAGCCAGGACTTGAACTAGCACTCATATAGGATGCCAATACTGCAGATAGAAGGTTAGCTTTATATTCCACAACACTATCCCCTGAAGGATTTACCTTTTAATTCTTTTCCTTATTCTTCCATTTCTTCTTTAAAATAATCAATCTAGATAAGAGGTGCAGTTTTTTCCTGTCTATTGGTCTACTCCAGTAATGTCCAAGGTGGCTGACACCGGGCTGAGGACAGAGCTGGGAGCTGGGAACCCACATAGATGGCAGGGAATCAACTGTGTTGTGCCAACTGCCTTTCAGGGTGCCGATTAGCCAGAAGCTGGAGCCAGGAGAGTGAGGAGCAGAGTGGGGGTACTGAACCCAGATACTCTAATTGGGAGCATGAGTGTCTTAACTGTTAGACCAAATAGCTACCTCTTAATTTCATTTTCCATGAAATTGTTGAAGCAGATTCCTGTTAATTACATATTAGAACAAATCAAACTTTTTTCACATTTAACATCTGATAATAATTTCATAGTAAGAAAAATAATAGCTAACATTTGTTTTGCGCTTCCCATCTATGGTGCCATGGTAAGTGCTTTGCAGGCATTAGTTAGTTTCATTTCTTTTAATTAGTTATGCAAGAAAAAGCATGCCTTGCCAATAGATAAATTATGCCATGTTCACTGGGGACTGACTATACATTAGCACACAGATTCTAATGTGCCTGTGTGGCTCAACATTCAACAGTTGAAAGCTTCTTTCATAGCCCTGTGTTTTGGATTCTTATGTTTTGCACTAAAAATACCCAAATGGCTCATTTTTATAATGTTTGTGTTGTGCTTTGAGTGACGTGGTCAGAGGCATGGCCACCTGCTGTTACTTGTAAGCGCTTCACCACAAATAACATATTGCTCGAGTGGGCAGTCTCTGTCCCCATGAAATGAAGAGCCAGACTGGGTGTAATGGTTGCTCTGTTTTCTTTCCACGTGCCAATTCAGAAGTCCTGAAAACATCTAGCTGTATTGGATGCAGTTTTTGATCAGATGGACACCACTTCCTTATCTGGCACAAATTATCCTGGGCTGATTCTGCAGAATTATTATCCTTTTTTGGTTTTGTTTACAGTTTTCATTAATCTGTTTAAAGATTTTTTAAAATATTTTTATTGTTATTGGAAAGCTGGATATACAGAGAGGAGGAGAGATAGAGAGGAAAATCTTCCATCTGATGTTTCACTCCCCAAGTGAGCCGCAACAGGCCGATGTGCGCCGATCCGATGCCAGGAACCAGGAACCTCTTCCGGGTCTCCCACGCGGGTGCAGGGTCCCAAAGCCTTGGGCCGTCCTCTCCTGCTTTCCCAGGCCACAAGCAGGGAACTGGATGGGAAGTGGAGCTGCCGGGATTAGAACCGGCGCCCATATGGGATCCCGGTGCGTTCAAGGCGAGGACTTTGGCCACGCCGCTGGGCCCTGTTTAAAGATTTTTAAAAATTATTTGTTTGAAATAGTTACAGAGGAGAGATTCCTTCTGCTGGTTTACTCCCCTGATGGCCTCAACAGTCAAGGCTGGGCCAGCCTGAAGCCAGGAGCCAAGAGCTTATCTGGGTCTCCCACATGGGTGGGAAGGTCCAAGATCTTGGGCCAGTTTGTGATGTTAACCTCAGCAGGGAGCTGGATTGAAAGTAGAGCAATAGGGTGATTCGAAAAAGATGGCCGACTGCAGAGAGCTGGTGTAGGGTGGAGTAAGGAAGGAGGGGAGCCGATCCAGCAGAGAAACAGGCCAGGAGGCGCGAAACTGTAGGGAGAAGAGCGAGAAGGTCACTGGAGTTCACTAAAGCAAGAAGATCTACACAGCGTGAAGGAACAGCCGCAAAAAGTAGGAAAGAAAATACAGCACGCCGCGAGAAACCTGGTGAGTCACGATCCCAGGCAGGGGGAAGGCTGCAGAGGCTCAACCGCCCCAGGGAAAACAGAGGCGGCTGGAAGGATAGGCGCCCACACCGACAGGGGCACCGGTCCCCTGGAAGGCAGGAGCCCCCAGAGGAGGCTACTGGACTGATCATTGGGTGCATTATCCCTGCAGAAGTGGAGGAAAAGCTGGGGAGATTTCCCAGAGGCTTGCCTACCCGCTGCTCAGCGGCTCTGGGAGAGTGCAGAGGGAACAGGAGCAGCACTGTGGGACTGGGGCTCAGAGATCCCCATATCGGCTCCGAGCTGTGGACTGGCTGCGGGAGAGTCAGTGGATCCTGTAGCTGGACTCGCCCTGAGCCCCAGAGGCTGGGCAACGCTCGACAGGGCCTCACGTCCTGGGCAGAGGAGCGGACTAGTGGGGGCACGTCTCACCTAAAGGGCTCTGTGCCTCTCAGAGATCCGCTTCCATCCTTGAGAGAGTGCAGCTGAGGAAGTGGCTTCTTCAGGGCGGAGTCCCCAGCTGGGCTCAGCTAGAGAGGCCAGACCGGAGCGGGCTCAGCTGAACTGGCCGGACAGGTTTTCCCAGCAGGAGCCCGCTCGGAAAGACCTGCCTGTGGTGTTGCAGCCCTCGGCGGAGCAGCGCTTCCGAGTTTGGCACTGGGGCCGCGGAGATCTCCAGCCCAGCACAGGCCGGGGTTGGGGATTTTAGGCTCCGAGCAGCAGGAGCCCTTGCTGTGCTAACCTCAAGCCCTGAAGGAGAGTCTCGGCTCAGCACTGAGGCAGAGACCCCCGCTGTATTAGCCTTGTGACCCAAAGCCCAGGCGCGGCTCGGCAGAGTGAATCTGTAGGGAACTGCCTTTGAGAGGGAGCCACAGGGGAAGGGGCCTGGCACTAGGGCTGGCCCACAAAATCTCCTGACCCAACTCGGGGCTGTGATCTACAGACCCTGAAAGCAGCTGGTGACTCAGGCAGTAAGCCCTGCTGGGCTCAGCCGGAGACCCCAAACCAGAGCCGGCTCAGCTGAATCACCGCTAAAATCTCAAAACAACAAGAAGTAAAAACACAATGAGGAGAAGTATCAGAAAAAGCAATGACCCAGAGGAAAGATCAAGCACTCCCTCCCAATACAACCAAAAACTAATCCCAATATCTGAGATGCAAGATGAAGACATAGAGGAACTATCAGATAAGGACTTTAAGAAGCTAATGATGAAATTCGTCAGAGAGAGTGAAAAGCGCTGGGAAGAGTCTAAGGCATTCGAAAACCATATCACTGCAGAAATAAATCAAGTCAAAAAGGGAATCCTTGATATAGAGAACAAAATTGAAAGCCTAACCAACAGAATGAACACAGCAGAAGACAGAATATCAGAATTGGAAGACAATCAGAATGAAAGGCAGCAGCTCATCAAACAGTTGGAGACAAATCTAGAGAAAGCCAATAGGTCCATACAGGAAATGAAAGACAACCTCAAAAAATCAAATATTAGAATAATAGGCCTTCCCGAAGGAGTGGAAAAGGAGACAGGCTTGCAACGAATGCTCAATGAGATAATACAGGAGAACTTCCAGAATACTGGAAATATAAATCTAGCACAAATCCAGGAAGGACAAAGAACCCCCAGTAGATACGACCCAAACAAATCGTCTCCCAGACATGTGGTCCTCAAGCTACCTTCAAGTGAATACAAGGAAACCATTCTAAGACAAGTAAGAAAAAAGGATAAGATTACTTTCAGGGGAAGGGAAATTAGGATCACAGCCGACCTATCAGAAGAAACGCTCCAAGCAAGGAGAGAATGGGGTAAAACCTATCAAATCCTGAAACAAAACAACTGCCAACCAAGAATAATGTACCCAGCAAAGCTCTCATTTATATTTGAGAATGAAATCAAATACTTCAACAGTAAAGAGAAACTCGAAGAATACATCAACACGAAACCAGCTCTGGAAAATCTCCTCAGGAAGGTGCTAAACCCAGAAAGAAAAAATACAAACCAAAATCAAAGATGGCAAATGGGAAGACCTCCCCACTAAAATCCATACAAGAAAAGTCAACCAATCAAAAACTCTAATAGTCGCAAATACACACTTGCACACTTACACTCATGGCAGCCCAAAAACCAATTCCTCTCAATATTATCTCTAAACACAAATGGCTTAAACTCACCAATCAAAAGGCATAGATTAACGGAATGGATCATCAAACAGCACCCAACTATATGTTGCCTACAAGAGACACATCTAACCAGAAAATCCTGTAAGAAATTTAAAGTGAAAGGATGGAAAAAGACATTTCATGCCAATGGACGAGAAAAAAAGGCTGGTGTAGCTGTTCTAATCTCAGATGACCTAGACTTCAAGCTGACAGACATCAAAAAGGACAGAGAAGGACATTATATATTGGTGAAGGGACTGATCCATCAAGAAGTAATTACAATCGTGAACATATATGCACCTAATTCCAATGCGCCTAGCTTCGTGAAGCAACTACTTACAGACTTAAGGGGAGACATAGATACACACACAATAATAGTGGGCGATCTTAACACCCCGCTAACAACTATAGACAGATCAACAAAACAAAAACTCAACAAAGAAACAACAGAGCTCGTACAAACATTAGAACAACTGGACTTGGTAGACATTTATAGAATTTTTTATCCTAAGACCTCAGATTATACATTTTTTTCAGCAGTACATGGCACCTTCTCCAGGATCGACCACATGATAGGACACAAAGCAAATCTAAATAACTTCAAAAAGATAGAAATCATACCATGTACCCTCTCAGACCACCACGGAATGAAACTGGAAATCAGCAATTCAAAATGCCCAAGGAAATATAGAAACTCTTGGAGGTTGAACAATATGCTATTGAACGAACAATGGGTCAGGGAAGAAATTAAAGATGAGATCAAAAAATTTATGGAAACCAATGAAAACTCTGATACAACATTCCAAAATTTGTGGGACACTGCCAAAGCAGTGCTACGGGGTAAACTCATCGCAATTGGAGCTCATGTCAAGGCCCAAGAGAGGCGCCAAATACAGGAACTAACCACACACCTCCAGGAATTGGAAAAGCAGCAGCAGATGAGCCCCACACACAACAGGAAACAAGAAATCATCAAAACAAGGGAGGAAATCAACCAGATAGAAATAAAAAAAACCATACACAAAATCAACGAATCAAAAAGCTGGTTTTTTGAAAAGATAAACAAAATAGACACCCCGCTGGCCCGACTGACAAAGAAAAAACAAGAGAAAGCAAGAATTAACAGCATCAAAGATGAAAAAGGCAACGTAACAACAGACATTACAACCATTAAGAACATAATCAGAAATTACTACAAAGCACTGTACTCCAACAAATCAGAAGACCACCAAGAAATGGAAAAGTTCTTAGACTCACACAACCTGCCAAAACTTAGCCCAGAGGCAACAATCAACCTGAACAAACCCATAACTGAAGCAGAGATTGAATCAGTGATTAAAGACCTCCCAACAAAGAAAAGCCCAGGCCCAGACGGCTTCACTCCAGAATTCTACAAAACATTCCGAACAGAACTAACCCCAATCCTCTACAAATTCTTCAAAACAATAGAAAAGGAAGCAACCCTTCCAAACTCATTCTATGAAGCCAACATTACCTTAATCCTAAACCGGGCAGAGATCCTACAGAGAAGGAAAACTACAGACCTATCTCTTTGATGAACATTGATGCTAAGATTCTCAACAAAATCCTAGCCAACAGAATTCAAAAACACATCAGACAGATCATTCATCCAGATCAAGTAGGATTCATCCCTGGAATGCAGGGATGGTTCAACATTCGCAAATCCATAAATGTGATACACCACATCCAAAAACTGAAAAACAAGAATCACATGATAGTATCAATAGATGCAGAAAAAGCTTTCGACAAAATCCAGCACAACTTCCTGCTAAAGACCCTAACCAAGGTAGGCATAGATGGAAAAATCCACAACATAATCAAAGCAATATATGAAAAACCCAATGCCAGCATCATACTGAATGGAGAAAAACTGGAACCCTTCCCACTGAGATCTGGAACAAGACAGGGATGTCCGCTTTCTCCGCTGCTATTCAACATAGTTCTAGAGGTACTCGCTGAGGCCATAAGACAAGAAAAAGAAATCAAAGGAATCCAAATGGGAAATGAAGAAGTCAAGCTTTCACTATATGCAGATGACATGATTCTTTATATGGAAGAGCCAAAAGGCTCAACACAGAGACTACTAGAACTTATACGAGAGTTCGGTAGAGTGGCAGGGTACAAAATTAATGAACAAAAATCAACAGCCATAGTGTATGCTAACAGCCCCAAGTTGGAAAAAGATCTAACCAGCAAGATACCATTCAAAGTAACAAAGGAAAGCATGAAGTATCTGGGAATTAACCTAACCAAAAATGTTGGAGACCTATTTGAGGAAAACTACAAACTACTTAAAAAAGAAATTGAACAAGATCTAGAAAGATGGAGTAACATCCCATGCTCCTGGATAGGTAAAATCAATATCATTAAAATGTCTATACTGCCAAAGGCAATATATACATTCAACGCAATCCCAATCAAATTGCCCAAAACATTCTTCACAGATCTGGAAACAATGATTCAAAGGTTCATCTGGAAACACAAAAAACCACGAATAGCTAGAACCATTCTCAAGAACAGGAAGTTAGCAGGGGGAATCACAGTCCCAGACCTCTGGACATACTATAGGGCAGTGGTTATCAAAACAGCATGGTACTGGCAAAAAAATAGAGAAGGAGATCAATGGAGCAGAATAGAAACACCAGATGGGAACCCACACAAATACAGCCAAATAATCTTTGACAAAAAGACAAACGACAACCCAGGCAAATGGGAAGGTCTGTTCAATAAATGCTGTTGGGACAACTGGTTGATAGCCTGCAGAAACAAAAAGATAGACCCACATCTCTCACCATATACTAAGATCAAATCCAAATGGATAAAAGATTTAAACCTACATCCAGAAACCTTCAAACTTTTGGAAGAAAATGTTGGAAACACACTGGAACACTTAGGGGTAGGCCCTCACTTCCTAAAAAAGACTCCAAATGCAGTAGAAATCAAGACCAAAATAAACAAGTGGGACCTCATCAAACTAAGAAGCTTCTGTACAGCTAGAGAAATAATCAACAAAGTAAAAAGGCAACCCACAGAATGGGAGAAGATCTTCGCGCACTACGTAGGTGATAGAGGGCTGATCTCCAGAATATACAAAGAGCTACAAAACAACCAAAATGTCAAAACAAACAAGCCACTCAAGAAATGGGCACGGGAAATGGGCAAACACTTCACAAAGGAACAAACCCAAATGGCAAATAAACATATGAAAAAATGCTCAAGTTCCCTGGCAATAAGGGAAATCCAAATTAAAACATCAATGAGGTACCACCTAACGCCAGTAAGACTGGCCCACATGAATAAAAGCACCAACAACACTTGTTGGCGAGGTTGCGGGGAAAAGGGAACCCTACTCCACTGCTGGTGGGGCTGCAGGCTGGTACAGCCTCTATGGAAATCAGTATGGAGAACATTCAAACAACTCAAATACAACATACCGTATGACCCAGCAATAGCACTCCTAGGAATATATCCAGAACACTTGTTTTATGAGAAACCAACATGCACTCCTATGTTCATAGCAGCCCAATCAGTAATTGCAAAAACATGGAAGCAGCCAAAATGCCCATCAACAGAGGATTGGATAAGAAAGCTATGGTTCATCTACTCCATGGAATACTACTCAGCTATTAAAAAAAACAAAATGCAGTTCTTTGTGGCCAAATGGGCCAAACTGGAAACCATAATGCTAAGGGAAATGAGCCAATCCCAAAAGGTTAAATACCACATGTTTGCCTTAATTTGATATGATGTTATGTATAACAAGTTATGTTATGAATGTTATATGTTGTGTATAAACCAAAATTGAAATGTCAATGAGGAGGTCACAGAAGGTGGATAAGAAGTCGCATTTACTTTTACCATATTGGTTACTCATTACTATGTCAATTAATTCCATAATGATGTAAATTTTTGCTGATGGTATGTTGGAGCTTTTAATTGATCGGGATGATACTCTGCTGGCTCTGTCTTCAGATCAGAGAGGGTATACCTAAGAAGCCGTTGAACTTGACTAGACAATAAGATGCTGGACTCTATGTTTGGTATATGCTTGCAATGGGGGAATCTCAACTGAACTTGAACTGTGGTTATGCAACAAGGTGGAGGAATCCACCATGGTGGGAGGGTTTGGGGAGGGGTGGGGAGAATCCCAGTACCTATGAAACTGTGTCACATAATACAATGTAATTAATGAACTTAAAATAAAATTAAAAAAAAAAAAAAGAAAAAAAAATAATAATAAAGCTTACCAATATTTAATGTAAAAAAAAATAGTATTGGTGTTATCACTCATGTAGAGCTGTGTTTTTATGCTAAAGGAACTTAGAGAAATCTCTAATTGTTGAAATGCTCCTTTTTGGCAAATAAAAAATCATTTTGCTATCAAAAAAAAAAAAAAAAAAGAAAGTAGACACCTGCCAGTGTCTGCCTCTCTATGCCGGAGGGCCCATATGTGTACTGGCAGACACGGGCAGCAGCAGAGCCCACCCTTTCAGGGTACTTGATGGGCAAGAACCAATACCCCCATCCTACTCTGAGAACAACCCTTCAGATATAAATGACTGGTGGCAGTTGGTGTGTAAATCTCCCTGCTGTCCCTGCAATGGGGTAACTCAGAGGTTTCAGACTTCAGAGCCCCCAGTCATTTCCTTGAGAGTTGGGGTCTCATGTATGTCTCACGGGGGGACTCAGATGCACTTGGCCTTGGCCTTTTTCTAACCACCTCTTGGTTCTGCCTGCCCTTGGATCTTTGCCGCACCAGGTTCTCCAGCTGGGCTGTACCCCCATCTCTGCCTTCTGGAGCCGCTGGTGTTTCTGGGTTCACCTGGAAGGTGACCTCTCTCAGGATGCCTTCCTGAGGCTACCCCCTAGCTCCCTTGGCCATCCCAGCGGCCTGTTAGTGGCACCTTCTCTACATGATGTAGTTGGTTGGACTTCATGTACTTTTTCTCTGCAGCGATGAGGCCCTTTACTGGTGTTACCCCCTGAAGCCTGTACCCTGGCTCTTGGTCCTTGAGCTCTTCAGCAGATGCTCAGTCCATGTCGTCAGTTCCCCCCAGCTCCTGGGAGCCTCCTCAGTCTCAGGCCCTGGGCTGGGTGTGACCTGAAGGCCGCGGTTTGCCAGCCCCTGTGCTGTTCAAGGGTCTGTCCACCCAGAACTTTCCGGGAACCTACATCTGCCTAGAACCCTCTGTTACTCCATCTTCCTGGCTGCCCTCTGGTGGGGCATACTTGGTGGGTGTGGACAGTGTTCCGGCAGGGCGCAGGTATACACAGCACTCCTGTGATGTGGTCTTATGTATGACTTACGGCGGGGACTCAGTGCTGATGCCCTATTCCTGACTGGGGCACTACCTGCCCTGTGCTTGTCCCATCATTGCCTGGCTGTGCTCTCCTCTCGACTGCAGTTGGAACTTCAGCTGGAATTAGGCTGTTTATTCCTCCCGGAATGACTGCTCCTCCTTATTGAATTTTCTCTGTGCCAGTGTCATCTATTCCTGCATTTTACTTTGGAGATGGACTCGTATTAGTTTCCTAACAGGTGCCAATCTGTTAGCTGCTCCCTGCTGCCCTTGCTCAATGCCCTTCTCCTGTTCTTGCCCCCTTCCTCCACCAGGCTCTTCCCTGGGTCTGTCCCACTTTCCTGGCTTCTCCTCGATCCAGGGCCTTCCTGAGAGTGGGTGCTGGCCTCTCTCTCCCACACCAGCAGTCCCGTCTCTTCCACTGCTCTTCTGCAGGGCTTTATGATGGAGCATGCCCTGTCATTGGCCTGAGCTGCAGACTCCTTCACCGTGGCTTAGATCCTTGAACCTCCTTGTATGCCTCACATCTCAGGATTTGCTCATGACCTGGCTCATTTGGCCTTTGCAATAGATAGCAAAGATAATTTCTCTGAGCTGCTTCTTAGGCCTCTTAGATGTGTGGATATATGATGCATTGAAACCTATGCTTCAACCAGCCCCTGTCCCTCAGGCGCTTTCTGTTTGTTGTTACCCATTCTGTAGACATTCACTCCAGCTAGCAGCACAGAGAATTCACAGCTTGCAAAGTCTGCCCTGCTTTGCACCAGAACTCACTGCCGGCTTTGACAAAGAAACACCCTCCCGCTGCACATTGTGAGCTGATTCTCATTGCAAGCCTTTGATTCAGGGAGAACTTCTGGGGAGCAGAGGGACTGCATCAAGCTCGGCATATTCATGCTCACCTGGGGAGAGTTGTTACCCCACATATGAATGGGAAAGAAGATTTGCAAGTCTGGTGTGGAAACCCTCAAGTCCCACAGGGGAGGTAGTTCACATCCCAGAATAAAGATTTCTCTAGCTGGCTTCTCTGCACAAGCTCACCTGCAAGAATCTGTCTTTGGGATGCAGGAAAGTCAAGATCTGAGGATTAGGGCCGAGTGTGATTCTAATTGCTGAGCAAATCAGCGGATCACAGCAGCACTGGGGTAGAGGCTGCCAGGAGTTCTGGCGCTACAGAGACCTGGTCCCAGCGTCCTGCGGGGTTGGAGGTTCTTCTTTGCTTTTTCAAAGATTTATTTTATTTTTATTTGAAAGGCAGAGTTGTAGAGAGAGGGGCGGGGGAAAGACAGAAAGAGAGATCTTCCATTTGCTGGTTCATTCCCTAAATGGCCACACTGGCTACAGCTGAGCTTCTCTGATGCCAGGAGCCAGGAGCTTCCTCTGGGTCTCCCAGGTGGGTGCAGGGTCCCCAAGGCTTTGTGCCATCCTTTGCTGCTTTCTCAGCCCACAATCAGGGAGCTGGAAGGGAAGTGGAGTAGGCAGGACTCGAACCAGTGTCTGTATGGGATGATGGTGCTACATGTGTAGGATTAGCTTACTATGCTACCACACTGAACCTCTATGGTCTCAGCAGTTCTCTTAACACCCTTGGCAGTCCCTAGGATCCAGCAGCAACACTCTGAAAAGCCCTGAATTTCCTGTGGTTGCATACTGTCCTGGGGAAAGGGTTGGATTTTGCATAGGAGCTGGGGGTTAGTTTCTTGTCTTGCCTGGAGTATGTCCCTGAGAAATAGGGAGGACCTTGACCTTATTCTCTTCTGGGTTCCCAGCTCCTGGTACAGTGCCTGGTACATGGCAGGTCCTCAGTGTACACAGGCTACTTGAAAATGTTGGTGGGAAAATAAAATTAGAGAATGAGTTTATTTGGGTCCAAAAAGAAAAATGAGATCTGTATTGTTTGTTATTGTAGTGCTCATTTCCCATGAGCTTTTTGAAGATCCTTTTTATGCCTGAATTTTGAAGTTTTTTTAATACATTTTATTATCGTTGTTGTTATTTTATAATACAGTTTCATATTCCCTTATCCCCTCCCCAGTTCCCTCCCCCCAGTTCCTCTATATCATTACTAACATATAGTTCTTCATACTCAGTCATATGTCCATCATTGCGGGCATAGACACTGGCAGAGAGTCCAGAATCCTATTGTCAAGATATAGTAAACAGTTTCATTGTAAGTCCATCTTTGTCTGGAAGTAGAAACGCATACCACACTATATCCTCACATCTGAATGTTAGTCTCAATTTTGCAGCTACTGTACATCTCCTTAAATGAAAAGTTCTTTTTATGCCTGAATTTTGAAGTTTTTTTTTTTTTTTAACCAAAAGAGGTTTGACTTTCCACCCCATTTTTCATGGGCTGTCCAATACCTTTGAAAGTGTCCGGTAGATAATCTGTATGTGGAGGAAAACGAATGTCTGTACCAGGACTTGAACCTGTGCTGTTCTGGCTCTGCAGCAAGTAGCCCCATGGCTTCTAGAAGGGCAGTAGCTTCTCTGGTGTTCCAGAAAGCCTGGACTGTGAGTTGAGGGAGGAAAGCATCTGTATCACCAAAGACCCAGGCAGCGAATCAAAGAGCCACATTGCTGCCAAGGAAATCTCAGAGTAATCACCAAGGCAAAGTATACAAGAGAAGAGACAACTTGGGTTTGGAGGTTCCGGCTCTGAGCAGCTAGCCCTGAGGCGCGGGGAGGGTGTGGGCCCTGTCAGCCCTGGCTGCCGGAGGGTAGCAGCCACCGTGGGGAGCTTTTCTCAAGTGCTGCAGCTGCCGCGGACTGGCGTGGGCTGGGGCTGGCTTCTGGTGCTCCCAGCACTGACGGGGCTGCTGAAGCACGTTTTATTCTAGAAGTGCTGTCTGGGACCACCTCAGGCCCTGAGCAAGGCCGTGGACAGGCGTGCCTAGGACTCAGGGGCCTGGGGTCCGGGCTTGGCTCTGGTAGCCCGGGTCTATCCACTCAGCGTTTCGCAGTCTCTGTAGAGGTGTTGCTGTATCAGTTTGTCTTCTTCCTAGGGTTGGTGTGGGAGTGGGTGAGGAGTTATACCTGGGCTTTTAAAGCGGGGAAAGGCAAAAGGCACTTGGGGGAATGTGTGCTGGACGGGGGCTCCCTGCCTGGGCAGGAGGGTTGTGTGGTTGTACCCCCTGCCTGCTGCCCAGCGGTCAGTGCCAGTGAGCTGGAGTGTCTAGCTGGTAGGAGCCTGGCTGTGCCAGGAGGAGAGTCTGAGGGACTGTCAGGCCCCTGCAGAGCTTGTCTAAGACTCAGATGAGTATGTGGGGATTGGTGTTGGTGGAGGAAGCTTTAGGAGGAGGAGCCAGGGCTCCTCTGAGGTGTGGCTACACCAAGCCCAGCAAGACTGGCTCAACACACTGTGTGCTGGTAGCACAGGCGCCGGCTTTTCTCAGGGAGTGTGTGACCCAAAGGCTGTCCCAGAGTCGCACACACACCTGCCAGGGCTGCTAGAGGTGTTAGTGTCTGCTGTCAGGAGGGAGAGGAATGATTCCAGGTGTTCCCAGGGCTCCTGGGCTCCAGGTAGAGAGCGTCAGGACGGTCCAAGCGTCGGAGGGAAAATAAGGGAAAATGCATATTGAAGTTTCCATGCCAGCATCCACCCCACATGTCTTTAGTCCCACAAGTCCCTCAATTTGTCAATGAAATGTGCTGGCTCTTGTAAGAAAAATCCTACTCCTACTTGCCAAAAGGATGGCTAAGTGGTCCACTTATTGTAAAGTTGAAGGTTTTAGTCTAGTGGTCTAAGAAATTTTTTTTTTCCTTTGCATGGGAAAGGTGGAGTATCCAGCTTTGGTTGCTGTTGACAGCCATTTTGTCATCATGAGGAAAGCTGTATTGAAGGCAGAACTCACATATGAGGGGCAGCAGAGAAGACCACAGGAAATGGAAATGGACATCCTGTGTCTGCAAGTCAGTAAGTCCCTCTTTATGGTTCAAGTGAGTTTGTGTTGGCTGCTCTAGTTCTTGGATTCAGTGCTTTCTCAGTTAGTCTGGATGGGCTGGACCCCACAGATCCTCTAAATCCTAGAGGTGGATGGTTTGGCTCTACAGTCTGTGTCCTGCAGCGGCAAGCACAAACAGGTGGAAAGGAAGGCTTAGAGCATGACTTGAGAGACCCAGGCTGTGTGTCCTCACGCTGGAACGTTGCATGTTCACCTGTGCCGAGCACTTGTTTTATCCAGCTGTCCCAGGTCCATTGAGAAAGTCTGTAGAGGCGCTGTCCTGTTGGGGCATTTCAGTTAAGGACCTGGTCTACCTTAGGATTTGTTGGGGACCGAGGGTGGTCTTGCTGTAGAAGGTCTGATGTCACTCTAAAGATACAGGGTTGCTGTTCAGATGGTCTGTGGGTTACAAACTCCCAGTGAATTGAGAAAATGTTCCAAGCTGTGTTCTTTCTTCCCAGAATCCATCATCTGTAAGCCACAGAGCTCACTCTGGTCCCCAAGCCCATGGGTCAGGGAAAGCAGGTCAGACAGCTTCCGGTTTACACATCCTCGGACACCACCACGAAGGCTGCTTCACGCATCTCTGGCAGCCAGAGAAGGGACAGATGAGCTGCCAGTGTGTAAAATGACTGTGTGTCCAGGTGTCAGGGGATAACATAATGTCTTCACTGGGCATGACAGGTGTGGTGCCTCATGAGGCTCAGGATATTGATGGCCAAAGAGCCCCCATGCAGGCCCTTTCCATTGGTAGGGAGCTGCCAGGTACCTACTGCCTGCCTACCCTGTGACGTAGGTGCACCAGGTGATGCGTAGGAAGAGGAGGTGTGGTCCTTGCCCTGTGGGGCTGCCAGGTCAAGCTGGGGAGAGCAGGCATGTGGCTGATGGCCGGGATACCAGTCAAAATGTGTGTGTTCTCAGAAACACGAGAGAAGGAAGCGATGGTTGGGATCTG
Organism: Ochotona princeps; assembly: GCF_030435755.1. NCBI lineage: Eukaryota > Metazoa > Chordata > Mammalia > Lagomorpha > Ochotonidae > Ochotona > Ochotona princeps. The sequence continues at coordinate 35,855,620 of NC_080850.1, forward strand.
GGCTTTCTTAGGAGAAATGGGGCTTGATTTGACTTCAGAAGAATTGAGAAAATCATTATTTGGAAGGGAATTATGTATTATTGAATGAACCTTGAAGCAGCCATTCATTGGCTGGGACTTGGAGAAGTTATTTACTGAGAATGTTGAAATAAAATTTATTATAACCAGAATTGGCCTGCCCTGTATTTGTCCTCTATTTAAAACATGTAATTTTTCACAGTAACAGCAGAGAACATGAAATTTAAATGTAGGCTTCTTTATGGAGTCTTGGAAATGACTTCTTCCTGGATGGGATTGGACTGTTGACTGTGTTAGGTTTGGAGGTGATTGAGCAAATAGTATTTTCTATTTGATCTTATTATATTTTAATCACATTGCAAGAAATGTCAGAATAGCACAAAATGAGAAACTTCACAAGCTCATATTTTATTATGAAGCCGGTTTGTACAGAGCTTTGAAAGGGATCTCACTCGCATCGATTTGCTGCGGTGATCAATTATGGTTCAGCCATCGTGAACATCGTGAACCTTGTGTGGTTGGGGCTTCTGCAGGGCTGGGCCTCAGGGTCGCCTCTCCAGGTACCTCTGCCTGGAGCTACCTGTGCTGCTCTTTGTTGGTGGGTGTAGCTTGAATGTGGGGATCAGGGTGAGAGCTCCAGGACATGAGCTCACAGCTCCTCTGGCTTTCTAACACATCAAACTTCCAGGGCTGGATCGCATTCTGAGTTCTTCCTTTCTCCTGCCTTTTATTTTCCCCTGTAGGTTTTCCCTCTCCCTCCCACTCTAACTGTCAGCCTGCTGGGGATTTGCTGCCTCAGAGAAACTGGCTGGCTGGCTAGCAGGCTTTGATTTTGTCAAACACCTTGTCCATAGTGTAGCACAAGATTTTACAGAAAAGAGTGCATGGGGCAGGCAGGAGGCAGAGAGCTTTCCCACCACTCTTGAAAGGAGGTTGCCTTGTCCAAGGTCAAGTACAGCCCTCTGTTGCAGTGTCTGAAAAGGCTGTGTGAGTTTATTCTCACTGTATCTATGCGAGTGGGCTCATTTTCCATGTCATCGCCAATACTAAGTACTGTCATCCTTTCTAATTCTTCCCAGTCTGATGGCATCTGTATGCTCTTTTTATTTTTTTGTATCTTTGGTTTATTACAAATCTTGATGTTTTTATTTGCTTCTTAGCTGTTTCTGGATTTCTTGTTCATTTCTTCAGCTCATTTTCCTCTTGAAGGATGTGATAGTTTTAAAATATGCCTGCATGTTCTTGGATGTTTTTACTTTCTAATGGCAGAAACTGACTCCCATCTCTGTGGATGATGGTTGGATATGGTCACTCCCTTGTAAATAACAGAATGATACTTAAAGGTGTTCTCTTGACAGAGAAGAAGAATAGCACCCACCAAAACCAAAGCAATGTAGCTTCTTGAGGAGTTGTTTTCTCATCATCTTCTGCTGTGCATGATGGTTGAGTGGTGTAGTTTGCTTCTCATCGGTGGCCTTTGCTTAAAATACCATCAGCTTGTGAATTCTGCTGGCATTCTGCTCTGCTAGTTACTCACAGACCTGGAGGTCAAGCAGAATGTACCTCTTCTCATCTCCAAGGAGGTGTGGATGCAGCCAGTAGGACTGCTTGGGGCTGGGCCTCACGAGCTGTATTGAGGAGTGGCATGCCACTTGGATTCCATAATCTACGCTAAACATTGGAACACCATCCAAGGTACCAAGGGTTTTCTGACTCTTCCCTCCCACCTACCCACCTTCCATCCTGTTTGAGGTAACAGTGTGTGCTATTTTAATTTTTTTAAGATTTATTTATTTTAAAATGTATTTATTTATTTTATTATTGCATGATGCAATTTCATAGGTTCCGTTCCCCCTTCCCAAATCTCCACCCCTGTTAATTTCCTCATGTCATTACAGTAATATGGTCCTTCACAATCAGTCAGTAAGTTTATCGTTCTGCTATTTAGGTGTATCCAGACATTGTAGGCATGGACAATGGCAGAGAGTCCAACATCCTATTGCCAAGATATATTTAGCAGTTCCATTGGGAGTCCATCTTTGACTTGGAAGTAGAGATGCACACTGCATTGTATTTTCACATCTGGATGTGATAGTCTCTTCTACAAGTTACTATACATCCCCTTAAATGAAAAGCCACAAAACAAAATCAACAACAGAGAGAAAAACAGAAAATTGACATCAACATGAAGTTAAATAACATACTACTGAATGACAAATGTGTCGCTGAAGGTATGAAAAGAACTTCCTGAAGCAAATGCTACTGTGTGACCCTATGAGTCAGTGAGGAAATTAATAAGAAAAGCAAAAAATTTTTAAATGAATGAAAGTAAAAACAAAAATAACAACCCCTCTGAAATGTATCAAAAACAATATTAAAAGGGCTATTAATGTTGTATTTTGCATGAAGGTTGCCTTGTATCAGAGAGAAATACGATATTTGTCATTTGGGGATTGACTTGTTTCACTGAGAATAGTGGTCTTTAGCTGGGACCATTTAGTTGCAAATGTTAGGATTTCAGTTTTTTTAATGCCTGAGTAATATTCCACAGAATAGATGTACCACAGTTTCTGTATCCATTCTTCTATTGATGTGCATCTGGTTGTTTCCATGTCTTTGCTATTGTAGATTGTGCTGCTGTGAATATAGGATTACAGATTCCTTTTTCATATGCAGATGTCATTTCTTTTGAATATATTTCCAGGAGTGGAATAGCTGGGTCATATGGCAGGTAAATTTTAGTTCTCTTAGCATTCTCCATACTGACTTATATAGTGGTTATACTAACCTACACTCCCACCAGCAGTGCAGGAGGGCACCTTTTTTTCCACATCCGCGCCAGCAGGTGTTAGAGTTCTTAATGTAAGCCAATCTCACTAGAGTTAGGTGGAACCTCAGTGTGGTGTTCATTTGTACTTCCCTGACAGCTAAGGAGCCTGAGCATTTTTTTCATGTTTATTAACGATTTGAATTTATTCTTTTGAAAAAACGTCTGTTCATTTCCTTTGCTCATTTCTGCACAGGGTTGCTGTCATCACGTTTCTGGAGCTCTTTGTAAATCCTGGATATTAGTCCCCTATGGGTGTGTTGTGTGCAAAGAATTTCTCTCATTCCATTGGTTGCTTCTTCATTTTGTTGATCATCTCCTTTGCTGTAGAGAAGCTTTTTAGGTTGATGTAGTCCCATTTGTTTATTTTGGCTTTGACTGCTTGTGCTTTTGGTGACTTTTCTAAGAAGTCTTTGCCTATTTCTATATCTTGTAGAGTGCTTTCTATGTTTTCTTCTAATGGTTTGATGGTTTCTGGGTGCAGATTTAGGTCCTTGATTCATTTAGAACTGATTTCTATATAAGGTGACAAGTAGAAGTTTTGCTTCTTACCTCTGCAGGCTGCTATCCAATTATCCCAACAGCATTTGTTGAAAAAACCAAGCTTTCCCCCCAGAAGAAGCAGTCACAGAGAGAAACGAGGCAGAAAGAAAGATCTTCTACCTGCCGGTTTACTCCTCAGATGGGCACAAAGGTCATGGGTGGACTGCTCTGAGGCCAGGAACCGGGAACTTCATCTCAGTTTCTCATGTGAGTGGCAGGGACCTAAGACCATCTGCTACTTTTCCCAGGCACATTAGCAGGAAGCTGGATCAGAAGTAGAGCAACTGCAACATGAATTGGTGCCCATATGGAACGCTGGCATTACAGACAATGGGTTTGCTTGTTATGCCATAACACTGACCCCTCAGTCTTAGTTTTACAAAACTTGTGATCTGGTAGCTGTGAAAGATGGACTGCAGGAAGCTGGTGCATTCCCTGATTGGGAGGTGATGAGAGTTTCAACTAGGGTTAGGAACCAGCAGGAAGCAGGATGGTTAGGGACAAGTGACTCTTGTTTGGGGCCTGTATCTCTTCTTTAGGCCTGGGACCTCACTCCCCACCACTGGCCAAGATGTTGTCTGGTGGTGGCTCATAGCCATCTCATTTTCTAAGAACCACCCTTGGACAAAAGGAGTTGCATTGTCCAAAGGGTGGTGGATGTGCATAGAGTCAGGGCTACCAAAGGACGGAGCAGAGGGCAGGGCAGGCCGTCAGATGTCTCCATGGGATTAGGCCATCTGAAAGTGCCGATGACTTTGCAGGAGCTCAGAGGAAAGGCAGGGCTTGGACTGCAGGAAACCAGAAGCCACATGTCAGGTGGTGAGAAGGCGATGGACCTGGGGCTTGCAGGAGGGAGCTGTGCAGGGGGATGATGTGAGTGAAGGAACCCAACTGGGAGTTATTCCCTGTGGCTGGAAGGGTGGGGGGAGCTGGGAGGCCATGGAGGGTGAGAAGGCTGGAAAGCATGAGGTGTCAGGTGTGGCTGTCTCCAGTAGCAGGCTCTACAGTTAGCCTACCGTTAGTCAGCCAAGCACTGGGTCCATGGTGCTTCTCTCCAGTGGGCACTGGACATTTTATCCCTCAGTGACTATTTAGTGCCTGCTCTCGGACTTCGTGATGATTAAGGCAGTTATAAAGAGTTATCTTAAGTGCATTCTGACAGACAGTAAAGTTCCTGGTCTGTTTCCTAGCCTGTCTGGCATTTTTTTTATCACACTTTTTAGCTTCCTAACATGGTTTCAAAAATTTGATTCCATTGTGCATCGGTCATACAGGGAGGATTTAGTACGTCCATCAAATAGTACATGTTGTAACTTCTGCCATTGTGGATGTTCTTATGTGGCCATTGTTTCTCTCAAATCCAATTTTCCAGGACAAATATTTGCTATCTAAATTTTGTGAAGACAATTTGATCCTGATATATACATTTAGCTTTCATAAATTGTACATTGTGAAATTTTAACCATTATCAGTTCTGTGAAGGGACTTCAAAAGGTTTGTTGAAAATGGAATAATAAGCTTATTTTGGTGTAAAAGAAGTGAAATCCACACTATGATGTTATTCTTCAAAAAGTTTATGGAGGATGTATATTATAAAACAAAATGTAAATGGATTTACATTCTTTTTGCACCAAAATAAGCTTCCTTTTCAATTACATCTTTCCTGCGTGAATTATTTGAAACACCCTTAGGTTTTGAGATTATTCCCTCTAATAAACTTTATGTGATGAGGATAAAAGGTAATGGCTTATATTTATCTCTCCACTATTTTGTTACCAAATTATGAATCGGCTTCTTAGATAGCTGCAGTTTTTCGTCTCATCCTGAGTTGGCGGATTGAAGTTTGTGAAAAGATTTGTTTGTTCGAAAGGCAGAGGAACAGAAAAAGGAGGGACAGAGGTAGAGACACAGAGAGAAAGAGCCCTTGCATCTGCTGCCTTATTCGCCAAATGCCTGTAAAAGTTGGTGCTATTCCAGGCCAAAGCCTGGAGCCAGGAATTCCATCCTGGGTTCTCATGTGGATAGCAGGAACCCAAACATTTGGATGAGATCTTACTGCCTCCCTGGGGCATCAGCAGGTGGCAGACCAGCAGGCTCAACTAGCTGGAGCATGAAGCAGGCACGAGGATCCAAGAGTCCCAAGTGACAGTTTAACTGCTGCATCACATGGTCTGCCCTTGAGTTGCAAGTCTGGCTGTTCTGTCTGCCTCGGATGACTCTGTGTGTGTGTGCTGCATAAACTGTCCTTTAGGATGGCAGGATACAGTGGGGGTGGGGCTAACCTTAGGACCTGTGGGCTTCAGGGTGCCCCCAATTAGAGACTTGCATTCTCCTTCTTCATCCCATTTTGTAGTGGTAGAAACTGCAGCTTCTAGAAGTAACGACATAGTCGGGATTTGGATCCAGCTTTGTCTGAATTCTCAGTCTTCTCCAGTTGCCTGAGTGGCAAGTGTGAGGTGGGTTCTAGGCAATGTGTCTTTGGTCTCCACCTCCCGGATTTCAGGCAAGTTGGGAGGCAGTGGGGAGCCTGCAGAAAGCATGCAACAGGTGGCCTGTTTCCGTGTGCCATTGCCCTTGTGGCTCTTGCTGGTGTCTGCTTGCCCACTATCCCCTACAGACCCCTGACCTGGGGGACCCTGAGCTGGGGAGGGTACAAAGGCCTGTCCTTCAAACACTGGGCCTGGGCACTGTTGACTTTGATCCTGAATGACATGTGTGGCTTCCACTGGCCCTGCAGTGAACACCAATAGGGCTTTTCTTATGTATTGCCACCATGAGCTCCCTTTATCTGACAACAGAAGTCAGGCTGGGGCACTGTGGTGCAGATTTTCTCATCTCATCACAAGAGCAGAATGCAAGTGAGTGAGCACCTGCTTTTCCTACTCTTTCTGGGCAGCCCACATTCGCAGAGAAAGGCAGCGTGCGGCCCAACACACACTTGACCTAATTAGTGCAGGCCTGCTGTGGTCACAGGCAGTGGCGCCCATCTCCAGAGGGAATTCTCAGGCATCGGTGCCCGCAGCACTGTCCCTCCAGCCCTGCTGTCCCCCTCAACCCCTGGTGACAAATGATCACTGCTGAGGACACAGTGGGAGAGAATCTCAGAATCCTGCATCTCAGATTTTGTCCACTGATGCCAGCAAAAGAAGGCTGTTGCAAGAGCAGGATCCCGGCTGCATCAGTCTGGGACGATCCATGGGGTGGGATGGCTGTTGATCTGCTTGTTCCCTGGAGTCCAGGAGGGAGACACATGGGGTTCCTCAGCTGCTGGTGACTTGGCTCTTTGTTACTGAAGGTTCTCTGTTGTGGCTCAGATGAGGTCCATGCTCAAGGACATAATTCTGTGGACGCCGGTCCTGCAGGTGCATGAAGCCAAGCCCCACCTCATGGCTGCTGTCTTGCTCCTTGATGTTTTTGCACACCCTTGCTTAGTGGTGCCTCTTGGGAGAAGCCACGCGGGAGAGTGCCTAGGGGTGGGGGGCTGGTGCAGTGCCTGGCAGGTGACCTTTGCCAGCCCTGGGGGGCGGGGCAGAAGGCTCCATTAGCCACTGAGAGGGTGGAGGAAGCACCTCTTTACCGACTTGCCAGTGAGTGCTGCTTTGTGCGATTCCATTAGCAACTGACCCAGATGACCCATTGACACAGGTGCCTGAGCCCACCCTCCACTCCAGATAGCTTTCTGCAGAAACAGGTGGGCTGTGTCCCCTCTCTGAAGACAGCTTGGAGTGGGGAAAGAAGAAATGGATGTGGCCTCTCTGGGGGTGTTTTACAAAAAAGCACTATTTATCCCTGGAGGGCAGCCTGCAGACAGTCAATAATCCTGTTTGTTGATGATTGTCTTTGCTCCCTTGCCCTCCATTTGCAGGTGGAGTTTGTGCCCTGAGCTGGCCACCCTTGTGCGGGACACATGGGGCACGTGGGAACTCCTGTCTAGTTCAGCCATGCCCTGCGTTGTGGCTGGATAAAGAAGGTATTTAATTCTTCCCAGACAGGGCTCTCCAAGCCAGACTGGACCATGGCCCCCTCCAACTTCAGTCCTTCATGGTTTCTTGAGATCACGAAAGAGAGCTGTTCTTGCTGCAAGAGGAAAGCAGATGGGGTTCTGATACCTAGGTTGCAAGAATGATGAGTACTCACAGCTCTGAGGATCAGCTGTACCTCCTGCGAGTGGAGATTCTCCCAGGCAGCCTGGTCCTTAGCATAAGGGGCCTGCAGCAGCCTGAATGAGAAGCTGCAGCCTGCTTCATGGGGACTTTTTGGAGACTCAACAGCCAGAAGCTTTGAATCCATGGCCTTGGGAGAAATAGCTTCTTGCAGAAATGGGGCACCTGAGGTTGCTGGGTAAGTGGGAGGAGGGTGGAAGTGGCAGAGACGCTCAGAGATCTCTGCAGGGAGAGGACAGCTGGGTGGGTGGTACATCTGTGGCTGCTGCTATGAGGGAGGCCCCTGGGCTGCTGTTTTGTGACCTTGGCCAACAGGTTGAGAAGGGTGCAGTACAGGGGAGTTTTGTCTTGTGCCTCAGCCTTGTGGCTGTCAACAGAGGGATTTTAGAGGCAAGATCTGGCTCCTTGGGGTGGGAGTGTATCTCCATAGAGGCATCCCGGAGGCCCATATGCATGACAGGGGCTGGCCAGGCAGAGCCCTCTCGGTGTGAGGCTCCTGCTCCCACCTGAGGCTGCTGAGTGTCCTGCTTTTCTCACTTCCAGTTGGTGAGAAGCTCCCACCCATGGTCATACCACAGCTGTGCCAACCTTGGGGCACCCCAACACTGGAGACCTGGGCTGGGCTGGAGGAAGCGGAGCTAGGCATGGGTAAGTGTCCTCCTGGCCTCTGGAAAGGCAGGTGCCCCTGGAGAGTGAGTGGCAAGCAGGGGAGGAAGCAGACACAGAAAGTGTGCCACAGGGCTGCAGGGATATACCTTGTACAACCTTCTGCAGAGTTAATTGGTGGAGCACGCAACTGCCCTGGATTTTAGAGGTAATTTGTAGGTCAGACCCCTAACCAGAGGACAAGTTATTTGGGGATGGATGTGTTACTTAGCAGTTAAGCCGCGTCTTGGGACACCCATGTCCTGTGTCAGTGTCTGGGTTTGAGTTTCCTCTTTGCTCTCAATTCCAGCTTCCGGGTGTTGTGTACACTGGGAAGCAGCAGGTGATACTCCAGGGGGAATCCTGGCCTGGGTCCCTGGCTCCAGGCTTCCACTCTGACTTTGGCTCTTGTGGGTGTTAGGAGTGAACCAACAGGTGGGAGAGCTGCCAGTCTGTTACACAGAACAAAACACCTCAATCCCCCTGGATTTTTAGAGTCTCTCTGGGTCCCACCCACACCTTCCCAGTAACATCCTTTCCCAGCATCCCTTGAAGTTAATCAGCTGGCTTCAGCTGGCTTCTTGGCTAAAAAAAATGCGATTTTATCTGTCCAGTCTTTCCCAACCGCCTGCTTCTCCCTACCAGTCACGTCCTCATCCCATGCCTTGTGGAGACCTTTGGCCAGCTCATGTCCCGGTGGTGCAACAATGGAGCTATCTGGACTGGGAACCTCCTGCTCCCCCACAATGCACTGAAGAGGAGAGGATTTTGTGGCCTGCTTCTCTCAGCAGAGGAACTGAAAAAAGAAGTGGATTAAGTACATTTTGTTAGGAGATTTTTCGCGACGTCTCTTGAGCTGCTGTAATGCCAGGCTAAGTCTTTCTGCCCTAAGCCCCACTCCAGTCATTTCCAGGGCTCAGGGGGATTGAGCGATGATCTGATGCTTAGATGTTGGCCATCTCCACCTGGCACACAGGACCCAGAAGGGTGGTAGACATCATGGTAAACCTAGCCTTATGGCCGGGTACACCTACCAGACTGCTCTAAGTGCAGGACCCTCCATATAACAGGCCAGAAATGCATGTATGCTTTGTCCCCACATGGGGGATCAGGTAAGGGAGGCTGGGGATTTCCTGGAGGAGGACCTGTGATGTGGTCACCAGCATGTGGGTGGACCCCCTCCATCGCTGTAGCCTGTGCCTGGACCTCCACTTGACAGCTGGATGTTGGAGCAGGCTGCACACTGCTCATCAGTGCTAGGCAGCAAGCAACCCAGCCTTCTCTGCCATTCTATCCTGTGTGCCCTCCACAGTGTGTTTGCTTGGGGCAGGGTTGGGACAGTGGGAGAGTCACTTTTTCTGATCCATACAGAATAGGCTGCTGGGGGCACAGGCTGGGACCTTTCAGGCTGGTCTCAGAGTGGAAGGTGGTGACTTATAAAGCCTTCCAGGGAAGAATAGCCGAGCCTCCCTGCCACTCTCTGACTGTCCTCTGCCCTCGGCTCCTGGAGCCCAGCTGCCATGGCTTGCTTAGAGGACCTGGAGCCCTGTCCATTACTTCTGCCTCTGAGTGCTGCCTGAACAAGGTCCTCTCTGACTCATCGGCCACTCCCAGGTGGCCCACACATGGAAAGCTTCCTCTACCTGTGACCTTTCTTTCTTCCAGCCCTGATGTGCTATGGTCCCAGCCTTGAAATGGGTATCCATCTGAAGGGCTGGCCTTGGAGGGCTTCTACCTGTAGTCTCAGTGTGCTCTGTCTCTCTCTTGCTCTCTTAGCTTCTTTTTGCCTCCCTCCACCCCAGGCTACATAGGCAGGGGCCAGGGCTGTAAGACTCACCTTCAGAAAGCCTGGCTGCCTCACAGTGCTGAATTGGTCTGTGTTGCAGAAGAAGTGCTTTGGGGCCTGCTCTGCTGCAGCCTTGGCCAGTCTGCCCAGCTCCTTGAAAGCTGGTGGGAAGGAGTTTCAAATCTCCGATTAGCTAGGCCAACAGTTTTTCTTGCCTTCTGTGCCTAAACTCCTTCTAGAAACTTCACAAGGCATTTGGTTGGTTAGAAGTAGGAGTTGGTGTTACAGGACTGAGTATCTCAGGCATTTAGCTGCCTAGGGATTCCCCACTCATCACCCAACAACTCAGTCCATCTAACATCAGGCATTGTGGCACAGTGGGCTAAACTACTGCTTGGGATGCCCACATCTCATATAGGAATACAAGTTCCAATTCTAGCTACACTGCTTCTGGTCCAACTCCCGGCTGATGCTCCTGGAAATCTGTGCATGGTGGTTCAAATACTTGAGCCCTTGCAGGCAGTCCAGATGGTTCTTCTGGCTCCTGACTTGAACCTGGTTCAGCCCTGGCTGTTGTGGCCATTTGGGAAGTTAGCCATCAGATGGAAGATTGATCTCTCTCCCCCTCCTCTCCCTGTCTTTCTCCTCCTCCTCTCCCTGTCTTTCTCCCTTTCAAATAAAGAAGCACATCATGGGGAAAAATACTTCTCAGTGTAACACTTGCCCCACTTCCAGCTTCTCCAGGATCTAGATGAAGTTTGAGGCCTGGGACGATGAGGGGGAGAGGCAGGCAGGACTCACAGCTCTTCAGGTGCTGAGAGAAGCAAAATCAATACAGATGCACTCTCTGATCCAATAGATCCCAGCTACATAGCCTGTCTTGCTTTGTTACTCCCTTGATCTGTTTTGCTAATTGATGATAGCAGACCTGGAGAGTTTCTTGGACTCACAGATGTGGTGGAGGTGGCCAAGTTGGTTCTGTGTGGACATAAATCTGGGGAAGGAGGGGTCCATGCAACAGAAGTCTGGTGTTACTGTGTACTGGTGGGAGTTGGGGTCAGCATTGTAGTAAAAGACCTGTGAGTGAGAAGGGCCAAACATTAGAACCCTTGGCTTGGCTTATCTGGGCAGGTCCTGTAGCCAAGGCTATCTGGAGGAAGCTGGAAAAGGGACATTTTGTGTGGAATAGTTTGGGACGTGAATGCCCTATGTCCTGGGCCTTGCCTTCCTTCCTCCTGCTGCTGCAGAGGGCAGGTGACCCCTGACTTTAAAGCAGCTTGGGAGAAGCTCCCAGTTAGAGCAATGGCGTCAACAGGAAATGGGCAGCATGCTGGGCAGCCATGCCCACCCCCCACCCGGCCTTGGGCTCACAGTGCCCTGGTAGCAGCAGAGGGTAGACTGCCTTCCCAGCCCACATGGAGTCTGGCTAGGGCTTCTGTCCCCTGCTGGTGTGCTCAGAGCTGGATGAGGCATCTCAGCCATCAGCGTGGTGGGCCACTGCTGTGTTCAATGGCCAATTGTGCTGTTTTACTCCCGAAACGTCGGTCTATTTTCTGTCTGATTTTTTGCTGAAAACAAAGCAGCTTTTTGTATCCTGTCAGTGTCTTCTTGCAATATCAGTTTTCTGTCCACTCTGGTTCTTGCTCATTTAGCTCTGAATTGGTGTTTCATTTGGTCACTGCTAGCAGTTTATCTAGCTTTGTGGACCAGAAATTATTATTTTTTTTCTACTTAGGAAAGAAAAAAGTATCACTGTGTCTTGAAAGCAATTTCCCTGGGTTGGGGAGACAAACTGAGTTTTGTGATTCAGAGATTAAATGCTTTCCTTTTGGCTCCATCAATTTTACATTTTCCTCTTGAAAAAAATTTACAGATAGCTTCATGCAGATGTCTGCCTGAAAGAAGACACAGCCATGTGGCTGCAAGACCTTTCTCGTGTATTCTTCCATGCTCTACAAAATGAGAAAGGCCAGCACTGCATGCCTGAGTGGGCTCCCTCACCCAGGAGCTCTGCAGGACGATGTGTGTATACTGATTCCGCGAGTCACACCTCTCATCCACTGAGGGGTAGGCACTGAGGCACAGTGGTTGAGCCACAGCTTGTCATACCAATATGCCATATGGGAGCACCAGCTTGAATCCCAGCTGCTCTGCTTCCAATCTAGCTCCCTGATTAAGCAGCTAGGAAGGCAGTGAAGATGGCTCAAGTGTTTGGGCTCCTGGCGTCCACGTAGAGACCTGAGTGAAGTCCAGGCTCCTTGCTGTGGCCTGGCCCAGCACTTGCCATTGTGGCCATTTGGGGGCATGCACCAGTGAAAGGAAGAGGTCTCTGTCCCTCCTCTCTGTAACTCTGCCTTTCAAATAAACAAAATGAATCTTTAAAAAGCCATTGTTTGAAACAAGGAGTGACTAGACAGACCTTGGTCCAAAGCTTCGTTATGATTGTTTGAAGGAGAATGGGCCTGTCTCAATAGAGTGGAGTCCTTAATGTTCTTGGCTTTATTTTTTGAGGTGTTAAAAGGATTATTTTGGCTAATGTATTAGTATTCATTTCTAGGCTTTGAAAACCAGTCCTCCTTTGAAGGCACATTTTAATGTGAAATGTGAGGGCCATATTATGGTGCTTTGAAAGCTTGAACTGTCCTTTCCCTGTTAATTGCAGCAACTTCCATCACAGGGAACTTGGCTGTCACTAATGTGAGGGGGGATGCTGGAGCAAAAGCAGTGGGCATTCCACCCCCACCCCTTCCCCAGGAAAGATGTTGTCCCCCAGACGTGGTTCTGGAACCATCTGATCTCAGATAGTCAAGTGGTTTTTGTCAGTTCATGGTACTAGAAGAAGCTGGTGACAGCTTTAGCCAATGGAGTGGACTGGTATGTGGGCGAAGCTCCCTGACAGCATGGCCCTGAGCCAGGCTTTGATGGCTGGGTCTCATGGGTCAAATGGCAGGGCAACTTGGAAGCAGTGCTTTTCTGTTTGTTGGCTTTAAGTGTTATTTATTTGAAAGGCAGAAACACACACACACACACACACACACACACACAGAGAGAGAGAGAGAGAAAGGGAGAGAGAGAGAGAAAAAGGGAGAATATTTTAGAATATTTTCCACTTACTGGTTCATTCTCCAAATGTCCTCATCCACCAGGGCTGGACAGACAGAAGCCTAGAGAGCCTGGAACTCCATCTGGGTCTTATATGTGGGGTGACGGAGGCCCTAGTACTTGCTTCTAAACCTGCTATGTCCTAGGGTGTACGTTACCAAGAAGCTGGAATTGGAAGTGGAGTGGGGATTCAAGCCCAAGCCATTGAATGTATGGGATGCAGGTGTCCCACAAGGTACCTTAGCTGCTACACCAGATGCCTGCCCAGCCTGCCCACCATTTTTGTAGTACAGATGGGAGAAGGAAGCCAGAGCTGAGTCTTCATTCCTGAAAATTAACAGCCTTGACCTCGGTTCTGCTGGAGTTTCCTCACCCTCCAACTCCAGGCCCACCTGTTTATCAAGCCGAGGAATTGTTTGTGATGATGCAGGCCAGGTATGAGAATATCTGATTCACTTTACTGTCCGGTAAATTCAATCCAACAAACATTTATTGAGTTCTGGCTCCGTAAAATTACCATGGAAACTCAAGTGGAATCTCTAAAATGTTCTGTGGGAACCAGTCCGAGTTCTTGCATCCTCTCGATGCTCTGACACTCCAGGGAGACAGCTGGGAGCAGCTCACACCATCCCCTATGCTTTTTGCAGGCTTGCATCCAACCTTAATAGCAGGAAGGGAGAGGAGGAGCGGAGAATGTGTGCAAAGCTGGCGGGAAAGCATTTTGCTCTGGGCGGCTCCATATTGTGCTCCCACGGAAGGGTGAGCGGCCAGAGCTTTGATTGCTGCAGTTGAGAGCTGAGCTGAACGACAGCTGCCCCTGCCCGATGGTGGCAGTGCCCATAGGCTGTGGTGCAGGGCAGGCCCTGCAAAAGGATGTTTCTGTTCCCAGTGACAGCCTTGTCTGGGACACCTTGCTGCCCAGCAGGGGCTGAGGGCTTCTGAAGATCAGAGCCTCAATTATGTGTTGTGTTCATCACACAGCAGATTCATGGGGCTGCCCGGGATCACATAGGAGTGGCGCAGTGGGGGAAGTGTGTGCTGACTGCTCTAAGCAAAGCAGTGAGACCCCTCCAGCAGACACGGGGAAGGTGGGCCTTGGCAGGTAAGCTCCTGCTAACAGTCATGGGTCTCTCGGTGACCACTTCCCTCCCACCCTCCACATTAGAGTGATGCAAATCTTGAAGGAGATCTGCTGAGAAGAAAAGTCTGAATTCAAGTTCAGGTGAGGATTAACCTAATGTCCCCAAGGCACAGTTTCTTCCTCAGTGGGCCTGTCATTCCCAGGAGCTGCTGGTTCCCACCCTGTTTCTGGCAGGAGGTGGGAAGGGCTTTATCCCAGTTCTCCCAGCAGTCCCCGGGATTTACCTGCCTGTGTCACATGACCACCCCTAAGCCAACAACGAGTGTGAAAGCTCTTTTTCTAGGCACAGTCACTTTTGGGGTAACCAAATAGAAATGAGGAGCTGCTAAGAGGGTATGGATTCAGGAAGGCAAACAAATATCCATTTCAATTTCACACGGCATGATTGTGAGTTTACCCATGTCTTTACTGCTAGTGTCTGTTTACAGATAATTATAATAATAACATCTATATCAGCAGCTGGTGTTTATTTGATAATTCACCATTAGATTTCAGAGGTCAAAGTATTAAGTACTTCATATGAATTGCACTACTGAATTATTCTTAAGCAGTTTTTAAAAAATTTATTTAGGGCCTGGCGCTGTGGCCTAGTGGCTAAAGTCCTCGTCTTGAATGCTCCAGGATCCCATATGGACGCTGGTTCTAATTCCGGCAGCTCCACTTCCCATCCAGTTCCCTGCTTGTGGCCTGTGGAAGCAGTCGAGGACGGCCCAAAGCCTTTGGACCCTGGGATGGGGAGACAACCCTTTATTAGACTCTTGTTTTGTCTCTAAATGAAAGGAATATTCAGACATTCTGTTTGGTTTTAAAAGCAGCAGAATTGCCCCAAAGATGAATTTGTGGTGGGGTGAGATGTACATTCCACTGAGATGCACAGCCTCTCCCTGTGTGTTCCTGTCACCCAGGCAGGCCAGGCGGGTCACACAGGATGCACCACACTCCATCTGCCCTGTGCACTGCTCCTTCGGGGGCGTGGAGTTGTTGAGCTGTACCTTCAGTTCATGGGTCACAGACATGGGGCATACCCTCTCACCACCCCGCACCCAATGTCTGGTGTTGCTGTCATGATGTCCTTGCCACTTCTGCCTTCTCAGAGCCACTCCTAAGAGTGACATGTGCCATGCACACCAGCCTGCTGGTCTGTGTTTACAGATGTTGGTCTGCACCTGGGATCTCTAGTTCTCTAGGAAGTGTCTGGGATCTCTAGTACCCTGTTCAGTAGAAGCCACACTGGGGAATGTAGCCACTCCTTGCAGGCCACACTGGTCCGGCGGGTGGGGGGAGGGGTCCACAGGCAGTGACTGATGAGGGGATGCAGTGAAGCAAGTGGAAGCGTGCTCTTTTTTCTACCTGTTCTGCCCCCTCATCCTTTTGGCCTGAGAATGTTTTGCTCAGTCAGTTCCATGGACCCCTAACCCACCTGAGGCTCTACTTCTAGAAAGTCTGGCCCAAGACACAGGATCAGAGTGGACCAGGATCTTGGCACATCTCAGGGATGTCTGGGCTGCCCTTCATGGCTGTGGAGGAGCTTGCCTTTGTGCCTTCAGGTTGTGCTGCCTGATCTCCTTGTTTCCCGCCCCCTCCCTCTCTCTTGTCTCCTTCTTTGTGGTTTCACGGACCCCTGAGTCTTCTCAGCTGGGCACTGGAAACAGAGTGCCATTTTTCTCAGTCAAGAAGGGCAACTGGCCATTAGGAGGCAGGCCATGGCCTTATGGACCCAGCACTGGGCTGCTTCAGCTCATGCTTTCCATTTCCCGAGCTTGTTTTCTGAGAGCCTTACCACCTGGCCCTGAGAACTGGCAGCAGCCAGGCAGGGAGTGTTATTCACTTCTAAATGGTGTAGGGAAAATCGAGGTAAATTATCTGGTGGCTGCGTGAGTGCTTTATTGATTACAGGGCGCCAATCACATTAGCTGTCAGAAGAGAACGCAGATGGCACTGGGTGGAATGGATTTTCCATATCCCCTAATTGCATTATTTCAATCAATGGGTGAGCACTCTGCGGCCTGCCGGGTGGCTTGGGGTGAGAGAGTCATGGCAAACTGTGGTACTGTCTGGACCAGGCTGAGGACATGGGTTGAGTGTCACAGGTACTTCAGTGGCGTGAACTTAATGGGAGTGGATTGCTTTGTGGATGGGTTGCTGGGCACAGGCAGGTGCATGCTTGTCAGAGGGAATCCTTTCCCCATCCTTGGGGAGAATGTGAAAGTCCCAGGGATAAACTACTCTCTTGGACCTTTGCAAGTGGTGGGGCTTAGTACCGGGGGGTGGTGGTGGTTTGCTCAGTGCTCCTGTTTCCCAGGCAAGTGATCTTTCACAGGCTGCTTCACCTGTCTGGGCCCTGATTCTCTTACCTGGAGAATTGGTTGGTACCTCTGGGCAGCTGTTTTGATGTTACAAAAAAACCTTGAGGTGTGGACCCTGCTCTCAGCCCAAGTTCTCTGATCAGGATGGGTGAAATGTGATTTGGTGGATCTTCTGGTCGGGCTGGGTAAGCTGAAGCTGCTTCTTACCTTCCACCCGCCACCCAGTGCCCACTCGTGGGCTCATGTCCATGGCTATGCAGGGCTCACTGTGTCACAAAGACAAGTAACATCCAGAAAAAAGCCCCACAGCCCTTGTTGGTTTCCTGGGCTCTGCTGGTTTCCTGGGTTGAATTGTCGAGTTGCCTGCAGTATCTAATGGTTTCTGGTACTCCCTGTGGGTGGGGATGCTCTCTGTTACTGTGAGTTGGTTTCAGAGGAACTTGGATTTGGTGTTCAGTCAAGTGACAGATATTTTGCATGGAGCTGTGCAGCTGTGGGTTCCATGTGGGGTGCTGCTGGCTAAAGGTAGCTGACCCCCAAACCCAGGCAGGCATTTGCAGCAGCTTCTTTCTGCCTGGGGGCTGCCGCAGTCCACAGCTGAGGTCCCCACAGAGCTGGGAGGAAGTTAGGGGGTAGTGGGATCTGTGGGACCAGCTTCAGGGCTGTGGCCTTGTTGAAGTAAAGGCTGTGCTTAAGGGGGCAGGCGTGACTCCTGCAGACTGTGCTGGCAACTCTGCTGTTTGTCTGTTGTGGTCTCTTGCTCCTGACATTTAATAAAAAGCCTGCCTTTTACCTTCCAGGGCCATCTGAACATATTATCCTTTCTTGAACAAGAGTGTTATGCCCCCTGGAAGGAAGGAGGCAGTGGATGGGGCAGAGGTGTAACACAGCATCCACTCCCAACTTGCCACTTAGAGAAGCAAAGTTAAGTTTTTGGAGTTAGAGAGCTTTTCTCTTCTGCAGCACTGTGGCCAGGTAGAGTCGGGTGGTGCAGACAGAGGAGGGAATTGGGAGCATGTCCTAGTCTAACAGACTCATTCATGTGACACACTTTCAGGCATTGGAGACACGAACATGACCATGACCAAACCTGCTCAGGCTGCAGGAGGAAAGAGGGAAGACTGAGATCTGAAATGCGACACGATCTTAGGAGAAGAGCATGCACACACACAATGCAAACATCCACACGTTTACACACATGCACTATGTGCACATGCACATCTGCACACATGCACGCACACAACCATCCAGCAAGTTCACAGTGCAGTGGGGAACTCTAAGGAGAGAATACTCTGGGGAAATGTGATTAGGAAATCTTAATCCTATAAATCTCCATGTTCTATACTGTGCATGTCAGAGCCTGGGAGATGGAAGCCCAGAGACTCCACGGGGGTGGACAGCCTGACCATGTGCTGCTGAGAAGCTTCTAGCAATGCACCAGAGACAGGCAGGGCACCTCCCAAGGGCCGTGTTCCCCGAAAAGTCCCCCACGGGGCCCTCAAACCCTCTTCTTCTCACCCAGTAAAACTCTCCTGTGGTGTGCTCTGTGGGTGGATCTCCGATCTTCCAGCTGACTTCTCCTACTGAGAGCTGTCTGCTCTGCTGGCTGTATGATTGATACTGGCAAGGCGGGGGACCTGCTGTGAATTTGTATGCTGCTGTTGCTTTCTGTGCCCCGCTGCGGACACCAGCATATACAGATGTGGTTGGTGAAGGACCAGTCAGCAGGATGGAGGGAACAGGGCCTCTGGTTCCACTGCTTCCTTTCCTTCTGCTCCAGCATGCGCTGCTCACAAGCCACAGTGGTGCTGTGACACACCCAGAGAGCGTGCAGGCAGGTGGTGTATGGGGAGTAGAGGACTGCTCACTAAAGCACTAGTGCTTAGGTCTGCGTACTTGAAGGTGCAGCTTTCACTCTCACTGCCCTTTTGCTGTGATGATGCAGGACAGGATGCTTCTCTTGCAGGAAGAGACTAGAAAACTAATTTCGGCACAGCCTGGGGTGCACAAATGCCCCCAGGTGCATCATGCATGTAGACACTGCCAGAATCAAGGTTGCATTTGGATCTGGCTTCTCACACCTTCCTGGAAGGCCTCCTGGCCTTCAGTCTTGCCTTTTTCAGTCCTTCCTTCTATTCTTGTAGACAAAGAGTTTTCAAGAAGGAAATTTGGCTTATGCTTCATCATTTCCTTTTGCCAATGTCTCACCTGCTGGCTTTTCAGACCCACAAAAATGCTTTGGGTCTGCCAAGGCAGCTGCAGGTGGAACTGGAACTTTGATTCATCTCCAGCAGGCTCAGGAATGATAATTTTGTGTGGTCTGGGTCTGATGTAAATATCCAGATGGCTCTTGGCAGAACCAAGTTCCCTGCCCCTGAGACAGAGCCTCACTGCTTGGAAAACTCATGGGGTCATCTACAGGTTTGTGGTGTGGATTCCTGGTCCTGTGTGGTCCTGTTTCCTGAGGCCCATGCAGGACAGGGCTGGTGGAGGCCAGGGATCAGTTGATTCTCACACTGTCACAGGGCTGGTGGTGGGATGGAAGAGCCTGCATTCTCTCTGTCTTGCAGATGAGCTTGTGTTCCAGGGGAAGGCTTCAGGAAAATACTCTGATGTCTAGGGCCTTGTATGCTGAGGAGTAACCAATAAAGCCCGCTTTATTAGCAGGGTTGAGGCCACCTCTTCAGCTTGGAGAGGCTCTGTATATTGCCTGAAAAAAAAAAAAAAGGATTCAACTTGGCCGAGTGGCAAACGTATTTTGTTGCTGTTGTTGCTGCTGTTGTTGTGGTGAAATCCTCAAGCCCTGGTTACCATGACGGTATTTGAAAAAGGTTGTAAAAACGGAATTAAAAGACTGTGTGTGTGTGTGTGTGTGTGTGTGTGTGTGTGTGTGTGTGTGGTGGGGGACAGTTCTGTAGTGTGGCAAGTGAAGCTGCCACCCACTATGCCAGCATGCTTTGGAGTGCAGGTTCCTGCTGTTTGGCTTCTGATCCAGCTCCCTGCTCACGTGTGGAGAAGAGCACTGAGAGACAGACCAAGTGTTTTGAACTCTGCTTCTCATGTGGAGAAATGAATGGAATTCCAGGCTCCTGGCTTCAGCCTGGCCCTTCCCTTACTGTTGCAGCCGTTTGAGAAGTGAACCAGCAGATGGAAGAGCTCTCTCTCTCCTTTTCTGTCACTGACTTTCCAACAAATAAACAACAATTAATAACTTTATTTTAATGAGAGACGTTTTTGAAATTTTTGCAAGTTTTTTCATAAAATGCATTTCCATGAATATTTTAAGTTCTTTGTGTGTGTTTTTAAAGTATTTGCACCAAAATAACTTGTATTTTAATTCCATTTTTCACAGAGTTTTTGAGAGCCCTCATACAAGTGGCACATTCCTAATCTGAAAATCCAAAATGCTGTAACAATTAAAATATGTCTTGGTGTCAACATGACACCATAAGTGGAAAATTCCATGTTGTGAATTTTATGCTCAAAACTATTTGAAAATTCTATCACATTACCTTCAGGCTATGCGTAGAAGGTGCATGTGAGATATAAAAAAGGTGGTTTTTTTTCTGTCTTGTCTCCTGTCCCCAAGGTTTCTCATTATATATATATATATATATATATATATATATATATATATATATATATATATATATATACACACACACAGGTGTTCTACAACCTGAAAAAAAAATGGAAGATCTGAAATACCTCTGGTCCAGATGTTTGGGTAAGGAATATTCAACCTACAGACTCCGATTTGAAAGTGGGACGAGTAGCAGCAATAGACAGTGGCACGGGTCATTTGGGGGTCAAGTGTGTATATAGGTATGAGAGATGACAGCCACAGAAGTCACTTTAAGATGTGCTGTGCCTTTGCCTTCTGAATTTGGTGGTGATTTTGGGCTAGGGTCAGAACTGAAGTGCTTTCGGGACCTGCTAGGAAACTCACTTCTTTTCTTCCTCTTTTTCTCCTTATCCTCGTCTTCCTCATCATCCCTCTCCATTTCTTCCAAGATTTTTTGTCTGTACTTGTAAAGGAGAGAGAGAGAGAGAGAGAGAGAGAGAGAGAGAGAGAGAGAGAGAAAGATAGGGAGGAAAAAATATTTCATTCACCGTTTCACTCCCCAAATGTCCACAACAATTGGAGTTGGGTCAGGCTGAAGCCAGGAGCCAGGAACTTCATCCGGGTCTCCAACATGAGTGCAGGGGCCCAGGGACTTGAGCCATCCTCTGCTGCTTTCTCCGGCCATAAACAGGAAGCCATATTAGAAGTGGAGTAGCTGGGACTTGAATTGGCGCCCTTGTGGGATGGTGCGTCACAAGTACTGGCTTTACCCTCTGTACCCCCGGGTCTTCTACTTTCCTATTGTGTCTTTGTCCCAGGTTTGCACCATCTGCAGCCCAGGATTCCTCAAGCTCTGTTTCTTCACCTCCGGTCAGGCACCCCTGAAGCAGGTGCCACTGAGCTATCTGAGTGATGGCCATACCCAGGTGGCCCATAGGCCCTGGGGATGCCAGCATCTACTACTTACTATGTCCCCCAGCTGGCCCTTCCAATCCACATGGCTATTCCAGCATCTAGTCTTTGGTTTTCTTCCTTCCTGAACCCTTGCTAGCATGCTGCCTGCACTCACAAGGTATTCTCATGAATTTCTTGTGCGAATAAATGCAGAAATAAACAACGTGTATCCTCAATGTTTCCCCTCAAGAAGTACAAAGGGTCTTGAGAAAGTTCTGTTAGCAAAAAAAAAATGTGCATATATTTTTAAAAAGTATGCCTCCAAATGAACTTCTCTAGTAATTCCATTTTTCCAAGAATTCTTCAAAGGACTGCGGGATATGCAGTCGATAAATATCCTTGAGCTTCTGCTGGCAGAATCCCTAGTGCTGTGGTCTTCACAGGTGTGTACTAACCAGCACCGCAGCTTCCCCCACCCTTGGCTTCCAGCTACATCCCTGGCAGGCAGTTGTATTTGTCTGAGTATGTGCTTGCTTGCACATACAGTGTGGCCCCTATGTCCTGAGGAATTCTCCACCACTACCAGACTCTGAACTCACTGACCAAGCCTAACCCTGCTACCTGTCATCCCTTGTGACACTGGCACTTCCTGTCATCCATGTCCTGTTCTTTGTGCAAAACACCAATGACACAAGCTCCCATCAAGCCCTCAGCATCCCCACCCCCCAGCGTCAAGGACAAGTCTCTCTTCACAAATGTCCATGAGAAGTGAGTCTCAGGCTAGCATTGTGGCATAATCAGTTAGGCCTCTGTTTGCTGGGCTGGCGCCTGATATAGGCAGCAGTTCTTGAATTCCAGTATGGGTTTCAATCTAGTCCAGCCCTGCCCTTTGCTACCATCTGGGGAGTGAATCAGTGGATAGAGGCTCTCTCTTTGTCTCTCCTTCTCTCTGTGACCCTGCTTTTCAAATAAGTAAACAAATCCTTAAGAAATGAAGGATGGGGACCTGGGCAGGCAGCAGGAAGACCGTGGCCTAGCTGAGGAAGGCAAGAAGGACATCTCAAGGGCAAGTTCTGCCCATGAAGCTAGCAGTGTATGGAGGGGGAATGCCACTGGGTGGAGTGTGGGTACAGCACCAGCTAATGGATGGATACCTCAATCGGACAGGCTTCCGGCCATGGAGGCAGGAAACCTTTGGCTCAGCTCTCTCTGCTCTCCAGGGCCGCACCCCAAGACTTGCTCCCTGCAGTTTGGAACAGAGGAGGCATGTGGTTGTCTGCCCAGCTGGGCCTTGACAAAGACCGCTACAGGATCCACATGTAGATCCTCAGACAGATGGCTGTGTGCAGGGGAGCAGCATAGCCAGCAGACCCCAGGGTGCCTAGCAGAGCCGGCCCTGTGCATGGCCATGGGGTTCTCAAGTGCCACCCCTGTTGTACATCTTTGGGGCTCATCTCGGTTGCTTGGATGGCTCTCGGCACTTCCAGCCCAATCCTAGGACCAGAGCGAGAAACTTGTAGAAAATTCACTGCTATGGTTTGAATGTAATGTGGTTACGGGACTCAGAGTCCTAGAGTCATGAGTTAAGAGAACCAAATGTGACACAGGAACAGGTGCATGAGGTGGACCTGGTAGGGGAGGATGTTCAGGTTCTGGGGGCATGTCTTAAAGGGTCAGTGTGAAAGGCTGAGTCAGGCCCAGCCTCCATTGGCTTCCTAACTGGCTATGGGTCCCACCAGGACCCTGTTGGGGAACACACAGGTTGACTATGTTAGCTCCCTTGACATCAGCCTGGGCTGAAGGTTGGCAGTATGGAGCTAATGGGTGAGGTCCGCCCTCCCCCTTGGGAAAGGGACTGGGAGAAATGTGAGAGGGGCTGGGTCTTAGCTCAAGGCTGGTGGAGCTGGGATATCCAGGTGGTTATAGAATGCTGACTTCCAGAGTACATCTGACCGGTTTCAGAGGCAGACAGCACACATGCCTGACAGAGAGCACCACTGGTTTCCGCTTGGGATGAGCTGCCCTCTGCTCTTAGGGTCATGCTAGGCACCTGCCAGCAGCCCCTGGGGCCCACTTGATTTTGTTCCTTTTTCTTTAGTGCTGCTCTCAAAGGGATCATGCAAGTCCCTGTGGTCCCATCACTTGTTTGCCCTGCACCCCAGCCAAACCCCAGATTCCCTGTCTGGCCTGTTTATACCTGCACGTGTGTGAGCATCCCCACCCACTCTTAGCTCTTTGAGAAGCGGAGCTCTGTGGATGCTCTGTGGAAAGAGAACTTGGCCAGCTGTCTGAGCATTCAAGTCCTTAGCTTGCTGTATGACCCTGGGGTGGCTCTCGACCTGTCAATTTCCCTTTCAAGGGCTCAGCTTAGGCCTCCCATGCAGTCTGCTTTGTGGCCTGCCTGAGACACATGCATTTCCAGACAGGGCAGGGCTTGCTCTCCCTGTCCTCACCTCCAGGCTATAGTTTGTCCAGTCTGGGCCAGATCAGGCCATGATGGGAATAAGCAATTCTTGGAGCTTCTGGTGACTCCATCTCACCGGCTGCAGTTCACTGCAGCGTGGTTCCTGATTTGAAGAAAGATGGGGCTCACCCTACAAGTGCCTTTTGCTCCCTTGTCCCTTCTCTCTGTTGCTCATCTAAAAGGATGAAGGGGTAACCCCTTGCCTGCTCCCACACTGAGTGCCCAAGTGGCCTGAGCAGCCCCCAGCCCTAAAGTGGCCCAAAGGGGTCTGGAGTCTGTCCACTGTCCAGGAGCCAACTCTTAATTTCTTTTCTGGGACACACCCCAGGCCTTTCTGGTCTTTTTCAGTTCTGTTTGCCTCCTGTTCTGCTTGTCGAGTTCTTTCAGGTTCTCTAATTACTATGGAAACCACACAGATGGGCTGGTGTCTTTGGCCAGTATGAATCTGAGAGTTGTCTTGAAGCCCGTGGGAAGCTCAAATGTGCTGGTTAGCTTGCCTGCTGCTCCTGACGGCCAGTCTGCCATCACTCGAACTTTTTGTTTCTAGTCAGCCATCTGGGCCTGGCCACAACTTCCCACCAGAAGGCGTCTGGCAGCTTTGCTGGACTTGATGAAGGACACAGTGGGCCAGACACAGCCAGAAGCCAGCTGGAATGTTGAATTGTCCCCACAATTGTGAAGAAGCAGGGTGACTGTGGCTGGGTGAGGCAGGCCAGGCCACCTGCCCCCACATAAGCTGCCACTGCTGTGTACCATGGACCTCAGCCCACAAGGGCAAAGGGTGGCCAGCATGACTGGCACCTGGCTTAGTGCCCGTGTTCTGCCAGCATGAGTCTGTCCCTGAGGGGGCTCCAACAGGGCCTTGCTGCATGGCTCTTCAAGAGAGCTTAAAGCCTGGGTGGAACGGTTGCTCTGAGAAAAGAGTTCTGGCTTCTTCTGGGGGCTCTTTAGACCCTGCTCAAACGCTCGGTCAGGTTCTTTTTCCCACATTGCTTCCTGCCATGCTTTACTGTCTGGTCAGTGAGAGCCTAAGAAAGACTGCTTTAGCTAGCCATGTGCCTGTTAACTTTGTTCCGGTTAGCCTTCATGTCAGTCAAGCTGTACAATCCTTTAGCTAAAGAAGTTAAAGGAGCGGGGCTTGGCGAAGGGAGAAGAGGTCTGTTTTGGCTGCCAGTGGTTCAGGGTTTGCTGCAGACATGGAGGAACCATCCTATGGTCAGTCACAAAGCAAAGGGGAGAGCTAAGTCAGCCTCAGGTTGAATTAAACAATCCTTTCCCAAGATCCACCTTCTCAGTGTGAGCCTCCAGTGACCTAGGGAATCTTCCACCACCCCCACCTTGGAGGACCATCATTCAATCAAGGCTCCACCCTGAACATTAAGAATTTGGAGTATTTTTTTTTAGAAAAAGACTTTATTTATTTGAAAGGCAGAGAATGAGAAACAGAGAGAGAGCGAGCAAGAGTGCACTGACTTCCCTCCCTTGGTTCACTTCTGACATGGCCCTAACATGTTGCTGGGCCAGGCTGACTCTTGGAGACAGGATCTCCGTCTGGGTCTCCCCTCTAGGTGGCAAAGACTCAACTACTTGAGCTGTCATTTGCTGCTTCTCGGGGTGATTTCAGGGAGCTGGATGGGAGGTAGAGTAGCCAGGACATGAGCTGGCACTGTGATATTGGGTGTGGACATCCCAAACAGAGGCTCACCCTGTTGCATCACAGCATTGGCATCTGGGATGCTGGGTCTTCTAGAGGGCTGTTTCCTCACTCAGCTCAGCTCTCTGCTGAGACTGCTTCTTCTGAAGCCTAGAACAGATCTTTCTAGAACCTGACATCCCTCCCAAGAATAAGACTCTTGGTCTGTTTGTTGGCTTTCTGTGTCAGGCTTCCTTGGCTGGTCCTTTACCGCTTCCTCTTGCTCCCTATAGGCAGGGTGCTGACTTGGACCCCCCTGGGCCTCTGGAACTGCAACTGGAGGATTTTGCTTCCATGCCTTCTCATCCTGAGGCCCTTGGGCATTTGACTGCACAACTAAGCACTCAGAATCTGCTAGTAGCTAGGGGACCCTCACTATGGCCATTTTTTCTACCTCATCTGTCTTCAGGCTGGGAGCCACGCAGTGAGTGCAAAGCCATGACCCCACAACCAGGCTGTGGCCAGAATATCCCAACAATGGGGGCAAGCTGCTACCCTGAGCTTGGCCTTTCTGCCTTGTCTCTGGGAAGTTACCCAGGCACCTCTGCTCCCTTCCCTCTGCCTAGGCCCTCTGTGCTCACTGACTATGATGGTGGCAGGGAGAATCTTTTAGGCCAGGAACTGCCCAGTCCTCTTGGCTTCCCTGCTGCTGAGTCCTGGAATCCCATAAACTGTGTTCCCAGGTGTTATTCCATTTGCCTCAATCAGGCTTCCCTTGATTTGTTCTGAACCAGAGCCGAATGAGTGGTTCTAGGGTCTAGTACTGGTTCTCAGTCTCCCTTGGCCTTAGCTGCCAGATGGGCAAGGTATGTAGTGTTTGGGCCCTGAAGTGACCCTGCAGGACCCCTCTTCGATTCTGAGTTCTGTTTTACCTCCTTAAGTAACTTCATGTTTTAAACTGTCTGGTGGGCACACCTGCTTGTACAAAACAGTGTTTCAGCACAGACACAGGAAACCACCCTTGTTCCTTTCTGTTTTTCTTTGAGTTTGGAGCCTCCCAGCCTCTTTGAGTCCCTGAGATCTTATAGAGATCAGCCGCTGGGTGCTGGTTAGCTGGACACCAGGTATGACTAGGGGAATCAAGTGACCTGTGTGTGACCTTCTGCAGGTGTGCAAGATGTTCATACAGCTTAGCGGTAGCACCAGTGATGGAAGAGGCAGTTTTTGTGGCTTCCTAAAAAGGCTTACGTTGGTGTTCTGATCTGTCTGCCACAAATCCCTACTTTCCAGGAAGCAGCCATGTCTCTTTCAACTTCTGCTAGGCTCAAGCTAAATCTCCTTAGAATCGTTCAAACGCCCTTTGTTATTGCAAGGTTTGCTGCCCGTTGGAGCTTTTCCATTTCACTTTCTGTCCTGCTACTTTCCAATGGCTCTCTGGGTTCCTGCATCTTCTCATTGTCTGGGACCTAGTTAGCGCTGGATGTGGGATGTGCTTTATAGCGTGTGACGACAGGATGGAGAATAAAGCCACGGAGCCCCACCTGCTGCTGGTTTCCGGATGCGTGGTTAATGCATCGGCTTGCCACTGGTTTCCATTTGCCGCTGGGGAATAATTCCCACATTAACATAGAAGCTCCAGACTGAGAAAGGAAACTGAACTATTTTCATATGCAACAGTGCCTTATCTTGCATGGGAAGTACTGATATGCCTTTCTTAATTTCATTCAGCAAAGGATGGGGTAAAAGAGAATGGTTCAAACTGGTTTTATTTTCATTATTAGAAATCTGATCAGTTTTACAAATTGAATCCCTTCATCCCTTCAAGGAGCACAAGGTGCGGTATTCAGCAGGGACTCCTCCCAGTGCCAGGAGCTCTACTTGGAGCAGATGCCCTGCCTCTCCTGAAATCTATCCTTTCATTATTTGAATTTTAAAAAACACTTTAATTTGTAAAAGTTTCTCTATCTCTTTCACACACACACGCTCTTCCATCTACCTGTTCATTTCCCAGATGGCTGAAATAGGCAAGGATGGGCCAGGCTGAAGCAAGGAGCTTCATCTGGGTCTCCCATGTAGATCCAGGGGCCCAAGGACTTGGTCTATCATCTGCTACTCTCCATCTGCTACACTCATTAATATGTTAATGAGTGTAGTACATTAACACATAACAGGGTGCCACATAGGAAATGAGTGGCCAGGAGATGAACTGGTACCTGTATGAGATGCCAGCATCCTGGATGGCAGATTTACATCTATGTCGCAATACTGGTCACCCTTTGTTATGGGTTTTTTTTTTTTTTTTTTTTGCGTAATAGTGTTTATTCATTTCTTCTTTTTTTTGTGCAATTTTTTTATTATTATTAATTTCATTGCATAATGTGACACATTTGTTTTTATGCACTGGAATTCCCCCCACCCCTCCCCAAACCCTCCCCCCCCCCCCACGGTGGATTACTCCACCTTGTTGCATTTCCATAGTTCAAATTCAGTTGACATTCTTTCATTGGAGGTTTTGACCAATCATAAAGTCCAGCATCTTATTGTCTTGGTAAGTTTTCTTGGTGAGACCATCTCTGGTCTGAAGGTAGAACCAACAGAGTATCATCCCGATCAAGTAAAAAATCCAACATAATATTTACAACCATTTACAACATTATGGCATTAATTGACATGGTATTGATTAACCAATGTTACTAGAGAAACGCATGTTAGTCCGCTCAATTCCAATCTACTTCAGAACCCACAAGTAAAAGAAATGCTGGGCCTGTCATGATAGCTTAGTGACTAAATTCTCGATTTGCCACAGCTGGGATCCCAACTGGAAGCCAGTTTGTGTCCCAGCTTCTCCACTTCCCTCCCATTCAGCTCCTAGCCCCACAAAGTCCCTTCTGTATCTTCTGTGGGATTTCTAATTGGAAAATGGAAACTGGGTAATTTCTGCAGTTTTTTTTAAAAGATTTATTCATTTTATTACAGCCAGATATACACAGAGCAGGAGAGAAAGAGAGGAAGATCTTCCGTCCAATGATTCACTTCCCAAGTGAGCCGCAATGGGCCGATGCACGCTGATCCGATGCCGGGAACCTGGAACCTCTTCCGGGTCTCCCACGCGGGTGCAGTGTCCCAATGCATTGGGCCATCCTCGACTGCTTTCCCAGGCCACAAGCAGGGAGCTGGATGGGAAGTGGAGCTGCCGGGATTAGAACCAGCGCCCATATGGGATCCCGGGGCTTTCAAGGCGAGGACTTTAGCTGCTAGGCCACGCCACCGGGCCCAATTTCTGCAGCTTTTGCATTTCTGGAAGGAGCGTGAGGATGGCTGTGCTGTGGGGAGGTGGGGCTCTCAGTAGAGGATGCAGTTGCAGAAGCTTCCTGTCCCTAATGAAGGGGTTGCCGTGGCTCCAGGGCCATTTTTGCAGAAGAAGCATTTTCAGGGCCTGTCAGATTGTGATGATTGGCATGGGAGCCCCTCTCCATCACACCAGTCCCATGCAGGGAATGTCCTGGCACACCCAGTGAAGTCTCCATACATGGCTGAGATGGCCACACAATCCCTTCCTGGGTCACTTGTCCTCCATGAATGTGGGAGGTGAGTGCAGCCCCAGGGACCCTAATTTGCTCCTGGGGTTTCAGATGCATAAGTGGGAGAGGGCATTAACCTTCCCTGAGTATTTTCCAAACTCCTACTGAGCAGACATGTTCAGAATTCCAGAGCAGGTGGAGGTAGTCAGGATGCTGTGACCACCACCTCCCTGGCTTGTGCATTGCAGAACACAGACCTTGAGTGACAGCCATGATCATGGGATGGAGGGGCGGACTGTCGTTTAAATGTGTCATAAATGACCCAGGGCTGACAAAACTGTTAGTCCTTGCCCTGTCCTCTCATTTTAGCTGACTGGGCCTTCCTAAGCTCCACAAAGGTCCACTCAATGGGCATCCCAGAGCTAGCAGTGGGTTTGCAACTTGAAAGCCAGTGTTGGCCTAACGTATGCACGGCTTCTCC
This sequence comes from Ochotona princeps, assembly GCF_030435755.1. Taxonomy (NCBI): domain Eukaryota; kingdom Metazoa; phylum Chordata; class Mammalia; order Lagomorpha; family Ochotonidae; genus Ochotona; species Ochotona princeps. The sequence continues at coordinate 35,884,709 of NC_080850.1, forward strand.
CCATGTTGGGCACAGGGGCTGCTGTCTGTCAGCGTAGCACTCCTTCTTTAAATCTCTACTCCTGGCCCAGCTGAGCTGTCACTGGGCACATGGCACATTCCAGTGGAAGTTGCCAGCATGTGGTCTGGGCCACTCACCTAGAGTTGAGAGGACTCCAGCTGGAGACCCCAAGCTGTGAGCCCACATTTGGTAACAGGCAGAAGGGAGGACGAGGCAGCACTTTGAAGGCTGATGGTCTCTGTGATTAACAATTTAAAGTCATGGCTTGTGTGTCTACCAGATAGTCTGCTCCCAGAGAGCTAAGGGGTGGGCGGCTCCTGGAGGACGCATCTGGAAACCGTCATTTACTGCAGGCAGAACACTGTGACTCAGTAATAGGCCATTTTCCCCGTCATTGCACAGAGCTAACCAACATCCAGCTTGCACCTACATTTTCATCACTGGATCGCGGTTGAACTTTCTGTTCTGACCAAGTCAACAGAGTGAAGTTATTGTACTTCCCGACACCCTCGGAAGATGTATTTCAAATGTTTTAGGAGAGTGGGAAGAGGAATGAAGACAATTTAAAAAGACAGTGGCCTTGGAGGGCTTCCAGCACCTGGCTGTGTGCCTTCCAACAGAGCTGCAGAAATCAGCGTGGGCAGCCAAGGGTATGGGTGTAGAGATTATGAGATAGAGTGGAGTCCAGAAATAGAGCCTTGGCCCTGCGGTTGACTGATCTGCAACTAAAATGCCCTAATGATTTAAGAAGGAACAACCCTTACAAGAAATGGTGCTGAAGAGCGGGGTGCTCACTCATATTTAACTTCACACCACTCACCAGATTAGCTCAAGGTGGATCACAAGTCTACACTTAATAGCACAATCAAACAACTTGAGACTGGAGCTGTGGCCAGCGGATTAGGCTGCCACCTACAGCATCAGCATCCTCTGTGAGTGCTACTTCAAGTTTCAGCTGCTCCACTTTCATTCCATCTCCTTGATTATGTGCCTGGGAAAACAGCAGAAGATGACCCAAGTGTTTAAGTCCCTTTATCTACATTGGAGACCTAAAAAAAGTTTCTGGCTCCAGGTTTCAGCATGGCCTGACCTTGGCTGTTGCAACCATTTGGGGACTGAACTAGTGATATCTCTCTCTCTAACTCTGCTTTTCAAGTAACTAACTAAATAAATCAATACATCTTAAAATCAGGAACCTTTCAGAAAAAAAAAGAAAATTGGGAGAAAATCTTTCTGGTCTGGATATGGGTAAAGATTCTTAGAATAGAAAGCTTTTTAAAAATATTTGTTTTTATTGGAAAGGCAGACATACAGAGATAAGGAGATACAGAGAGAAAGATCTTCCATCTGCTGATTCATTCCTCAAGTGGAGGTAATGACTGGAGCTGAGCTGATCTGAAAGCCAGGAGCCAGGAGCCAGGAGCTCTTCTGGGTCTCCCACACTGGTGCAGGGTCCCAAGGCTCCTCAAATGCTTTCGCAGACCACAAACGGAGCTGGATGGGAAATGGAGCAGCTGGGATTAGAACTGGTGCCCATATGGGATGCTGGCATGTACAAAGCAAGTACTTCAGTCACTAGATTACCACACTGAGCCCAAGATCAAAATCTTTTAAAAGTGCAAACCAATGAAAGACAAATTTGTTACAGCTGACCTCCTAAAGATTAAAACTCTGCTGGTTTAAAGACATTGCTGATGATATGAGCAAGCCATGAATTGAGGAAAATATATTCAATATATATTTCTGACAAAGATCTTGTATTCAGATATACAACATCCACAGCTCAACAATACAAAGACAGCTCTGTTTCTGAAATGGATAGAAGACTTGAATGGATATGTCACACATGTAGAATATGCAAAAAGGATGT